>NC_138202.1:188850810-188975354 GCF_964194415.1 Vipera berus | reverse complement strand
AACAACAACAAATCATCATTCCATTGGGATAGTGCTTCCATACATATCAAAGAGTTGCCCCCCACTTTATCCCACTCCTCTCCTATATACCATCATCCAGTCATCTGGGGGGGGGAAGGAGAATTCTTTTTTGTTTTGTTTCTCATAGGACTGTGAATCTAAGGAACTCTCAATCTTCTGGGAGATCATTATGGCAAAAAAAACACCACCCAGCTGAAAAGCCATTTCATCCCAAACCAAAAATGAGGTAGAAGGCAGAAAGGAGAGGATATAAATATTCCTATGTTAAAAAAATATGCACAAATATGCAAAGCTAAGCTATTGAAGCCAAATTGTTTGGATTTTCACTGTTATGACTGAGCAGACTCTAGTAAAGCTGAAAAGCAGCCACCTGGAAAAGGAAAAGGCATTGTTTGCCATGAGTCTCACAGATCATTCAAGGAACAGAAGATTATTTGTTTTCCTTAAAACATTTGAGTGTCTAAAGCTACAATCCAATGCACAATATGTAACCGATCTACAGCTCTTTGAAATCTTAGCCCTCTTCAGGCCGTCACCTCAATTTCAAGGCATGAAATTGGATGGTATGAGTGGGTGTCAGCCCCAATAGTACAAATTTGCATATTTTCTATGAGAATGTCTAATAAATAAATGTAATTCCTTACCATCATCAACACAGTAGTAACAGATCAGGATATAGTTCTAGGAAATGTATGAGTAGATGGGAAGATTAGACATAACTAGTGGTTGTACAATAGTACAACTCTTTGGTTAGCATATTTTTCTTAGATGGAAGCTCAAACATAAATTATAGTTGATAAATTAAAGCTGAAACCTATACAAGTTAACCTATGTTGAAGCTATCTTCTCAGTACATGGTCCCATCTTACAGATAAAGCAGCATTTAATTAATGTTATTCAAATAATTTGAGGTATTTCTAAATATTTTTGGCAAACTTTTCAAACTTCAAGAATTTTCAAGTGTTAGCTTCAAAAGAAATATTCTAAATATTTTTTTCCTGCAGGTGGCTATAGTGGGAACCAAATCCAAATTAGTTTGCAATTTAGAGCTAAAGGAGTAAATTTAAATATATTCCAAAAATGGGAAAATGTGCCCTAAAATTTTCATTAGTTGAACAAAAAAAGACAGAGAGGGTTTGGCTAGTCTAAAGAAAAGAAGAAATAGGGGAGACATGATAGCAGTATTCCAGTATCTGAGGGGCTGCCACAAGGCAGAGGGGGCCAGGTTGTTCACCAAAGCACCAGAGGGCAGGACGAGAAACAATGGTTGGAAACTGAACAAAGAGAGAAGCAACCTGGAATTAAGGAGAAACTTCCTGACAGCGAGGACAATCAACCAGTGGAAAAGCTTACATTCAGAAATCATGGGTGCTCCATCACTGGAGATTTTTAAGAAGAGACTAGACAATCACCTGTCTGAGATGGTATACGTTCTCCTGCTTGAGCAGGGGGCTGGACTAGAAGACCTCCAAGTTCCCTTCCAGATTCTATTCTATTCTATTCTATTCTATTCTATTCTATTCTATTCTATTCTATTCTATTCTATTCTATTCTATTCTATTCTATTCTATTCTATTCTATTCTATTCTATTCTATTCATAATAAAGTTTCTCCTTCCAAATCAACTGTCAATGTAAAGAACAAAGAAAAGAGAAAATTAGGAAAAGTGGCACAGCTCTCCTCACATCCCAGTAGAGTTGCTCAAACTTTAACATGTTGTGTTATTTTTGTTGTAAAATTCTTGAAAACCTTTTTCCTTGCCACAAGTATCTGTCAAGGGGCAAACAAAGGCAGAAAGGGAAAGGCAGGAGCAAGCTGTAGGCCTCCAATGGCAGATATTTGAATAGGGCCCCTGTGCTTGACAGAACAGTGAGTCAGAACAAAACTGGAATAAAACAGCTATTTGTCAAGTAAAAATGCACAAAACCTGTGAGAACATGGGGTTTTCTGTAAAAATGTGGCAGAAGCTTTTTTGTAGTGTCAGTTTGAGACTGCTGATCAATTGTTACATTGTGTATGGTGCATTATATGTGGCTATAAAGAGACAGCTGGACAGTTCTCTTACCAAAAGCGTGGTTTGATTCAGTTTAAATTAGTTGATCAGTCCCATGCATTTTTACAAATAGTTTTGATTCCACAAGGTTTGGAATATTGTTTCTCCATACCAAAATTTATTCCTTGTAAATTGCTTGCACCTGTTTTTTATTCTATTGTACATATGAAATAAACTGTTTCCTTCTAGTCTTATTCTTTTTTCTTGCATTCATTGAATATTTCATGTTTCAATAAGGTAAGCAGTTCAGCAAAATTGCAGAGAATGATCTTCCATGTTTAAATAAATCAGAGTGTATCTGTGCTACACATAATGTATAATTTGTTAGATAATGTCAGGAGTGAACTGTATTTCCTTCTGGTTTGCTTCTTTGAGATTTAAAGTACTGATTGGGATTCTGACATCTTTAAAAATAATTGTAAATGCCCCTCTTTTAAACTGCTAAACAGAAAGAAGATTTCCTGGTTTTTCAAGTTAGACTTAAGGTGCATGGAGCAGTATTCTTGTTTTAATCACAATTTGAAATAGCAAAGGTTACTTTTTTTTTACAATAGTAACCATTTAAAATTTTCCAAATTATAAAAGTTAATTTTAATGATAGGCAAAAATAATGTGATAATATGATTTTTAGGGCCCTTGATCAGATTCTTTTTAAATTGTTGGTTGTGTTTGAGGAAATAAAGGAAGTGCTTATAAAATCAGTGGATGATACAAAGCTGTACGAGGTTGATAATTCCTTTGAAGATAACCTCAAGATTCAAACAAATGAACATTGGTCTCATCCATCCAAATTTTGTTCAATGGTATGGAATGTAAGATTCTGCACTTAAGCAGGAAAAACCAGATGCAGAAGGTATAAGCTCAGCAATCATACTTGTGACAAGTAACTAGATGTCCTTAATTAAGCATGAGCCAGCAGCCGTCAAAGAGTCAATGCAGCTTTGGCTATACATAGTGTTAAGACCATAGGAAGTGGTAGTGCTCTAGATCAGGGGGCCCCAACCTCTGGCCGCTGCCCACTACTGGGCCATGGCCTGCTGACCACTGGGCCATGGTACGGGCTGCCCTGTGTGCGCATGTGTGTGTGCAGTCATACTAGCACCATGGTGAAAGCAGGGTGCTGCGCCATGGGGTGAAAAAGGGGCACCATGCTGCAGGGCAAAAATGGAGCACTGTGCCACACCAATAGGGTGCAGTGCTGCGCAGTGCAAAAACGGGGCACAGCATGAAAATGTGGCAGGGCTAGCGAGTGTCACACGGGTGTTAGCGCCGCCTGATTTGTCTCACACGCATGCCTGTGGCACTGTTTCTGTGTGTGCATGGACATGTGTGTAAAATGCTTCCTCCTCTGGTCCTCCAACCGAAAAAGGTTGGGGATTTCTGCTCTAGATGAGTTCAAATGGCAAATGTGATGTCAGAACCATTAAACCATATTTTTCAAAGATGCTGGAGCACTAGGGAACTAGTGGAAAAGCGCTGATATGGTTCCCATCTTCAAAAAAGGGAAGGTTCTGTCTTTCACCAGAATCAGCTGATCATAGTGGTGGGATTCAGCCAGTTCACACAACTTCAGCAGAACCGGTAGCTAATTTTTTATTGCCCAGGCCCAGAATGGACTTCCGGAAGTGGCATCCAAACAGAGAACCGGTTTTTCACATATTTGAATCCCACCACTGGCTGATTATCTATAAAGTATAGATTCTAACACAAGGAGGACTATGGATAGGTGGAAGACAGATCATCTGACAATTCATCTTTGATGTCACTACATTTTACCAATACCGTGTATCTGATGTTTCAGGGGAGATCTGATTATAAACCTCTGAAAACAATCTTGCAGGCCTACTGCACATTGTTTTGTAGAGTTTGTGAATTTTAATAACACTCCAGTTCAGAATATTAAATCATTTTTTAAAAAATAACAGCAAATGGAAATAGAATCAGGATGCATTCTTCTGCTTTATCCAGATTCTTTGTTTGCCTGTTGTTAGGCAATAACAAATACAATAATTAATTACACAAATAGAGCAGCAGGTCTCTGAGCAACTCCCTAATAATATTACAAACCTCTGTAAGTACTAGAAAAGGAAATTTATACAGTCAGCCTAAGAAGCGTGTTCGGTGTTTGTCAGCTTCCTGGAAGTGTAAGCACATGGTTGCAGGGACCCGTGCCTATTTTGTTGTAGGAGAATGGCTCCCACTGCAACATCGCTAGCATCCGCCTGCACAATGAATGGTAGGTCAGGGTCCAGGTGGAGCAAAATGGGTTCCCTGGCAAACAGGGCCTTTAAAGCCTCAAAAGCCTGTTGGCATGCCGTAGACCACACTAGTTTCTGCCCAGGACAGGCTTTATCACTGTTTGCTGTGTGCACAGAAGATCTGTAAGGGGCAAGGCAATGAAGGCAAAGGACAGGATAAATTGCTGATAGAAATTGGCAAACCCCAGGAAGCTTTGCAGCTGGCAACGAGTCCTTGGTGCCTGCCATTGCAGAACAGCTTCAACCTTCTTGGGGTCCATCTCCACCCCTGCCTCAGATATTCTGTACCTCAAATAGTCCAACTGGACCCTGTGGAACTCACATTTAGGTAGCTTCACGTACAGTCGGGCCTGCAACAACTTTTGTAGCACCTGTCTTACCAGGACAATGTGTTCCTCTCTGTTCTCCCCTGGAACTCCTGCAACACCACGTCCAGCTCTACCATCACCCAAAACCAATCCTGTAGTCTGTTTGGGATGCCACGGATGACACATACCCTGTGAAGAGCCCCATCCAGACCCGTCCTGAAATGGTGGACCAGAAGGCATTCTGGCCATGAGTGTAATTTACCAGCCGCCCGTCGGAACTCACGGACATAGTCGATAACAGGTCTGCCATGCTGTCTCAGACCTACCACTTCAGCCTCGGCTCTTTGGACCTGGGAGACATCCTTGAACCATGCCTGTAGCACCTCCAGGAAGAGACCAGCATCACCCAGTTCTCTGGCATGGTTGCTGTATAAATCCGCTGCCCAGGCTGCGGCCTCGCCCTGCAGGCTAGCTGTCACTGCCACCACCATTGCCCACTGGGATGAGTAAGCCGGGGCATACCTGTCCAGATGACTGATGGCGTGGCTTAAAAACATAGCCAGGTGGTCGGGATGCCCATCATAGGACATCAGCAGAGGTGGCAGTCCTCAAACCATACCCAACCCCCATGGACCCATCTGTAGCCCTGGCCCTCGTGGGGTGGTTTCATAGCATTGGGAACCCACTGCCTGCCAGTCCAAGGCACTGGATGGTCTTGCTGCCAGCCAGGTAGGCACTCCGTCCGCTGTTGGCCTGGCGTCGGGACCAATCCGCATTGGTACTGCCAGAATGTGAGTAGCAGGACCCCTCCCCTGGGACATGCCATAACCAGGCGGAATCCGGAACCGCGGACTGGCCAGCCGGAAATGAGATGACCCCGAGTGAACAGGCTAAGTCTTAGTGTGTGACCACCACATTGTGTCATGTTCGGCCTCTGGGACTGGCCATGGCATGGGCTCCTGGTACCCTATCTCACTGAACCTATCCCGGAGTATCTCCATTGTTTGCCTGCTCGGCACTGTGGAGTAACTCCACTCCTCTTCTTCATCATCGGTGAGACGTTGCTCTCTCCACTCCATTAATGGACCTCTTGGCCTTGCTGTTTGTCCCTGACCAGGGTCCATGTGGCCAAGAGCAGGGCTGAACCACCATTCCCCTCCATGGGTCTGGTCTCCTGTCTCCTGGGGATCATCAACTGTGGCTACTGGCAGTGGGTCCCATACCTTGGGTCTAACCGCCGGCTGAGCTTCTCCTAACTCTGCTGCGTCAATAGGTGCTGCAGCTCCAGCTGGCTCTCCCTCATCAGCTGCTGGGGCAGCCCCCTGTGTTCCCTTTGCCATGCCTACGCCTGAGCAAAAAGACAGGTAGAGGTGAACAGGAAAAATAAAGGAACGCTGACTTACTGAATACACATCCTCGAATGGAAGCAAACACGAATCTCCAGCAGGAACGTGTGACAAAACAGAGGTTGCTTTATTCAGCTCCAGTGCACATAAAGTGAAAGCAAAGTCAGCGTTGGTAGCACATCGCTCCCAATGCTGACATAGCCACCAGGTACAGGGCTCCACCCTCAAGCCACAGACCAACATCCACCCCCGCATCTATTTAATCCCTCCTCCCCCCTGCAGCTTCATTTGCTGCTGCCTCCAGACGCCAGCCTCGTGCGCGTTCATCAGCCTGTCTCCCCTCTGTTCGGTAGCCCATCCCCAACCAGGTAAGGAGACCAGGTAACCCCCACCCATATCCCTAAAAGCCCAGCCCCACCATGCCCAGCTACACAAGGCATGCCAGACCCGCAGACGCCTGTTCATGGGCTCTTCTGGCTGGCAGCCATCCTGGCAAGGAGCTCCAACTGCTCTGCTGCTTCCCCCGAGGTCCCCATGCCTGACCGGTTGGCAGCGGAGCCACCCGGATTCTCCCAACACCACTCAGCCCTCTCCGACGCCTCCTGGACCAGCTGTTCAGCAGCAGCACCGTCCAACACCTCCTGAGCCAGCTGGTCAGTGACAGACCCAGCAGGGAGGCCCGTGTGCGCAGCCGCACCTCCTGGCAGTCCCGGAAGCAGCCAGCAGTCAACCAAAGAGGCAGGGAGCAGCTGGCAGTCGGCCGAAGAAGCGGGACACCCAGGAAGGCCAGCGGTGTCCGTAGTTGGGAGATGGACATGGCCACCCAGCGGTAAGCCCCATGGGGAGGCAGGCAGAGGCTGGACCAGGGGGTGAGAGGCCAGCATGAAAGGCCAACTCCCCCACCGAATGTTGGGCCCACAAGGCTCGACAAGATACTGGAATACTGCTATCATGTCTCCCCTATTTCTTCTTTTCTTTAGAATAGCCAAATCCAAGTCCTGCAGCTGTTCTTTGTATGTTTTAGTCTCCAGGTCTTTGATCATCTTAGTTGCTCCTCTCTGAATTTTTTCCATACTCTCAACATCTTTTTTTTGATATGGTGACCAAAATTGGCTGCAGTATGCCAGGTGTGGTCTTACAAGGGTTGTATAAAGCGGTGCTAATATTTGTGTGATCTTGATTCTTTACCATGTCTCCCCTATTTCTTTTCTTTAGACTAGCCAAACCCAAGTCCTGCATGTTGTCTCCCCCATTCAAATAATCTTTCATCAATGTTTTAATTCAAGTCAGTTTATCAGTCAGTCAAAATTACAGTTCAGTATGTTAAGCCATTTGAAATCCTTCCTATAGATTCTCCTCTAAATTTATACAACCCAGGATTGTATTAGCTTTTTTGGCTGCTGCTGCACAGTGCTGGCTCATTCTCAAGGTCCCCCTCACAGTTGCCGTGTTTAAGCCCAATCTGTACTTGTACATTTGATTTTTCCTGCCTAAAGAAACTATTATCGAATACTTGTTGGCTTCATTCAGTATTGCTATAACTATATTTGAAAATATGCCTTTATTATTCTATTTTCCCCCAATTGCATGTACATAGATGTTACATGTGCACTGTTACATCTGCTCACACAAACTCTTTTGACACATATACCCTCATGTGTATTTACAAATAAACACACCTGGCTTTTCATTTGCACAAACATCCCTGAAATATTGCTGTGAGAAAAGAGAAAGGCATTTTTCCCTGTGTAAGCTTGCTTCTGCAGCTGCTTCGATTGTTTAAGAAGTTTAATAGTTCTGCTTACTCAGTAAAAGAGGGAACACAGCAAATCAGGGTATGGGAAGCAGTAACCTTCCTGTTCTACTAGTGGACCCACTGAATCCCACCAATTAGTAAATATTAACTCCAGGGGAATTCAGGCTTCCCATGGCCCCAGTGCCCGTATGGCAATGAGGATAGGATCAAAGTATAAAGTACTGTGTTATCAAGGTTTCTCAACTTTCAACATAGCAAACCAAACACAATTGGCCAGCCACATATAGCAGTCTAGCATAGGTTTAACATTCCCTTCAGTTTTTTCCTCGCCAATGGGAAAAATTCAAAAATTGCTTGGAGACTTGCCTGCTGAGGCACAAAATGGCTGTCTAGGTGTAGGACATGCATGATCATTCCTTTACTGAACATTTTTCCTTTTCTATAACCAACCTCACCTTTTTGAAATCACATAAAATAATAAAGAATTGTGACATGAGTTTCTCCTTTTCAAAGCCTTTGGTCCTGCTTATGAGACATACAGGGAGACTAGAGGAAAAAAGTTCGGTAATTTTAAGGAGAGTAGGAATAGTGCTTCCACCAGCTTCCTCCCAAAAACTCAGATAACATATTTTATTTAATTGCTGTTTCTTTTATGAGTAAATGGGGCAGGGGGAAGAAGGAACTCAGTAACTTTCTGATTTATTACTTACTGTAGAAATGCAGCCATCTCACTCTTTTATACACACAGAAACATACACAACTTAAATGTTTTAGTGAATTATATTATCAGTGCCAAGAAATTATTTACTCAAACCCATTTCAATAATTATTTGATGGGATGAAAAATATAAACAGGAAATAAAAAGGCCAATGTTGAAACATTTCCAAATATCACTCAAACAAATTGCTGCTTACCTCTGACTCTAATCAGCCACTGTAAGCTCTCAGGATAGTATTTCAGTGGTTTATATGTAAGGACCACACAGCTTAAAGAAGAGGATGAGACATATGTAAGGTTCATGGAATAATTTCAGGCAAGTAAGTTATTGCTAATTACTAAACTTTGATTCTAAATAGCCATATGGCCAACCATATGTTTCTAATTTTAAAATTAAACAAAAACTACAGAGATGGAGCTGTCATTCCATTCCTTTTTCTTTGGCTCAGAAATTCACAACACCTTACAGGTTCATGTGGATCTTTTTATCATTTTATTTAAGAAAACAGATCTAAAATATCTCCAAGCATTATAATCATAGGGTTGGAATGGTACATTCAGGGCACTAAGTCCAATGTCCTACTCAATGTAGGAATCCAAAGCAAAGGCAACCTTGAAAAATGACTTCTCCAGATGTATCTTGATAATATTCTGCTAAAAAGACTGATTATCTTTTTCACTTATTGTTAGAAAGAAATGAAAGGGCAGTTGGGGCTCTGGTTGGATCATACCTGAGCAGACTCTTCTCTCTAGGGTTTATGAGGAGCTAAGAGAGATTTAAGTGGGAGAAGAGATGCTGAGAGCACTGATAAAGAACGATAGCATGCAAACCAGATTAAACACAAGCTAGAGCTGCTATTAGAGCTCTATCTTATGGCAGTAGGAGCGATGAAATGTTGATATTTCCCTGCCTTTATGTCTATGGAGATTCTCAGTTATCCTGGTCATGGTTGTCCAAAAGGTGCTTTTTCAAGAGGCAGCTGGACTTTCTTGTTTTTCTCGGAAGACATTTCAATTCTCAACCAAGAAGCTTCTTCAGTTTTGACTGGATGGTGGGGAATGGAAGGATTTATCTTCCTTGCAAGCAGCTGGTCATTTGCATTCTTTTAGAGAGTTGTTGAGGCCACTTGGAGGTTTATCTGTGTCCTCAGAGTCACTTGAGTAGTGCTAATGGGTGTGGAGTCTTCTTGGAAGAACTGCTGAAACGATTGTGTTGTAGACAGGAGATAGAGGATGTTTTATCCTTCCCCCTCTGTTGAGAGAGGGCTCTTCAATTTTGACAGGAATCCAAGATGGTGGCAGCATAGGAAGTAGTATCAGATCATGGGGAGAGAAGTAACCAAACTAGGTAGGAAAGTACTAGGAGAGGGGTGGGAAAGTGAGGAAAAAGAAGCAGAAAGTTAGATAAGGAAGACAGAAAGGATAAAGGACAAGAAGAAATTAGAGCAAGGAGGAAAACTGTTAAGTCATGGGTGCCACATGGAACGACCAGGAGACGATAATCATAGTTTACATTTTTATTGGTTACAATATGGAACTCCAGAACTTTCCTCCTGTTGCCCTCCTATAGATTTCCCGCATCCCCGCAGTCAGCCAACCCGCTGGCTCTATTCTCCCGCCAGACAGGTGACACCCAACCCAGTGTCCTATATTTCCCGTCGGACAGGTTGACCAATCAGGTCGCCTGACCAATGCCACCTGGTGTTAGGTGGCATACACAACAAAAACACCAGCAAACGAGTGCAGCGAATGAATGGCTACACGTAGAGTCAAGGCAGCCAGCAACAGAGAATGAGAGAGCCAGCTCCGGAGCACAGCTAAGCAGCCCAAAACAATGGAGAGCAGCGAACTGGCATCTGAACAGCAGACAAGGAGGAAGACCATTGGAAGCAGCGAACCGGTGGATCACAGCATTTATTCAGCAATTGCCTAGGCCCACACCCTGTTCAAGGCAGGCTGACCCAGGGGCAAGCAAAGCAGATACAGCCCAACTCCCACAGCCTTCTCCCTGCCTCCTTCCAGCCCCGCAGCCCTTCCCAAGGGAGACTTGCCTCAGGTGGAGGACTGGATCAGAGTTCTCTCTCCAGTGAGAGCAGCAGAACCTCCCCCGCCTCCTGGTAGCCTGGCCTGGCAGAGGACAAAAGGCCCACAGCAATCCTTCGGCTGTGAGGAATCAGAGGCGGGAAAACCTGAGGGGAGAGGGGGAGGAATGCAGCAGCAGCAGCAACAGAGAGAGTTTGAGAGTGAGAGACCTCTCCGATTTCTCAAACTGAGTGACCAGCTGAGAGGGGCAGAGCAGCTGGGGCAACTGGAAAGCTGAACTGAGGCCTGACCAGAGCAGAGACCAGCACCAAAGACAGAAGACAGGAAACAACAAGAGGCCAGAGCAGCAACCAACATAAGAGAAGGCAACAATTAAGATTGAAGTCCTAATAGGAAGGGAGGGAAGACCCCCAGTAAAGAAAAAAAAAGAAATTGGAGCTCAAAAACGTTTTTAAAAAGTAGAGGGAAGAAGGATAAATAAAACTAACACAATAGTAAGAAGATTAAATAAATAACAAGGTAGCACAAACAGGCAGAAAAAAGGACAGCAAAACAGCCATAATTATCCAGAACAAGAAGCTAGAAACAAAGCTAACACAAATCAACCAAAAAGAGAGACTACCAAACACCAAAGACATGGAACAGGTGACTGAAACTATTGTGATATGCAATACATGTTCCATGTATGCACTGATGCCCAAAGAACACCCATCAGATGCAAATTATGTGAACTACTACTAGAAAAGGTCAGGAACCTAGAGGCAACTCTGGCCAAACTCCAATGCACGAAAGAAAGCTACACCCAAACCAAACCAAACAGCAAACAAATAACTGCCAGAGGATTTGACCCTACCGATAAACCCTTGAAGGAAGACAAATGGAGGTATGTCACACACAGAAGGAAAGACAACACTCAAAGAAGAAACAACATACAACAAACCAACCCCTTCTACCCAATCCTACCCAACCAGAAGTAACCCCATTAAAAGTGAGCAATCAATTTCTCCCCTTAGAAGGAAACATGCAGACCCACAACCTCCCCTCCAAAGAAGACATGTAGACACCTAGCAAAGAAACAACTTCAAATAATCCTCAAAGAGTCACTTCAAATATCCCTAAAAAGCCCCATCAATAAACACACCTGAGACAAACAGAAATGCCCCCAGATTGCAGGGGGGGGGGCAAAAGAAAGGAGGATAGGAGATTCTATCCTCAAAGGAACAGAATCAGCTATCTGCAGACCAAACATACAATCCAGGGAGGTATGCTGACTCCCTGGAGCAAAAATCAAAGATGTGGCTGAGAATTTAAGCAAAATAATTAGGCCCACAGATTACTACCTCCTCCTCCTCCACATTGGAACGAACAAGACTACAAACAACCTGGGTGCAATAGTGAAAGACTACATACAACTAGGCAATAAAGTTAAGAAGCTAGGAGCACAAGTAGTGTTCTCGTCAGTACTCCCAACAAAAGGCCAACACCCATTGAGGGGAAAAAGAATTTTAGAAATAAACCATTGGCTAAATGGTTGATGTTGCCAAGAAAACTTTGGTTTCCTGGATCACAGACTACATTTTCTACACGAGGGACACTTGGCAAGAGATGGGCTACACCTCACAAAAACAGGCAAAAATATACTTGGAAAAAACTGGCCCAACTCATCAGGAGGACTTTAAACTAAAACTGAGTTGGGAGGGTGGCCAATCTCTAGAATCTCTAGAACCCAAAACCAATCACAAATCCCAAGAAAACAAACCAAACAACAAGGTAGGCAGTGTTGAGGAAAAAAAAGAAAAACTAAAACAACAACCAGGAGATACAGGAAACATACCCACAGACAGGCATAAAAGCCTTAAATGCTTATATACAAATGCTCAAAGCTTGGGGAACAAACAGGGTGAACTAGAAGCAATAGTACACGAGGGAGGGTATGACATAGTTGGCATAACAAAAACCTGGTGGGACGAAACCCATGAATGGAATGGATGGATGAATACAAATTGCTCAAAAGAAACAGGTCTACAAAAAGAGGAGGGGGAGTTGCACTATATGTAATAGAACACTACATATCTGCAGAAATGCACATGACCCAAGACAAAATCTCTCCAGAATGTATATGGGTCAATATAAAAGAGGAAAAAAGTGACATTACCTTAGGTGTATATTACAGGCCACGCAACCAACCAGAAGAAACAGATGAACTCTTTGCTAATCAATTAACAAATGTATGTAGGAAACATACCACAGTAGTAATGGGAGACTTCAACTATCCAGATATCAGCTGGGAGACAAACTCTGCAGCGAGTGGGAGATCAAACAGATTCCTAACCAACCTAGCTGACAACTTTGTCACCCAAAAGGTGGAGGAGGGAACTGGACGCAAAGCTATACTGGACTTAATCCTTACAAATAGAGTAGAGATAGAGGAATCAAAATTGCTGGAAACTTGGGTGAAAGTGACCACGTCATACTGGAATTTAATATAATGCAAAGACTAGCAATAGAAAATAATCCAACCAATGTCCTAAACTTCAAAAGAGACAACTTTGACAAGCTCAGAGAGAACCTAGGAAAGATCCCATGGATGAAAATCCTAAAGGGTAAAACAAACAAAGAAGTGTGGTAAACCCTGAAAAACACAAACACAAAAGACCATATCAGCACAATACCATTGAGAAAGAAAAACAAAAAATCCAGGAAGAAACCAGCATGGCTGCACAAAGATCTCACTAACAAAATAAAAGAAAAAAGGACATATACAAAAAATGAAAAGAGGGGCACATAACTAAGGCCGATTATCAGCAGACAGTCAGAACATGCAAAGATGAAGTCAGGAAAGCAAAGGCTCAGAACAAACCAAGACTTGCAACAGAAATCAAGGACAATAAAAAAAAGTTTCTTCCAACACATTAACAACAAGGAAAAAGTCAAGGAAACTGTAGGCCCACTAAAGAGAGAAGATGGCAAGGAAATAACAGGCAACAGGGAGAAAGCTGAGGCACTTAACTCATACTTTGTATCAGTCTTCACACAAAAAGAAACTATAACCCAACAAACAAACCAAAAACACTGCAAAAGACATACTAGAAACAAAAATTGAGCAAGAAAATGGTAAGAGAACACTTATCCAATCTTGATGAATACAAATCACCAGGACCCGACAGATTACATCCTAAAGTTCTGAAAGAGCTGGCAGATCTTATCTCATAACCATTGCACCATACCTTCCGCAAATCCTGGAGCATCAGGGAAGTACCCAAGGATTGGAAAAGGGCTGATGTGGTCCCCATCTTCAAGAAAGGGGGGGGGAAAATGGACCCGAGAAACTACAGACCAATCAGTTTAACATCAATAACTGGGAAGAAGCAAACACTTGCATCATTGGAGAAAGTGGGTTCGGAGGTTCTGGCAGTGAGAGTGAGGCCCAAAACATGGGAGCTATTGTGGCCTTCAGAGTGGACCCTGCCCAGTGGAGACTCTAAGCATCTTGAGACAACCCAACCAAAGAAGAGTTCTTCAAGAGTAGCTGAGTCAGAGTTGCAAGCAGGTGCCTCATGGGAATCACACTCTCCTGATTGTAGAGGAGCAAAAAGATTGGCAGCAGCAGAAGATTCGGGTGAGTGGAAGTACCTGTCAGCAGTCCACAGCCAATCGGTGAAGAAGTTGGTAGAGAAGTTTGAGGGGCTAGAAATGGGAAGCGAGAGGCAGGTCACCCACTCCTTGCCTACTAGTGAGCATGATGACCGGCAGAGTCAGCATCAATCTATACCCAGAAGAAGCCCTACTGGCAGAGCTTGGGCAGCCACTCCACATTCAGAGCTGCCAGCATTGACCTCAGGCCCACTGGGGAGGAAGAGTCCTCACCATCACCCACAGTGCGACAGTCTGGGTTATTGTTGATCGTCAAGGAGTTCAGAATGTCACAACATGGCAGAGAAGGTTGATCAGGTTGTTCATCATGGTCTCCTGACAAGTGTCACCATTGCAAAAGATCCAGATGGCAGAATCATTCTGACAACTCCGAGAGACACCTTCGTGACAGTCCTGGACATAGAAAAAGCCCTGATCAGCATTGTTCGTCATGGTCTCCTGACAGGCATCTTTGTCACGAAAACCCCAGACAGTGGGATCACTATGACAGCTCCAAGAGACACCCTCACTACCAAAGCCCTGACCATCACCAATACCGTGAGAGCCCTGATTGCTACCAGTACCGTGAGAGCCCTGACCATTACTACCATTGGTCATGTAGCTCCAGTTATTTCTACTGTTGTCACCTGAGCCCAGGACTGGTGCGAAGAGCCAACCCAAATGTGGATGTTCAACACGACTTGATCCAACAGCTGCAGTGACTGTGTGATCTGCTGGACAGACAGCAACCACTAGGCATACAGCAGCTGCTGGGGGGCCAGCAGCAGTTGGGTGTGCAACTGCAGCTGGGGGGCCAACAGCAATTAGGCAGACCACAACCCATAATGGCGCCACCTCTTAAGACCACTTTTGATGGTGATCCAGACAAGTTGCTTTTCTTCCTCAATCAGGTGCGTTCCCATATGAACTGAAATGCCAATTTCTATCCAGATGCAGCTGCTGTGGTTGATGTTGTCACAGCCAATCTAGAAGGAGAAGCATCTGACTGGCTAAATAACTTATACAATGAACAAGTGTCTGAGCTATGGCATTTCCATCTCTTCATCCAGGGATTGAGAACCAGATTTGAGGACAAGTCCATAGCCCTCAAGGCCAAGAAATATATTCACAAGGTGAAGCAAGCTAGCAGACCTGCATTGGAATATGTATGAGAATTCTGGAGAGTAGCAGGTTGGATTGAGAGATGGCCAGAGCACTCCCTGGTGCATCACTTCAAGGAGGGGCTAGATGACCATATTTTATTTTATTTATTTATTTATTTTTTATTTTTATTTAATTTTTTTATTACATTTATATCCCGCCCTTCTCCGAAGACTCAGGGCAGCTTACAAGCTTAGCAGTAGCCTTCATTCTATGTATATGCCTGCTTGTTAGGGCTTTCACACACACCCCAAGCGGCATTATTACAAAGTCAGCTTATTGCCCCCAACAATCTGGGTCCTCATTTTACCTACCTCGAAAGGATGGAAGGCTGAGTCAACCTTGAGCCTGGTGGGATGCGAACCTGCACTAATTGCAGGCAGCTGGTGTTACTTAAGGAGGCATCAGCCCACTGCTCCACCAAGGCTGCATATATCCCAAACCTGCATCTATCAGGGGGTTCCTGATAAACTACAAGAGTGGTACTAAATGACAGTGAAGCTAGACATTGAGCTTGCTTGCTGTAAGAAGCCAACTCCTCCAGGAACTGAACCAAAGCTGGAACAACCCAGAGAAACTGCCACCATGGAAAATCCCAGCAACCACGGCCACAGAATCTCCTAGGCCCATGGTGGTGAACCTATGGCACATGTGCCACAGGCGGCATGCAGAGCTGTCCCTGTGGGCATGCACACCATCGCCCCAGACAGATGGATGCAGGGCCGGGCTGCTCCCCTCCCTGTCTCCCCCACGCATGAGGAATCTGGGAAAGCTGCAAGAGCTGGCGTGTAGAGCCTACGAAAGGAGCAAGTTTTGGCAGGAGCAGCATTTGGTGCAGACAGCAAAGCGAGCAAGCAGGAGTGACCAGTGGTGAGTTTCAGGAGTGGTGGCGGCAATGGTTGGGTGGGGAAATTGGGTTCTGGCCCCTTTTATCTCATCCAAGGGCTGGGGAGAAGTTGGCTGCCCAGCCTCATGGGGCAACAATGGCAGTGGAGGCAGCAGGAAAGGTGGAGGCCTGGGCATGCTCTGGTTAAGCCAGGCAGGGCCGAGCAGCCAGCCAGCCAGCGACAGAAGGGTTGGGAGGGGAGATCGGGTTCTGGCCCCTTTTACCTCATCAGGGGCCAGGGAGAGGTTGGCTGCCCAGGCTCATGGGGCAGCAATGGTAGCAATGGTGGCAGCACCGGCAACAATCCCTGCATTGTAAGGCCAGCCAGCCATGCAGCAGAGGAGGGGGCGGCCAGGTGTCTGGAGCTGCCTCGGTTGCTCGCTGGCCTCAGCAGGCCCCAATGAGGCAGCATTCACACACTGGCTGCCCAGCCTTGTAGCAGAAGCGAGGAGTGGGCATGCACCATAGTGTGAAAAATAGTCATGTCATTTTTTAAAGTGCCATTGTCACTTCAAACAGTCACTAAGCGAACTGTTGTAAGGCGAGGACTACTGTACTTTATCACTTTTTTCCTTGGGGGGGGTGTCATCAAGTTTTTGACACCTTGCTAGGTGACTGGAAAAGCCCTGAGTTAGAATACTTGGATTGCAGCTGCTTTCTTGCAGGTATGTGTACTGGCGTGGGACCCACAGATTTTGCAAAGTGAAGAGAGAAAGTTGATTATAGCTTATTAAGAAAGATAAAATAGACAACCAAGAATGCTTTATTGACCATTCTTCATCCAGATTTTATATCAGTTGCATCTGCTAATACAGGCGTTCTGCTTCAGATTTCTCTGTCATTTTCAGCATCTGGTAAAATGAATGAGTACTTTTCCAACAACCTGTAAAATCCAAGACACTACTTTCATTGTTTAATTCCCCCATCCTAGATCGTTGATTCAGGGAATATCCATTTCTTTAATGTTAACTAATAGTGTTAGTGTCAACGCTGCTAACATCAGTTGTTCTTGCTTTGACAACAGATGGAAATGCAGCCATTTTCCTCTATTGCTTTTAGAGTTAGTTGATGCTGGGAGGGGGAATGTGGATGAGAGTCCAGCTAGTCATAACAATAATAACTCAGCCATGGGAATCCAGGTCATTGGGCCCAGAGTTGATAGAGTTTTGGCAGGCTGGAGAGCTGGGGAGAAAGCCCGTGCTTCAAGCTAATTGAGGAATGTGATTTATGACTGTTTATTGGAGGAGGGAATTGTGCTTTGGTTTATTGGGGGAGAGGAATTTAGTTTTTGGTTTCAACTATGTAGTGCCAATACTTTGTTTCTTGAATAAAAAATTATTTAAGGTAAACAATGCCTCGAAGTTGCTTTGAAGAGTTTCATCTGTTGGAACCATGACAGTTAGTTATTTAGGGATATATTTGTATTGGTTGCTTCCTTTTTTAAAAAAACGTTTTTGTGCTTTTGTAAACTCCAAGTCTTGTACACCCACCCAAAAATGACTACAGCAAAAAAAGCAAAAACAGATAGTGGAAGATCATTCCAAGAGGCATGGACAGTCATTTGGAGTGATTGAACGCAGTGGGAAAGCGTTATGTGTTCTATGTAATGAAAGTGTTGTGTGTCACACATCAAGTGTCAGAAGGCACTTTGAAACCAACCACAAAAATGTTGCCCAACTTGGTAATATTGAAAGAAAAGAGTTTCTTGAAGGGAAATTGAGGAACTATCATTCCCAGCATTTTAGTTTTTCCAACTATCTTTCCAGAACAAATCATCTGACAGCTGCCAGTTTTATAATTTCACTGTGCATAGGAAAACATGGTAAGCCCTTCTCTGATGGGGATATTATGAAAACAGCCATGTTGTCTTGGAGTGATTCTCTTTTTCATGATTTCCCAAACAAGGATAAAATTATTCAACATATCTCTGAAATACCACTTAGCAGAAATACTGTGAAAGATTGAGTTCAGCACATGGCAAGTGATGTTAGTCATCAGTTTACACTGACTGACAAAATACAAAAGATATAAATAATCATGCAAGGCTAGCAGTAATTTTGCATTATGCTCGGGGCTTTTTTTTTCCTCACAGAACACCCAGAACGGAGTTCTGGCACCTTTTTTGGATGGAACCTTGTAGGGCTGGCAAGGCAGGTTGTATGATGTGTGTGAGTTCCAGCACCTTTTTTTTTTTTTTACAAAAAAAGCACTGGTTACGCTGTTGGTGATATCATGAGAGAAATGCTGGTGAAACTGGTGTCTTTGCCTGAAAGAACACAAGGAGTAGATATCTACTGTACAATGCTGTGAAGGAGGCATTTTTGTCACAAGACATAAGACCAGAAAAAGTGATTTCAATTACTAGTGATGGAGCACCTTCTATGGTGGGGGCAACATCTGGTTTCATACAGTTGTTTGTTAAAGAAACAAAACTCCAGGGAAAGCAACAAAAAATTGGACAATGTCCTCAAAGGTGTCACAAAAATAGTGAATTACATCATGGCTCGTGCTCTGAATTGTCGACAGTTTCAAGCACTTCTTGAGGAGGTTCAGGCACTGTATGATTGTTATTTATGTATAATAATGTCCGGTGGCTGAACAGAGGATGAGTCCTGGAGAAATTTGTAGCCTGCTTGGATGAATTTAGGCTGTTTATGAATGAGAAAGGGCAAGAATATCCACACCTCACTGATATGGCCTGGCTTACCAACCTCATTTTTTAATATAGATTTTACAGTACACTTCAATGTACTGAACAAACAATTACAAGGTGTAGGGAAAACAGTAGAAAGGATGTTTTATCAAAACATTTGAGAGAAAACTGCAGGTTTTTGAAAGAGACCTTGAAAGTGGGCAGCTGAAATATTTTCCAAATCTAAAAATGCATTTAGAAACTTCTACAATGTTTGAAAACAATCCTACAAACCATCAGGAAATCTACAAGGAATTTTTTATCATTGTAGCAGCTATAAAGGTAAATTTTAGTAACACATTTTCACAGTTCCGTAAGATGGAGACAACCCTGTGTTTTCTTACCAAATTTGAAGAACTTGATCTTTCCTGCTTACACTAGTTAAATTTAGGAAATCTGGAAATGGAGCTACTGGAATTTCAAGAAAACTCTATCTGGAAAAATAAGTTCTGTGACCTGTGTGAAACAATTGAGAACATATAAGGGATGACAAAGGACAGCACACTTAGTTCTGAAAATGAAATCCTTAAAGTGTGGAATTCTCTGCCAAATAATTTTAAGTCAATGAAAGCACTTGGGATTGCTTTCCTTACTTTGTTTGTATCATCTTATGCTTGTGAGCAGCTGTTTTCAGCTTTGAATTATATCAAATCTGACACCAGAAACAGACTAACAGATGACCTGAGTGCTGCTTTTGTTGCTCTCAAACTTACAAAATATGAGCCAAGGTTAGAAAAATTATCAGCATGCATACAACAGCAAAAATCACATTAATTCTTCAAAAGCATACCAAATGCAAACTTTTACTTTTCAAGTAAAAAGTTGTTTGTATCATTGAAAGCTCTGTCATTGTGTTTTTCGGAGGTGGAGTGAGTGGGGGATTTTTACTTTTTGCCTCATTTTGCTCTTTTAAAGGGAACATGCCCCCAATGCCCCTCTGCATAGCCAGAAGCCTTGCACCATCACCGTTCGCCTGCCACAGTCCCCCAGCCCCTCTCTTTCCCTTCCTTTGAAACAAACAAACCCTGCCCCCCAATCCTCCCATTCCTTCCTTTTGAATTAAAATGAGAGAAAGCCAAGCTTTTTCTTTTGTGGTCTTTACATATTTAAATTGCAGCTAGAAGGGGAAGAAAACCATTGTGAGACACTCTTCTGTTTTTCCTTGTCGCTTTTTGGAGTTTTCATCCTGCTTTCATGAGAGGGCAGCATTTGGGAGGGGGTGTAGCTGCCCCCTTCCCGCCCAAGCCATCAGCTGAGTAAGACGCCCGCCTGCCCGTGCTCTTCCCCTTGTCCAAAGCTTTTGTTGTCATGAGCATTTCTGTTGAGGATTGGTGTGGGGGGGTGTTGTTTTGTTTTTATTTCCCTCCCACCTGCTGGGTGGTTGCAGCAGGTTTTGGTCTCTTCTGTCATGCTTTGAGGTTACCCACGAAGCATGTTTGTTTTTTTTGGGGGGGGATCCTCACTCCGGTTGCTAAGCTTGCTTAAACCCTCTTTCTCCACCTCCTCTTCACTGGAGCCCCCCTTTGTCTGCAACCAGCCCCTGCCCTGGCCCCTGCCTTGCCTTGCCTTGCCCCTTGGCAATGGCACCCGCACTCTGCCCCCTCCCTTGCCTTGCCTCACCCTGCAGGATGAGCCTCTTGCCCACTGCCCCACCCACCAGAGACCCCCTGGAACTCCCCAACATGGCCCCCACAGGCATCCCTCCCCAGGAGCAACATTGAGGTGGCCACACCCAACCTGGCCATGCCCACCCAGTCTACCATGACTACCATAGCCACGTCCACTCAGTGGTCCATGCCCATCCAGCACTCAGCAATACATAAGTGGGTTTTGGGTTGCTGTTTGGGCACTCAGTCTCTAAAAGGTTCACCATCACTGTCCTAAGCCATCTACTGGCCCGACAATCAATTGCTTTAGGTGTGGCCATTAGGGATCCAGAGCCACTGTTTGTCCCATTCCATTTCCTCAGTTAGGAGGTGCCCTGACCCCATCAGAAAAGATGTGTTGTTCAAGGAAAAGAAAGATGGGTCTCTTAGGCTCTGCATGGATTTTAAGGGGATTAATGCTGTATAAGTATTTATAATCCAGGAAAGTCATTTTTTTTCACTAAAGTTTATAGTTCTTGCCTTGTAAATAGCTCAAAATGTTTTCTTTTTGTTGCAGCTGTTCTCTGTTACTTAAGACATTGAAGGTCACAAAAACAAGTTATCTTTTACTGGGCTTTCTGTCAGTTCCTGAATTAGAGCAACTACAGTTGTATATTTTCATCCACCACTAGATGTCAGCATCAGTTCATTGTTTCAGTTTTCAAAACAATAATAATAATAAGTTGGAAGGGACCTTGGAGGTCATCTAGTCCAACCCCCTGCTCAGGCAGGAAACCCTATACCATTTCAGGCAAATGGCTGTCCAGTCTCTTCTTAAAAGCCTCCAGTGTTGGAGCATTCACCACCTCTGGAGGCAGGTTGTTCCACTGGTTAATTGTTCTAACTGTCAGGAAGTTTCTCCTTAGTTCTAAGTTGCTTCTCTCCTTGACTAGTTTCCATCCATTGTTTCTTGTCCTGCTTTCAGGTGCTTTGGAGAATAGCTTGACTCCCTCTTCTTTGTGGCAGCCCCTGAGATATTGGAACACTGCTATCATGTCACCCCTCACTCTTCTCTTCATTAAACTACACATACCCAATTCCAGCAACCGTTCCCTATATGTTTTAGCCTCCAATCCCCCAATCATCTTTGTTGCTCTTCTCTGTACCCTTTCTAGAGTCTTGACATCTTTTTTACATCGTGGTGACCAAAACTGGATGCAGTATTCCAGGTGTGGCCTTACCAAAGCATTGTAAAGTGGAAAAAAAATACTTTTTTTGTTTTCATCAATAATCTTTTGAAAAGAAAATCTTAACAAATTCCACCAATTTCAACTTATCCAGATTTAAGTCTTATATTCATTTCATTTCAGTATATTTCTGTCCCTCATAAAAGTTTAATTTGCCACTTCCTTCTGTGGGAGGGTGGGGCAAGAATCCCTCTCCTTCTCACTTTCAGAGGATTTTTGCTTCTTGGGGGGAAATCAAATATCAAGTAGAAGAGAGAAAATCAATATTCTTACCCAGTTCCCAACACATTGTTTACAATCAAGCTTAAATTAGTGCTTTTTGGCTTTGGCTTCTTGTAGCTTGGTCTAGACTCTGGAGTGAAGCTAGCCTTTCTTCTGTTGGTTTCTTTTCCCAAATGACTGGATTGACTGCCGTCTCTCCACAATCGGCAGGGCTTCCCTCCTTTTTTGTTGCCTCTCCGAGGCAACTTTAGGCCCATTTAGGGTCCTCAAA
The DNA here is from genome assembly GCF_964194415.1 of Vipera berus. Lineage (NCBI taxonomy): Eukaryota > Metazoa > Chordata > Lepidosauria > Squamata > Viperidae > Vipera > Vipera berus. Next base: position 188,953,153 of record NC_138202.1, on the reverse strand, counting down.
TAGAAAAGAATCAGCTATAGGGTGTGGAGCCCTGCAACCCCTCAACTACTTGCATTACTGCGCCAAACTGGAACCCCTGCAGTCTTTTTTTGGGGGGGTATATTGTGCTATAATTTGTTTTTGTGTGAAGACTGATGCAAAAAATGAGTTAAGCAGCTCTGCTTTCTCCCTATTGCTTGTTACTTCCTTGCCATCTTCTCTCTTTAGTTTCCTTGACTTTTTCTTGTTATTAATATGTTGGAAGATTTTTTTTTATTATCCTTGATTTCTGTTGCACGTCTTTGTTCCTTCTGAGCCTTAGCTTTCCTAACTTCATCTTTCCATGTTCTGGCTGTCTGCTGATAATCAGCTTTAGTTATGTGTCCCGCTTTCCATTTTTTGTACTTGTCCTTTTTGTCTTTCAGTTTGTCTGAGAGATCTTTGTGCAGCCATGCTGGTTTCTTCTTGACTTTCTTGTTTTTCTTTTTCGTGGTATTGTGCTGGACTGGGCATTTTTCAGAGTTTCCGATGCTTCATGAGTTGTTTTTCCCTTTAGGATTTTCATCCATGGAATCTTTCCTAGGTTCTTTTGGAATTTAAGACATTGGTTGAATTATTTTCTATTGTTTGTGTTTGCATTATATCGAATTCCAGTATGATGTAGTCACTTTCCCCCAAGGTTTCGGCAACTTCAACTCCCTCTATCACTTCTTCTCTATTAGTAAGAATTAAGCTTTACTTCTAGTTCTCTCCTCTACCTTTTGGATGACAAAGTTGTCGACTAGGTTGGTTAGACCTAGACTGTTTACTTTTTCTTCTAGTAATTCAAGTTGTTTATATTTGATACATACATAGTTTGGGTCTTCTGTAGGCATAAGCTGAAATATATGGGACATAAAACCCGTCAGCCAAGGATGCAGGGGGATGGCCAAGTATACCCCAAGTATACCCAGGAGTTTTGAGATCTGGCCTGCTGACTGTCCAACTGGCCAGAAGACATCTTGACTGGATGCTTCTGAGATGGGATAAGTGACAAAGTCTACAACACCTGCAATTTCAGAGGTGCCCCTGCCAACCTTCATGGCTTGTACAGTATGTCCTAGCAGAGGAGGTGGAAATTGACCTGCCTTGATCCAGATACTGGCCAACTACACTAAATTGTATTCTATGACCCCTAGGGAACTGGAGGAGGAATTGCAGACTTTTATAAACAAAACCTGAAGCGTGGATTCATCCAATCCACCAGATCAAGGGTGGCTGCCCCAGTGTTTTCCCTCCACCCTCCTTTGTCTACACTGGAGAGAAAAGAAACAGCCTTCTACTAAGTTGTACTGATTTATTGGACTTACTGCCTTTCTACTTTTGGCCCAAAGTTCCTATATTTACAGAAATGGACTATTTTACCTATTAGTCTAAAAAGGGCACAAAATAAATAAATAAATAAATAAAAAGATACTGTCTTTTGAAGTACTCTGAGGATATCTAGTGAATATTATTGGCAAACAAGCTTGCTTACATTTTGGACTGATCTTGGCATTAAGATAAAAACCTGAAACAGCTGGACATGAATTTGGCTTAGACTTGTGGAGGTGGACTCATACTGATTTTTGTTTGAAAAATAGCCTCCACCAAGGACTATTTATAATTATTACAAAATGGAGAAGGATCAGCCACAAACTTTGCTTGATTATAACCTCATACTTGAAACAATCTACAGAGTCACTGAGATGTCTATCTCCAGACTTAATAATTTACATGCCAACCTTAAGTCACAAATTGAAACCCAGACTGCAACTAAAGAATCTACACTTCAGAATACAATAAAATTGGAAGATATTACTATATTATTACTAATTGGAATATAAGCAACAACTATCCAAAGAACCGACAACTTTAAAAGTACAAGGAACTTTAAAATTACAAGGAACTATCACTATGGCAAATAACCTTAAGGACCAACAACATACTAAGGGGAAAACTTAATGTGCAAGATAGTGATGTTAACATAGAGGACATGGAAGATCAACAAAGACAGTTTCCTGAAAGCCTGGATAGCCAAGCATTAATTACAAAATTGGATAAGACTCTTTACTTAAAGCAGATGAACCCAGATGGAAGAGGAATCCAGACCAAACTGAAGATAAAGTTTTTAGAGCAAATACAGAGACTAGAACTAACAGGGCAACAACATGATGATTACAAATGATTTGGTTTTTGTGGACTACTGATGGTCCTGATGGACCACTGAGTCTAGATGGCCTCCTTCAATTCAAATAATATGTATTGGAGCAAAGGGAGAACTATCTGGCTATTCAAAGGCCTTGGTCTGGAAACCTGATTGGCAAAAAAAAGAAAGCCCGAGTTAGATTTAAAAAGTGAGTTCTTAGAGAACCATTAAAGGTTATCCTTTTAGTAATCAGTGATCTATCAGGATCTAAAATAGAAAATGTTTATGAGATAGAACTAGAATGTGTTTATGTATTTAATAGGCTTATTTTAGACATTATAATTTGTGCACTGACATAATGGAAATTTGGTTTATAGATCCCACATTTAATGTTAAAAGACGTTTGATTATTCTATTCAAGACTTAAGAATTAGCTAAAATTTAAAACAGAATCTGGTTGTGTATAAATAGTTCTAGATTGATAAACAGGCTGTGGTCCCATCAGTAACGTGTGATGTATTAGGATGTGAAACAGATGATATTTATTAGGTAGAACATAGCTACTCAGCCACTGTGTACATGTTAGATGCTATAGTTTTTGCTGTAATGAAATAAGGGAAATTTGGGTTGTGAATATTATTTGGGATGTTAAAGGCTAAATTTGAATAATATAATTAAAATTAAAATTAGGTAAACTTTAATAACAGGACATAGATATATCTCAATGAAGTTGAATTGACAATTTTTTCAACTGACCATGCTACTTCTAGAAATTTATTAGTTTAAACTGGTTGTATGAAATGTTAAGGAAAATTGAGAAGGATGTTTTGATAATGTAACCTGAATTATGTACTGAAAACTCTGTTACTGAATCTCTGATTATCCAGTCATCATGTTGCTTTCTAAATATGTAGATTTTAACTGAAAAACCAATAAAACATTAAAAAAATTAAAAAGCTAAATGAGACAGAGCAGAGATGGGCAATCTGGGAGAAGGAAGCCTATGTGGTGCGCTTCCTTCTGGAGGCATTTTTTAGAAGGTGGGAAAACCTCTTTTGAAGTATGGACTAACCATAAAAATTTAGAAGCATTGAAAAACCCCTAGAGACTATCTCCTAAACAGGCTCACTGGGCCCAGTACTTTAACCAATTCAACTTCACCTTAAAGTACCTCCCAGAGGGACAAACGTTCTAACAGATGCTTTATCCAGGCTACCACAATACAAAAGTTTAAAGACAGAGGTGATTAAACTGGTCATCCCCTCAAGGCAACTGGTGGTCCCAGTCATCACCTGGGCACAAGCCAAAATGAAAACCCAACTAGCTGATGATTTAAAGGTATCCTAAAGGCAGCTTTGGAAGAAGATGATTCCAAATGCACAAGGGAAAATGTACAATGCAAGATGGTCAAGCTTGGGTGGGAGTTAAACTATATGTCCCACAAAGCCAATGATTAATGGGTCTACAAAAAAGCCATGATTCAAAATTGGTGGGGCACTTTGGCCTTGTAAAAACCCTGCACCTAATCAAGAAGAAATTTTGGTGGCTGCCACTGAAAAAGGACATAGAGAGCTATGTGGCTAATTGCCCTATTTGTGCCTCTGCTGAGACACGACAAGGGAAAACACCCAGACTTCTCCAGCCAGTGGTAGAGTCCAAAGCCCCATGCAAAGAGATATCAATGGACATTATTGTAGAACTGCCCAAAAGGTTGGGGAATACGGTGATCTAGGTGGTAACCGATCTGTTCTCCTTCAGCATGTGCTTTGGCTAAACTATTCGTGCAGCACATCTTTCGGCTGCATGGTGCTCCAGAAAGAATAATCTTAGATTGTGGAGTCCAATTCACTTCATGGCTTTGACAGGAGTTCCTAAAAGTTTTGGGGACCACTCAGGGGCTCAGCTCCTTGCATCATCCAGCTACTAATGGGGGGGGGGGTTGAGAGAGCCAATGGCATCCTGCAGCAGTACCTCAGATGCTACATTAATTATCAACAGGACAGTTGGATGGATCTCCTCCCTTTCACAGAGGTCACCTACAATAACTCAGTGCACAGTAGCACTGGGTTCACTCCTACTGAAACTAAAAATCAAATCTTCTTTGCTTCCCGAATTGCAACCACCTCCAGACCATTGATCAAGGGAGAGCAGCACTTTCAAGTCAAAGACATGTTGGACTCTTGCATACATTGGGGAAAAACTCAGTATTTAGTAGCCTAGAAAGACATTTTCCCCTCAGAAATTGAATGGGTCAACTCCCAACATATTAAAGCTCCCAAACTACTTTAAAAATTCCACCACCACTACCCAGATAAGCCCCATTGAACTGTTTACTAATTGGGAAATTTTGTGTCTCTCCCTCCTCTCTCTTTTTTGCAGGACTAACGTCTCTATCAAGGGGGGCAGAATATCAGATCTCCTGGTTCAGCTTGGGGGGGCGGGTGTCTCACAGGCCTCTTGCCATAAAAAGAAGGGAGTGGAAGGAAGAAAGAGGAAAAGATAAAAAGGCAATAGAACTTTGTGTGTCCCTGATAGGAAATTGGGAGGGGGGGAATGACAGGTGAGAAGCACCAGAGCAGCTGGATCCTATCTGTATCAGCATCCCATGGCCAGGCATCTTGAGAAGTATCTCACAAGTTCTCAAAACATCCTGGCAAGCTCTGATTGGCTGGAAATGGAATGGTCACAGGGGAGAGATGGGATGGGGGTAAACCTACACCTTATTTTTATATCCAGCAAGTGTGGTGATTTCAGAGCTGGCTTGAATTTACTGAAACCATCACTCTTAGTAAAGGAACCCTTTGCTTTAACTAAATAGAATTGAAGGCTTTTCTTTCCTAGGGGACTGAATTGGGACAAGTCTGACAACAGGGTTGCCTATGGCTGATTTCTGTTAAGATGGCCCTGCCTGTGAAGTAAATTACTTTTTCCTGCTGTGGAGCAATAAATTCCCAGCAAAGGAAACCTCAGCAGGATCTTCCTCTCTGCCAATCATGAAAGCCATGAACTCTTGGGCCACCCCCGACACCCCCCCCCAGGGAGGGCAAGTTAAAATCCCCCAGAACCATAAGTCTGGGAAACTCAATCGCCAACCCCAAGAGAGCGTCGAGAAGCCCGGGCAGGGCTGTTGCCACGCATCTGGGAGAAAGGTATGCAAGCAACAGGCCCAACTGACCCCCAAGGCCCCACCTCAGGAGGAGGGACTCACATCCGTCTATCTGAGGGGCAGTGGCCTTCCACGGACAAAGGGTCTCCTTAATAACTGCCACCCCACCGCCCCTACCCTGAGCCCGAGGCTGGTGAAGCACACAGAAACCTGGTGGGCATAACTCAATCAAAGGGACTCCTCCTTCTGGGCCCAACTAAGTTTCTGTAATGCATGCCAGGTCTGTGCCTTCCTCCTCGATCAGATCCTGGATGAGGGGAGCTTTATTCACCACAGACCTGGCATTCAAATAGACCAGCCTGAGCTCAGATACCATGATGGCCATGGACCTGACCCAGATTATTCAGGGTCTGACTCATGAGGGGGGAAACACACCCAACCTTATTTTTATCTCTGGGCAGTGGCTTAATGGTCTGGGTGGGGTTTCTCCAATCTCTCAACCCCTTTCATGGACAGACCATTATCTCCTGCTGCTGGGCCTCCGTTATGCCACCTCCTGCTGCTGGGTGGTGGAGCCCCAGGCGCCTGATGGACCCGGATAGGTTCCAGACAGCGCTTGGACTGATTCCTACCTCCCTTTCCCACAGCCCGGTCGAGACCTTAGTTGACGCCTGGCAATGGGCTGCTTCTGAGGCTCTCGACCGTGTTGTGCCTTTGTGGCCTCTGACCAGGCGCGGGTCCCGGTTGGCCCCTTGGTTCTCCATGGACCTGCGGGAGATGAAGCGCCGGAGGAGGGGCCTAGAGAGCATTTGGAGGTCCAAGTCGGTCCGAATCTGACCAAACACAGTTAAGATCCTTTACTAGATCTTACCTTGTGGCAATGGAGGTGGCGAAGCGTGCTCACTTCGTCGCCCTCATTGCGTCCGCAGATAACTCCCCGGCCACCCTGTTTAGGGTGACCCGTTCCCTTTTAAATCAGGGGACGGGGAGGACCCCTTGCGGGGACGGGCTGAGGAGTTTAATCAGCATCTGCTGGATAAAATCGCTCAGATTCGGGCTGGTCTGGACTCCGACTGGGCAGTATCTGACGAGGGGGAAGCGACGGGTTTGGCCGATAATATTTGGGAGGAGTTTGATCCTGTGACTCCAGATGAAGTGGACAGGATCATGGGGAGATTAAGTGCTGCCACATGTCTTTTGGATCTGTGTCCCTCCTAGCTGGTTTATGCGGCTCGGGAGGTTACACAAGGCTGGCTCCTGGCAGTTATTAATGCTTCCTTGAGTAAGGGGTGCTTCCCTGCTGCCTTGAAGGAGGCGGTGGTGAGGCCCCTCAAGAAACCTGCCTTGGATCCAGCTATTTTAAATAGCTTTCGTCCTGTCTCCAATCTTCGCTTTCTTGCGAAGGTTGTTGAGAGCGTGGTGGCACAGCAGCTCCCTTTGGTCCTGGAGGAAACTGAGTATCTGGATCCGTACCAATCGGGTTTCAGGCCCAGGTACAGCACGGAGATGGCATTGGTCGCGCTGGTGGATGATCTCTGGCGGGCCCGGGATAGGGGTTATTTCTCTGTCCTGGTCCTATTAGATCTCTCAGCGGCTTTTGATACCATCACCCATGGTATCTTGCTGTGATGTCTTGGGGGTTGGGAGTGGGAGGCACCATTTTACAGTGGTTCTCCTCCTACCTCTCGGGCCATTCGCAGACGGTGTTGGCAGGAGGGCAGAGGTCAACCCCAAAGCCCCTTAGTTGTGGGGTGCCCCAGGGATCAATCCTCTCTCCCCTCCTGTTCAACATCTATATGAAGCCACTGGGTGAGGTCATCTGTGGTTTTGGGGTGAGGTATCATCAATATGCTGATGATACCCAGCTTTTCATCTCCACCCCAAACCAACCCAGTGATGCCCTCGATGTGATGTCCCGCTGCCTGGAAGTGGTACAAATCTGGATGGGGAAGAACAGGCTCCAGCTCAACCCGGCCAAGACCGAGTGGCTCTACTTACCGGCATCTCATTTAGTCCAAGAGGTTCCATCTTTGGTTATGGGAAGAGAGGTGTTACCTCCTGTTGATAGGGCGCGCAACTTAGGCGTCCTCCTGGATACATGACTAAGTTTTGAAGTTCATATAGGAGTTGTGGCCAGGGGGGCTTTTGCCCAGGTTCGCCTGGTGCGCCCCTATCTGGACCGAGATGCTCTATGTACGGTCACTCATGCGCTCGTTACCTCCCTATAGATTACTGCAATGCTCTCTACATGGGGCTGCCCTTGAAGACCACCCGGAGGCTCCAGCTGGTGCAGAATGCAGCTGCGCGGGTTGTGATGGGAGTATCCCGATACTCCCATATTACACCCCTCCTGCGTGAGCTGCATTGGTTACCGGTTGCCCTCCGGGTGAGATTTAAGGTGCTGGTTCTTACCTATAAAGCCCTACATGGCTTAGGCCCGGGATATTTGCAGGACCATCTGCTGCCAGGAACGACTTCCCATCGCCCGGTGCGCTCACACAGGGAGGGCCCCCTCAGGGTGCTGTTGGCTAGACAATGTTGGCTGGCGACCCCCAGGGGGAGGGCCTTCTCTGTGGGAGCGCCTGCCCTGTGGAATCAGCTTCCCCTTGAGCTCCGGATGGCCCCGGATCTCCGGTCCTTTCGTCGCGACCTCAAAACATTTCTTTTCCATCAGGCTGACCTGGACTGATGATAGGGGTTTTTTTAAAAAATGTTTTTAATATTTTATCACTGGGGCTTGTTAGTTTAATCTTTTTTTAACATTTGTATTATTGTGTTTTATTGTTGTTAGCCGCTCTGAGTCCTTCGGGAGATAGGGCGGCATATAAGTCCCAATAATAAATAAATAAATAAAAAATCTGCTCTCTATTTTCATTTTCTGAGTTTTTTTGTTGTAGTTATTGGAGCAACTATTACTGTATATTTTCATCCACCACTAGATGTCAGCACCAGTTTGTTTTTCAGTTTTCAAAATAAACAATTGCTTTCTTCTGCTTCCATGATTTAAAAAGAAAATCTTCATACAAAGCTTACCCAGTTGGATTATAAATCTTTTATTTTTATGGGGAATTGGAATGGTGTTTTGGATGTACAGATGGACAAGGCTGGAGCTTTTAAGCGCATTCCAAGTCATGCTAGACTGCCTAAATCTTTTTTTGAAATGAAGGATGATTTGGAACTGCGAGATATTTGGCGTGAGAGACATCTGCAGGAAAAGGATTATACTTTTTATTCTGATAGACATCAATCTTTTTCGAGGATTGATTTTATTTTGTTGACTAATGATTTTTTTTTGAGGACTAAAAAGGTGAAGATTTGCGCAAGAATTATCTCTGATCATAGCCCAATTTGGTTAGAGATTGATAAAGAGAAAAGGGACAGGCGCTCCTGGCGTGTAAATGAGAACTTATTTAGAAATCAGAGAAATGTGGAAGAGTGTAAACAGCGGATGAAGGATTTTTTTGAAATTAATATGAACAAGGGTACCTCTATGGATATGGTTTGGGATGCTAGCAAGGCCTACATGAGAGGGGTATTGATATATATGAATAATAAACATACAGTAGACGTGCTGTGGAAGCTAGAAGGAAAGAATTGGAGAATGAAATAAAGGAAAAAGAAAAGGCTTTGATTTTGAACCCAGAGGATGTGAAGATTAAGGAGGCTATTAAATTGTTAAGAGGACAATTTGATAAACTAATGGCTGACCAAGTGGCAACCAATTTGCGGTTTGCCAGGCATAATACTTTTTGCAACGCTAATAAACCAGGTAGATGGTTAGCTTATAGATTGAGGGAAAAACAAAGGGCTTCTAATATTGATAAGATTGAGCATAAAGGAAGGGTTGTGTTTCAACAGGACCTTATCAAGGATGCATTTGTGGATTTTTATTCTAAATTATATGCTAAGGAGAAAATTAATGAGAAAGACATTGATATATATTTGGAGAATGCTAGCATCCCGGTTCTTACGCAAGTACAAAAAGAGGGGATTAACCAATTGATTACAGAAGAAGAAATTTTTACAACAATTAAGGAACTGAAGGTGGATAAAGCACCAGGTACGGATGGTTTGACTGCGGCCTATTATAAAAATTTGCAATTAGAGATGATAAAACCGTTAAAGGAACTGTTCCAGACAATCCAGAGGGGGGGAAAGGTGCCACCGTCTTGGAGAACAGCTTTTATTTCCCTGATTCCGAAGGAAGACCAAGATGCTACTCAAGTTAAAAATTACAGACCGATATCGCTTTTAAATACAGATTACAAGATATTTGCTAAGGTTTTGGCTAATAGACTGATGAGGGTTCTGCAACAGGTGATTCATGGGGACCAAACGGGGTTTATTAGTGGTAGGCAAATGAAAAATAATGTGAGGCATATAGTTGATGTGTTAGAGTTTTTGGAAAGGAACAACCAGATCTCTGCGGCGCTAATTTTTCTAGATGCTGAAAAAGCTTTTGATCAATTGAATTGGCAATTTTTGTTGAAAGTTTTAGACAAAATGGATTTTGGGGAAAATTTTTTGCAACCGATTAGGGCATTATATCAAAAACAAACTGCCCGAATTATAGTTAATAATAGCCTGACAGAGGCATGTAATATCGAGAAGGGCACAAGGCAAGGGTGTCCGTTATCGCCCTTGTTATTTGTGTTAACATTAGAGATATTATTGGTTAAAATACGGAATTCGGAAAAAATTAAGGGGATACAAATTAGAGATCAGGATTATAGATTGAGAGCATTCGCAGATGATCTGGTTGTTACAGTCACCCAGCCAGAGAACTCTGTTGTGGACCTGATGGAGATAATAACACAATATGGGAAGGTTTCTGGATTCAAAGTTAATACACAGAAAACCAAAATTTTGGCCAGAAATATGACAGTTTCGCAAAAGGCTCTCTTAGAAGGATTAACTGGATTTGAGATTGTTAAAAGGGTTAAATATTTGGGGGTGCTCTTGTCGCCCTCTAATACAAAGTTATATAAAAATAATTATGAAAAACTATGGGGGAAAATTCAAAAAGAATTGGAGAGTTGGGAAAAATTGCAATTGTCTTTGTTGGGACGGATTGCAGCAGTGAAAATGAATGTCCTGCCTAAATTTTTATTTTTATTTCAAATGATACCTATTCTTAAGAAAGACTCTAATTTGGAGGAATGGCAGCGAGGTATCAATAAATTTGTCTGGGCAGGGAAAAAGCCACGAGTTAAACTTAAGATTATGCAGGATACTCGTGAGAGAGGTGGCCTTAAAATGCCTAATTTTAAACTATATTATGAAGCTGCTGCATTAGTAGGAATAAGTGATTGGATTAATTTGACACAAGAGAGATTATTAAATCTTGAGGGCCATGATTTGTTGTTTGGCTGGCATGCATATTTGTTGTATGATAAGAAGGTAGACAATGTGTTTAGAGTGCATATTTTAAGACAGGCATTGCTGAGAGTTTGGAAGAAGTATAGACATAAGTTAGATTGTAAGATACCATTGTGGGCAATTCCAAAGCATGCAATAGAAAATATACATGCTGGTTTCAAACATGATGTGACTACGTACAAGGAGATCCTAAGTTTGGAAAGAAATGTCTGGTGTTTGAAATCATATAGCCTCTTGCGAGAAGAGAAGGTTGTTCAAAATTGGTTTCAATATACTCAGTTACGGGCCAGGTGGAAAGAAGACCAGAAAAATGGTTTTACAATGACTGATGAAAATTTGATAAAGCAAATTAGAAATCAGGGTCCTGCACATATCAAACGGATATATCTTGCATTGATAGAGATTGACTCAGAAACAGAGCTTGTTAAGGATTGTATGATAAAATGGGCCCAAAACATCCAGGAAGTTATCACAATGGACACGTGGGAAAAGATTTGGGTGAGGAACGTAAAATTTACACAAGCTCAAAATTTAAGAGAGAATTTTTACAAAATGTTTTACAGATGGCATTTAGATCCTAAAAAGCTTGCAAGTATGTATCCGAATTATCAGCCTAAATGTTGGAGGTGCGGTGATGAAGATGCAACATATTTTCACATATGGTGGACATGTAAAAAGGTTAAGGCTTTTTGGATAAAAGTCTGGTGGAACATGCAGAAGATTTTTAAACAGAGGATAAAGTTTTGTCTGCAACTTTTTTTGTTGGGAATAATTACAGATGCTACAGTTGTGGACACCAAGCTGATGTTGCATTTAATTACGGCAGCAAGACTTTTGATAGGTCAGTATTGGAAGAAAGAGGATCTGCCGACCATAGAAGAGTGGACTTTAAAGGTTTCCGACCTGGCAGAGATGGCAAAGATTTCGGCCTATTTGAAAGATCACTCGCAAGAACGCTATATTATGGAATGGAGAAAATGGATTGAGTTTATCCAGAACAAGTATAGGGTTAAGAAGTTTCATGTAGCATTTGAATAAGTCTTCTTTCTTTTTTTTCTTTTTTTCTTTTAGTTTTTCTATATATATTTAATATTACTAAGGCTTGTTTTATCCTATATAAGCTAGAGAGTTTTGGATTTAAGAGTTTATAGTTGTTAGTATATGATTGTTTATGATTGCTTTTTATATATATACCTTGTATTTAGCTCTGGGAAGTCGGGGGGGGGGAGGGGGGGAGGGGGGAGAGGTAGGGGGGGTGAAGGGAGGGGGAGGGGGGTTTTAAAGGAAAATTGTATGTTAAAACTTTTCAATAAAAAAAAAAATCTTAACAAATTTTACCAATTTCAAATTAATTCACATTTAGGTCTTATATTCATTTCATTTCAATAAATTTCTGTCCCCCATAAAAAGTTTAATTTGCCGCTTGTGTCTGTAGGAGAAAAATTCCCCTCCTTCTCACTTTCGGAGGCTTTTTGCTTCTTGGGTTTTTTCCCCAGGAAATCAATTATCAAGTAGAAGAGAGAAAATCAAAATTCTTACCCAGTTCCAAGCACGTTGTTTACAGACAGCTTAAAATAGTGCTTTGGGGCTTTGGCTGCTTGTAGCTTGGACTGGACTCTGGAGTGAAGCTAGCCTTTCTCCTGTTGGTTTCTGGAGGGCTTTCCCCAAACAACTGGATTGACTGCCATCTCTCCATGATCGGCGGGGCTTCCCTTCTTTGTTGCCTCTCCTGGGCGACTTTAGGCCCATTTAGGGTCCCAAAACAGAAAAGAATCAGCTGCAGGGTACAAAGCCCCATGATCCCTCAGCTACTTGCATTACTGCACAAAACCGGAAGCCTTTCCAAGTAGTTTTAATGTGCACAAATATACTGTGCCACTCCTGAATTGTCCAAAAACACTAAAAGGTTCCAAAATTTCTTAGTTCCTCAGTGAAACTGAGTTCTGATTTCAAGGCACTCTTAAGTAAACAATCTATTTTGCTGTAAGTCTATGTGTAATTGCAATATTATTTGCTGTTCACTTTTAAACATTTCTTTATATAAAAAATCTTTTTAAAACATATATGCCATCTTCCAAACCTAGGTTATCCCAAAATAAATTACAACATAATGAAAACAAAAAAGTATCTTACTTGAGGAGACAAAACTTTCTTAACATGTTGCCTGTTTATTGGATATTTTTAGGATCAGAAAAAGAACGCAAATGGACTACAGAGAGCAATTACATTTGGAAGCATATACATGCGTGCACACATAAACATACACATAAGTCTATATGGTTGTGACAAGAAAATTGCTGATAAAAACTACTTTGGAGGTACTCTGTTCATCAGTATTTTGAATCCATTCATAATTAGCTGATGCAGGTATGTCACAAGCAGGATACTGTAAGCCAGCAATCCCTAACCTTTCTGGCTCAGCGGACTGTTGGCAGCAGTGGGGAAGGGGAAGAGGGGATGGTTTCACATGCACATGCACCACTTTCACAACTGCAAGTTTGCAAACGCATGCCTACCACTTCCACGGCCCAGTTCCCAATGGGCTGCAGCCCAGCACTGGGCTGGGGAACTGGGGTTTGGGGACCCCTGCTGCAAGCAAACCTTATTTTGTGATTTAGCTCTAAATCTATACTGTATACTATTTTGGCTGAGTAGGAATCTGTTCTGATTGCTACTGGAAGACTTCCAGGGAATATCAGGTTATATATATTCTCTGTAGAAAAGGAATTGAAGAAGAGAACTGTAGACAACTGTAGAGTTGTCTACAAAACGATAGTGGAGTCACCAAGAATACTTGTGATTGACTCAAAAGAGAATTTTAAATTAAATAACAGGTACATCTGCCCTCCCCTCCACACACAAATAGCATACTGTATTGCTTGCATCTTATTTTCCAAGGTAGTATTTGAAAAATAACTTACAAATAGGAGGATGAAGCACTGAAAGAAACAAATAGACAAAGATTATGAAACATATTAACATGCAATAATGAATATTTAAAAATATATTCCAATTATGTTGTCACAAAATCTCTGTGAAGACCAACTTAAAATACATATAATTTTCATTTGTTATGCAGTTTACTCTTACAATAGGAAACTGAATGAAGATCTAATATTAAAACTACAGTTTTTATACTCTCACAATCTTGTTCAAATCCATGGTTAAATATATTTATCTTCCAGTGCAACTGCAAAGTATGTTTTGTAAAAATATATACTGTAAAATGCATATTGCGTAGACAAGGTTCAGTAACCAGGGAAGGAGTAATCTGTTTCCCCAGCAATGTCTTTTGCAACACAATCATCATTTAGCATTTTGCTCCAAAGCAGAGTACTCCATTTCTGAAACCTTGGAAGTATCAATCAGCTTTGTAAGGCCAGTTTTAGCCGAGTATTTAAAGATAAATGCCTTCATGAGTTCATACTTGTAGTTTCGATTGATGAAGCTATAAAGGATGGGATTGATGCAACAATGAACTAGAGAGAAGCACTGAGTAATGTGAAGGGCTGCATAAAGGACGTTCTCCATTTGGCAACTGAATGGTATAAAATGGAAGGCCAAGAAGAAGTCAAGCAAGACAACTATGTGATATGGCAGCCAACAGACAAGAAACACGAGGACATAGGAAAAAATAATTTTCACATTACTCCTCCTCTCTTGATCATTAGAGGCTGATACAGCTGCAGCTAAAAGACAATAGAAAATAGCAATGACAGGAAAAGGAATGACAAAACCTAAAATAACAGAGGCTAGCTCTATGCCAGCTAGCCACTCCTTGGCAGTCTCTTCTGGATAGACAGGACGACAATAGGTTTCATTGTTGGAGGAAACTGTCTTAAGGTAATAGGTATCAGGAAGGGCTGCAAAGAAGGCAAAGAGCCATACCAAGATGCAAATGCAACAACGGAGTCTTTTCTTTTTAACACTGCTGGCAGGTTTGAAGAAAGAAACTGAGAGGTACCGATCCACACTCATACATGTCAGGAAGAAGATGCTGCCATATAAATTGATGGAGAACACAAGGTGAGCTATCTTGCATGAGATTTCCCCCATGTTCCACTGGCTGTGTTGAACAAAGGAGACTACCCAGATGGGAAGAGTGATGATCACACAGAGGTCAGCAACAGCAAGGTTGAAGATGTATAAGTGAGTTTCATAACCAGTAATTTTTGCTTGAAAATTCATCCAGACAACCACAAAATTGGCCACTAAGCCAATCATAAAAATAAAAATATACAAAAAGGAGAGGGTATAGAGCAGAGCACTTTTGTTAAGCACATTTGGGCATGACAAGGAGTCCACAGTGATACATTCTCCATTGTTGCAGGTTACATTGGTTTCATTGAGATTCTCCACTTCCACAAGATCGAATATTGGAGGCATGTCAATAGTATTCATTGCAGATTATTTTTTGATGAAATGAGTCTGAAAAAAGAAAGAGCAAAACAGACAGCATGAGCAATTTAGTTGAAGAATAGACATTATTTGCAATTGCTTTTATATCAAATAACTTAAGAATTCCACAAAAGTACTCCAGGCTTTGGCTAGGCAGAATTTTATACATATCATTGTGTAAATAATTTTAATTTCAACAAACTGTAGATACAGTATGGAATAAGGAAGAACCAAAACTGTAAGTTGTATGCAGAAGAAACAACAACACTAATAGTCCTATTCTTATCAGGAAAGGTAAGGTAAGGTTATGAGGCATTCTCATTCCTTGGCAAGAAACACTATTTTAAATTGGTCAGGGCAATCACCACTGACTTATAGTGCTAGCAGCTTTTTCTATTTTACTGGGGTAAAAATGGAGATTGTGAAGGGAAGGGGGAATTTCAGAACAAAACAGTACAATCATCCCTGAGTCAAGCTGAAATCCAAGTGATTATATGGACACACCCTTGTTTCTTGGCAAACCATACAGTAATTTCCAATTGTCTTCTGGAAAGTTTTTTGTAAAATTCCCAGCCTAGTCTACAGCCTTAGGAATTCCTTGTTTATACTTTTCATTTTTGAAACTTGATCAAGATCATAAGCTTCTCTTTTGTTGTGCCTCCTTTGGCATCACTCTTACATAATTGATTTCAGTCCAAAAACTTTTGTAAGCATTTACCCACAGGTTTTAGTATTCAAACAATAGGAATTTATGAGTCTTCTTTGTTTTGTTTTGAATCAACTGGGTGAGAGCAGAGAGAGCAGACATGCTCTCCTGAATAATCTAATTAAAAGCCTAGAGGGGAAAAAACCTAAACATGTCCAGAATTGCAACCACAGGAAAAAAAAGTGAATGGAGGAAAAGACTGGACTTGGAGAGATCTTGGAAATCAAACATTTATTTGGACACAAAGTTTATTCTGATGAGTTCTGCTGTGTAGCGTGATAAGACTACAGTTTCCTTTGTTCCTTTATTCTCCTGATGACATTGAGAAAATATCAGCACTGAGAAAGTTTTTCAGCATTGAGAAAATTTTCTTTAAATAGACTGAACAGTTTTTCTGCATAGTTCTTTTTACCATTAGCAGAGCATACTTATATAGACATAATTGCCAAATGAATTAGATACAGATCTGTTTGCATGAGTGTTCTTCCCCCCCCCACCCATTAAGTAAGTGCAGATCTGTTTGCAAGGGTGTTTTTTTTCTTTTCTCTCTCTGCATATTTATAAGGATTCCAGTCTTTATTAACTAAATAATCATGAACTGAATACATTTATATATATATTGAATGATCCTGAGAAAATGTAGTGACCATTTTAAAAAGTTGTTTACAACTGCAGCGTTACCTCCTCAGAGGCCGCCAAAGCCCAGGCCCTCCCAGCCCCGCACCCCTCCGTGGAGCTCTGCAGCTGCGCTCTCTAGGTGTTAGTAAAGTGTCTCTTCTAGGAGAAGCTCACATGAAGTGAGGATGTGGCAGACTCTTGGCATCAAAAGGGGGCTTTTAGGAACAAAGATTGCCAGCCCCTAGCCCCCTTCTGTTGTTGCTTGCAGCCTCAGGTCTCATTGGTGTCAACCCCCCCTTCTTTATTATTAAAATCTGAGTTTAGCAACCCCAGCAACTTTCTCTCTCCTCACTCTCTCCCTTGCCTCCGCTTGGGATATCCCCTGTGAAAGAAAGCAGTAAAATTCCACCTTCTCACTCACTCTCACTCCCCTCTTCCCCCCTCCTTCACAGAAAGGGACCAACTTAAAACCTGCAACCCCTCTTCAACTTCACCTGGTCCCTCTCCGACAAACAGCAACAAACAACCTCCCCCCACTTCTTTCCTCCTTTTTCTTTCCTTCCACCTGATGCATGCCTGCCGTGCCCAAAATCAGCAGCAGCTGTCTGAGCTTCCCTCTCCCCGGCCAGGCTCCTGCAAAGCCCTTCAGCCAGTCCCACTACACAACTACTGTAAACATTTTACTGCCATATCATAAATTTTTATTGACTAGATGTCAAGCTTTTATTGCCCTGAGTTGCAAAATCATTCTATCTTTTTTGTGGATTACAAATAGTCAGAGACTACAATATTTTTCTACAATATTTTAAAATTTTTAAATACTTCTAAATATTTTGTGGATTTTTGTGGATTAGCTTGTATTATCTTTTTATACTACACATATATTTGTATAATCTTTTTTTACATTAACAAGCTGATATTTCATTTTTTTACTCTCAGCTGAGACACACCATTTTTTTCTTTTAAGCTGAGAAAAAAAGTGAATGGAGGGAAAGACTGGACTTGGAGAGAAGAGAAAACTTTGAAATCAAACATTTATTTGAATGCAAAGTTTATCTAGTGAGTTCTGCTGAATTCTGTCTACATCTTCCTTTATTTTTGCTGAATAGTCAGCCCATCATCTTAGCATGGAGATAGTTTTCTCTATATAGACTGTACTGATTTTCTTCCATATTGACTGCATAGTTCTTTTTACCATTAATAGTGCAAACCTACACAGACAGAATTGTAAAATGAATTATAAACAGATTTGCAAGAGTGTTTTCGTCCCCCCCCAATCAATTAGGTACAAATCTATTTGCAAGGTTGTTTTTTCCCCTCTGCATATTTATAAGGATTTATAATGATTACAGTCAATAGAATAGAATAGAATAGAATAGAATAGAATAGAATAGAATAGAATAGAATAGAATAGAATAGAATAGAATAGAATAGAATAGAATAGAATAGAATAGAATAGAATAGAATAGAATAGAATAGAATAGCTTTGCAGCCCAGCTGAAAGATGGAGAGAAGGCCAGTAACCCAGCCTGGCAGCTGAGTGGAGGCAGTGAAGTGCAAATGGAGGCCACTGAGCAGAGGTGAAATGGAGCTAGGTAGCAGACAACCAGTGGCTAAGAGCAGCATGGTGGACCCTAAGCAGCAGCTGTGCAGAGAAGTGGAGTACCCACAGCAGCAACTGACAGCAGCATAGCAGACCAGTGAACAGCGGTCAAGCAGAGCTTGATAGCAGGCTGTAGTGCCCACAGCAGTGGCTGAGAACAGCACAGTAGAGCAGCTGAGCAGAGGCTAAGCACCCAGATCAGCACATCGTATCTGAAAACCCCACCAGTGGCCAGGCAACTGAAGGGAAAGAAGGCAGGGAGGAAAAGGATAACTACATAACACCTGCATACAGAGAGGTGTAGAGGGTTAAAAGCTAAGCATTTTCCTAGAAAAATGAATGAGATTCCCAACATAAAAAAGTGCATAACATTTCATAAAAGGCCAAGAACTATTATAATTTCTTAAATTTTTAAAATTTCTGAAGTATTTTTTAAATTTTTTATCAAATTTTAAAATTCTTTTTTTTACAATTTTCAGTTGCTTTTTTCAATTTTTATTTTTCAATTTTTAGATCTTTTTTCAACTTTTAAATTTCTCTTTAACTTTAAATTACATTTAAAATTTTTAAATTTTCAATTTAAAATTCTTTTTTCAATTTTTTTATATAAAATTCTTTTTTCAACTAAACATTTGAAAAAAATAAGTTTACTTATTTTAATTCTTTAGAAACTTTTACATTCTTAAGGATCTAAGAGAAAAAAAATAAAAAATCACTGAAAAAGAGACACACTTAAAACAGGGAAGATAATGAGAAATTTTTCAATTGTCAATTTTAACAAACAATATCATGGACATAGAGACTGACATTAAAGTAACTTGCAAAATATGTCATATGTTTGAGTTTATGCCCACAGAAGACCTAAACTATATCTGTATCTAATGTAAATCATATGAATTACTAGAAGAAAATGTAAAGAGTCTAGAAGCAACTCTAGCCACTTTGAACTCAATGAACAAAGCGAGAATCCCCAATCCAAGCAAGATTACACCAAAATTAAACACAATAGAGAGCAAACAGCTTCTTAAAAAATGACCCCTTATATGAACAAAGAAGAAAACCAATGGAAATACGTCACTTTTAGAATAAAACAGCAAACAAGAGCAAAGCCCCTATTATCTACCCTAGTATTCAGTGAAGCCCCTCTGGAACTGAACAATTACATTCATAGTCTCCCCCTGGAAGAAAATATGCTGAAACCTATAAAAGAGCAGTCATCAATAGTTTAGAAAAATGAGACCCAACCCAGCATTCCTGTGACAGGAAAAATAGTATCCCATACTCCCCAAGGGGGAAAAAACCTAATATTGGTGATAGGAGATTCAATTCTTTGGGGAACAAAAACTATTGTCTGTCGACCAGGCAGTCAACCTAGGGAGCAAAAATGTAACTGAGAAACTTACTAAAATAATCCAACTCCATGGATTATTACCCCTTTCTTCTCCTAAATGTAGGGACCAATGGCACAACAATGAATCTAAAAACAATAACAACAGATTATGAACAGCTAGGGAAGACAGTTAAAGAATTAGTAGCTCAAGTGTTGTTTTCATCTATACTTCTAAAACGCCAACATACAATGAGGGAGCAAAGGATTTTAGAAATGAACCACTGGCTTAAAAACTGGTGTCATCAAGATAATTTCAGTTTTCTAGACCATGGTCTGCATTAAGGGCTACTGCCAAGGGATGGAGTGAACCTCACAAGAACCGGAAGGAATATATTCGTAAAACAACTGGCTCATCTTATTACAAGAGTTTAAAATAAAATGGGGGGGGCAACCTTGAAGACATTTAGAACCTGATTCCAAGCAAAAATCACTAAATAACCAATCACATAAGGAGATAGGGAGTAAAGAGAAAGAAGAAGAAAAAGGGAAAACCCAGTGAAGTAGACAGTGATGGAAAGGATGGAAAACCCAGAAGCAAAGTAGGAGATATAAGAAACATACCCAAGATCCATAAAGGACTCAAATGCCTATACATGAACACTCAAAGTTTAGGGGAAAAACAGGGTGAACTTGAAATACTAGTACATGAAGATAAATATTATACAGTTGCCATTACTGAAACATAGTGGGATGAAATTCATGACTAGAAAGTACTGATGGAAGGATACAAACTATTCAAAAGAAATAGAACAACAAAAGAGAAGGTGGAGTTGTATTATATATAAAAGATCACTACATCTCTACAGAAATACACAAAACCAAGGATGAAAACCTCCTAGAATCCATTTGGGTCAATATAAAAGGAAAAATGAATGATATTGCTATAGGCATATACTACAGGCCACCCAACCAAGCAGAAGAAATAGATGAACTCTTTGCTAAACAATTAATAAATGTATGTAGGAAATATACCACAGTAGTAATGGAAGACTTTAATTATCCTGATATCAACTGGGAAACAAACTCTGCAGCAAGTGGGAGATCAAACAATTCTTAACCAACTTAGCTGACAACATTGTCATCCAAAAGGTAGAGGAGGGAAATAGAGGAAAAGCTATACTAGACCTAATTCTTACTAACAGAGATGATAGGGGGAGTTGAAATTGCTGGAACTTTGGGCAAAAGTCACCATGTCATATTGGAATTCAATATAATAAACATGAGCAATACAACATAATACAGCCAGTGTCTTAAACTTTGAAAGGGCTGATTTTAACAAACTCAGAGAGAACGTAAGAAAAATTCCATTGATGAAAACCCTGAATGGGGAAACAACACAAGAAGCGTAGGAAACTCTGAAAAATATTATCATAAAAGCCCAATTCCAGCACAATACCACTAAAAAAGAATAACAAGAAATCCAAAAAGAAACCAGCATAGTTGCACAATGATCTCTCTGATAAACTGAAAGACAAAAAGAACAAATAAAAAATGGAAAGAGGAACACATAATTAAGGCAGAATACCAGCATATAGCCCAAATCTGCAAAGATGAAGTCAGGAAAGGTAAGGCTCAGAATGAACAAAGACTTGCAACAAAAGTCTAAAATAATAATAATAATAAAGTTTCTTTCAACATAAAATAACAAGAACAAATGTCAGGGAAACAGTAGATCCACTTAAGAGAGAAGAGAGCAAGGAAGTAATATGAAGTAGAGAGAAAGCAGAGCTGTTTAACTCATTCTTTGCATCAGTCTTCACACAAAAAGAAACTATAGCCCAGCCTACCAAAAACACAACTGTAAAAGACAGGAATAAAAATTAAAATACACAAGAAAATAGTTAGAGAATACCTATCTGATCTTGATGAATATAAATCGCTGGGACCTGATAGTTTACATTCTAGAGTTCTGAAGGAGCTGGCAGATGTTATCTCAGAACCATTGTACCATCTCTTTCAAAATTCTTGGAACACCGGAGAATTACTTGAAGATTGGAAAAGAGCTGATGTGGTTCCCTTCTTCAAAAAAGAAAAAAAACAACAACAACACAGATGCAGGAAACTACAGGCCAATCAGTATCAATACCTGGAAAGAAAAGATAATCAGAAAACAGATCTCCGAAAATCTAGAAACAAATAAAGTTATAACTACAAGTCAGCATGGGTTTACTAAAAAGAAATCATGCCAAACCAATCTTAGTTCATTCTTTGACACAATGACCAAATTAGTAGACCAGCAAAATGCTCTTGACATAGTAATAAACAGAGTCAAACAGAAAAGCACCTCAGACTAGACCGCCCCCCTAAAAAAGAAGACAAGTGTTGGTGATAGGAGATTCTATTCTCAAAGGAACAGACTCAGCCATCTGCAGAATGGACATACAATCCAGGGAGGTACGTTGTCTCCCTAGAGCAAAAATCACTGGCTAAAGTGTTGGTTTAAACTTTGGTTTCCTGGGCCATGGACTGCATTTCCTATGCGAAGGACTCTTGGCAACGAATGGGCTGCACCTCACGAAAACAGGGAAAAATGTACTTGAAAAAAGACTGGCCCAACTCATCAGGAGGGCTTTAAACTAAAATTGAGGGGGAAGGGTGACCAAACTTTAGAATCTCCAGAACACAAAACCAAACATAAATCCCAAGAAAACAAATCAAAGAAAGAGGTAGGAAGTGATTAGAAAAAAGAAAAAAAATCAAACAACAATCAGGAGATCCATGAAACATACCCACGGCATAAAAGTCTTAAATGTTTATATACTAATGCTAAAAGCTTGGGGAACAAACAGGGTGAACTAGAAGCAATAGTACACAACTGGAATAGACTGATGGATGGGTACAAATTGTTTAGAAGAAATAGATCTACAAAAAGAGGAGGGGGAGTTGCACTATATGTAAGAGACTACTCTATATTTAGAGAAATGTACATGATCAAAGATAAAATCCCTCCAGAATGTATATGGGTCAATATAAAAGGGAAAAAAGTGACCTTGCCATAGGGGTATACTACAGGCCACCCAACCAATCAGAAGAAATAGATGGACTCTTTGCCAACCAGTTAACAAAAGTACATAGGAAGCATACCACAATAGTAATGGGAGACTTCAACTACCCAAATATCAGCTGGGAGACAAACTCTGCAGCGAGTGGGAGATCAAACAGATTCCTAACCAACCTAGCTGACAACTTTGTCATCCAAAAGATAGAGGATGGAACTAGAAGTAAAGCTATACTGGACCTAATTCTTACTAATAGAGAAGAAGTGATGGAAGGAGTTGAAGTTGCCAGAACCATGGGGGGAAAGTGACGATGTCATACTGGAATTAAATATAATGCAAACACTAGTAATAGAAAATAATTCAATTAGTGTCTCAAACTTCAAAAAGGCTGATTTTAACAAATTCAGAGAGAACCTAGGAAAGATTCCATGGATTGATTTCCATGGATGAAAATCCTGCTTTCTCTCTATTTCATATTACTACTTCATATTTCCCTAAAGGGGAAAACAACTCAAGAAGCATAGGAAACTAAAAATTTTTATCATAAAAGCCCAATCCAGCACAATACCACTGAAAAGGAAAACAAGAAAGTCAAGAAGAAACCAACATGGCTGCACACAGCTCTCTCTGACAAACTGAAAGACAAAAAGGACAAGTACAAAAAAATGGAAGGAGGGACATATAACTAAGGCTGATTACCAGCAGACAGCCAGAACATGCAAAGATGAAGTCAGGAAATCAAAGGCTCAGAATGAACAAAGTCTTACAACAGAAATCGAGGATAATAATAACAAGAAAAAGGTCAAGGAAACTGTAGGTCCAGTAAATAGAGAAGATGGCAAGAAAGTAACAAGCAATCGGGAGAAAGCAGAGCTGCTTAACTCATTCTTTGCATCAGTCTTCACACAAAAAGAAATTATAGCACAACATACCAAAAAAATTACTGCGAAAGACAAACTAGAAACAAAAATTAAAATAAGCAAGAAAATGGTAAGAGAATACCTATCCGATTTTGTTTTTTGATATGAGAAATTAAAAAATGTTTGGGATGATCAATATAAAGGAAATGTTTTAGATATTTAAATGTAATTGATTTTAAGAAAATTCCAGTGGTGCAGAAGCTAAGTGGCAGAGGAATGAAGCACCCAGAGCATTGACTAAGAGCAACACGGTAGACTAGCAGTGGCTGAGAACAGAGCTGTGGACCATGGGAGTAGCAGCACCCATAGCAGCAGCTGAGAGCGGTGCAGCAGACCAGCAGCAGCTGAGAGCAGCGTGGAGGACCAGCTAAGTGGAGCAGAGTACCCACATCAGCACATTGTACCGGAAAACCAAGGTAGTGGCCAGGCAACCAAAGAGAGCAGGGAGAAAAAGGATAAGTACAAAACAATTGTGGACAGGTAAAGGAATAAACTTTCAAGGCAGGGAGTAGAGGGTGAAGAGCAAAGCATATCCTAGAAAACAGCCTGAGATTTCCAACTAAAAAGAAATGTGTATTACTTCATAAAGGGGCAAGACCTTTTTAAATTCTTAAATTTTTAAAATCTCTGAATTCCTTTTTTTAAAAAACCTTTTATTTTTTTTAAATTTCTTTTTCCAATTTTTTTCAAATTTTAATTTTTTCAAATCTTAAATATCATTTTTAATTTTATTTTTTAAATTTTTAAAATCCTTTTCAATTTTCATTTTTTTTCAATTTTCAATTTCTTTTTCAATTAAAAAATTGAAAAAAGTTTACTTATTTTAATTCTTTAGAAATGTTTAAATTCTTAATGATCCAAGAGAAAAAATAATAGACACTTCAAAACAGGGAAGAGAGTGATGAATCTTTCAAGACAGACAACAAAAGACAAAGAATTCTTGTAAACTATTATAAACTTATACTTCACAACAGGAGAAATACTTAATTTTTAGAAATTTTTAATTTTTTAATAAAAAAAGTCTTGGAAGTAGAGACTGACACTATAGTCACTATAGTGACTTTCAAAGTATGCCACTTATTTCATCTTATGCCCACAGAAGACCCAAACTATGTTATGTATCAAATGTAAACTATTTGAATTACTAGAAGATCAAGAGTCTTCAACAAGCTGTTCCTGCAGGCCAGCTCTTATTGTGGCCTCCTGTGCACATTTCCAAAGGATGACATTTCCAAAGTTGTGGAAAGGGGCATGCAGTGGTATAATGTCAGACAAGAGCTTCCTTCTTTATACCATAAGCTAAAATAATTTTCCATCTTTAGCTGATAATGTCTCTCATTTTCACCTATTAAACTTCCATTTGGTAGCCAGCATATTTCAAGGCATGTGTGTAGTATTTGCTAAGATTTTTTACTGTCAAATGTTGAAATAAATTGGAGATTACATCAGGAAAGTTTAATGTTTATTTGAGAAAGAATCAGGAAAGATGTGTTGGAGACAGGAAAATATCTGGTGTGCTGGACGGGGATTTCTAGAAAGATACTTGAGCTGCAGAAATTCAGATGGCACCAGGTGGTGGCAGAGATGTAGAAAACTATTTCCTGCTGTGTGATGGGTTTCCAGATACAGGTAGTCCTCATCTTACAACCACAATTGAGCCCAAACTTCATGTTGTTAAGTGAGACATTTGTTAGTGTTTGCTCGATTTTACAAGTTTTCTTGCCACAGTTGTTAAGTGAATCATCAAAACTGATAAGTTAGTAATATTGTTGTTAAGTGAATCTGGCTTCCCCATTGATTTTGCCTGTCAAAAGGTTGCAAAAGGTGATCACATGACCTTGGGACACAGCAATGGTCATGAATCAGTTGCTAAGTATCTGAATTTTGATCACATGATCATAGGGATGCTACTAAGGTCATAAGTGTGAAAAATGATAAGTCAATGACATTATAACTTTGAATGGTCACTAAATGAACTGGTGTATGTCGAGGGCTACCTATATTTGCAGTCCAAGTTTCAAATCCCCCCTGCACTCCTGAAATTAAGCTGCATGGCAGGCAACTTTTTGACAATGTGGCACTTTTTATTTCCCTGTTTGAACTACAGCCTGGGATTTCCATTGTTCTTCAAAAGAAAAGACATTACCTTTAGATCTTTAAATTACAAACCATTCCTGTTACAGACAGCTTAGGCATGATGATCTTACAGACCAAAACCAGGCAATGTACTACCTTTCAAATATTTATAGCACATTGCCCCTTACCATTTATCCACGCTCAACAATCCTTGCAAGCATGAATTCCAAATCATCATTCTTCCTTGGCATATAGAAAGCAGCTTATTGTATTCACTGGAATGTTAGCAACTATTTTTTCTCTTTAAACACATATGGTCAATGATGATTAAACACAATGCCCAGATGTTTGCAGTTCTAATATGGCAAGCCCTGAGTAAACACACATTTCTAGCCCCAAAATTAATCATTTCTGAATTCCTACACAAATGTTGGTCTGTCATAATGGAAATTCAGCCTTGATTATTAACTATGTTTCTAGCAAAAATCTAGAAAACAAAGAAAATTATTCATTAGCTCAAACACCCCATTTTATACTGTCGGTATCAAAGGGTTACAATTATGTGAATTCAAAGCAGTATTATATAGTGATAAACCTGCAGGCCTAATGGTGATTTTAAATATCCAATGGTTTTATAAAGATACTGTCCTCTTCCAATGAGAAGTAGCCTTGTGATTCAGATTGCAAGAAGCAGCTAGAGGTCACTTTTTCTGCAGTTAGATGACCCTAGGTCCTGAATATAGAATAGGTCTGTGACTCAGGTCCTCTACTCAAAAGCTCAGGAGGAGCTGAACCAGAAGAGAAAAACCAGCAGAGAAAGCACAAGCAGAAGCATAAAAGGGGAGAGTGTTTCTTTTCAGAAGTGTTCTGCAGTTGTGTGCTTTCACTTTTGTTCACATTTCTGTCCTCTATTTCCTTGTTTGCAGACTAATGGTTGCTATACATAACACACACAATAATTTGGTTCTCTTATTTCCCATATACTGTCTTCACTGTAGTTACTGAAATAAAAAAAAATCTATCGTTACTTCAGTGCTGGATTTGCACTAACAGTGCAGATTCTAAAATAGCTTTCTCTTGTCACTTGATGAAAAAGGAAATTGGGACCATTTAAAAGCCTTAGGCTTTTTAAGTGGCTAGGAGATTCCAGATTTCAGAAAGAGTTCTGAATGACTGTGTTATGTGTTTATAATAATAAAGGGAAAGGTAAAGGTTCCCCCGCACATGCGTGCTAGTCGTTTCCGACTCTAGGGGCCGGTGCTCATCTCGGTTTCAAAGCCGAAGAGCCAGCGCTTGTCTGAGGACATCTCCGTGGTCATGTGGCCGGCATGACTAGACGCCAAAGGCGCACGGAACGCTGTTATAATTATAATAATATATAATTATATAATAAATATAATAATTATAAACACTGTTTATAATAATACCTTGCTACAAATGTATATGTTCTGGGTTGGTGGATGGGGGGAGGGATCTAAGCAATATTTAAACCAAGTAAGAATCTTTTGACTCAAACAGGAAAAGTACAAACAAGTTGATGGATAGCTGGTTGGAGGTGGGTAGTTAGGAGGAATAAACTCCAAACAACACCAGCCATTTTCTTTTGCTTCCTACCATAATTCATAAAATTACAGAATCAACCTTCTTATCTTCAAGTTAATTGAATCGTATGAAATATCTATTTCCTCTGTGACATCCTGCTAAAAAGAGATGGAAATAATTAACCATGTCTTAGTTCAAGCTGTGATCAGCCTTCCAACAGGTTGAGAAAGTGCCAATAATGCAAACTACAGTACAAGGGCTTAATTAATGTTTTTGCAGTAGCAATATTTAAAGCAGTACTTTGGCAATGAAAGAAATCTTAAGCTAAATGTAAAGTGGTGGCTTTAATTGTTAAAGGTCTTATGTAGTCAGGAAGGAGCTCCTTCTTATCAGGGAATTGTCCTACTAGGAATGTTACCTGATAAAAAGGTTGACAGCCCAAGACTTCTTTAGTGGCAGTATCTTTTCCTAACTAAAGGAGACACATCCAGCCAGTTTCCTTTTTCTATCAAGGAGTTTATCAAAACAACTCTTCTATAAAACTTTGGACTGCTGAGCTGATTGTTGATTGAATTGTTCCGTGGACTAGGATTAATTGCACATTGTATTTATTGGACATAAATACATGTTCGTTTGTTTACTCAATTTCTACAGCTACCCATCTCAATCTACTTTACCCTACTTCAACTTTACAATATATTTATATTGTAGCTTTAAATTGATTAATTTAATCAGTGATTATATTTTAAAATATACTTCCACCCAATTCAACTTTGAGCATAAAAAGATTGCATCTTGTAATTTTTAAAACCACTACTCAACTGTAACTCATCTATTTTGTAAGATGACTAGAACTGCACACAATTCCCAAGGTTTCCCTCCATCTCTCCAAATAAATAAGTAAATAAAGTGTGGAGATTTCAAATGGTTTTTTTTGTATTATTGGTTCTATCCGAGGAGCAAAAGTAGAAATAGGAGAAAAATGTGTTTGAACCAAACCCTGACACAATCTAGTCTGAACTATACATTTACACAGCTGGAGCACTTGCAGCACTGTTGGTTTATTTCCTGAGGTTCAATTCTCCTCAGATGGAAATATACTCAAGAGAAAACCAAGGATAGAAGCAATAAGAAAATAAGTGACCTGTGAGAAGGCTCCATGGTTTTGTCCCTCATGCTTTTTTTGCTCTTAAATTTGGAGAAAAGGTTGCTTGCTTTCATATGAATTTGGCCCTGAAACAATTCACTTAGTTTTCTGCCCTCCAGCCATTTGGTGAGGCAGTGTTATACATCAGGCTCAGGACCCTGGACAGAAGCCATAGTGTATATTCAACATGAATAATTGTACAAAATCTATAATAAAGACCTGTCCACGAGATTTGTGCATGTTTACTTATGCCTTATCCTAAAAAATTTGAGGCAGCCTAGACCAGGGCTTTTCAACTGGTGGTATGTGTACCACCTATGGTACTTTGCCACGTGGCAGGTGGTACGTGACTGCTAGCCAAGTGTAGCAGGGGAGGGGAATGAGCTGTTTGGGCTCTGGCAGAAGCCCCAGGAGCTGGCCAGGGCTCAAGCTGATTGGCTCCAGCTGATTGGTGCTGCTGGAAGCAGCAGGAACTGGAGGTGAACTGAAGAAAAGAGGGGGGGAAAGAGGAGAGGCCGGCAGGAAGGAAACAGGGACACAGAAGCAGCAGCTATTGCTGGAAGAAAAGGCACCCCGGTTGATTTTCTCCAGCTAGGAGAATGTAAATAGCATGATGAAATGAAAAGCCAGCATGTCAGAAAGAAGGTGGGTTTATTTAGTTCTGGATCAGCTGGCAGCTTGATTGGGTTACCATAAGGATTTTTGTACAGTTTTTACAGTGTTTTGTAATTCAGAGGTTCCTTTGTGTGCTTTGGTTATTGGAATATTTTAGCCTGTATTTTAGGCTAGCAATGAGTACAAAGTGTTGACTTCCATAGGTTTAATCCCTTTAAACAAATGTAATTAGTTTTACCCCCTTATCTTGAGTCTGTCTATGGCTTTTAGAAAGTTTTCTATGAAGGTAAACAGGTTTAATTTTAAAGCTAAAGCTTTTCCTCTGGGATTGCAACATTGTGACACACCTGAGACAGCTTAAAGAAAAAAAACCCAGAGTTTATGTGTTTATTTTGTGAACCTTTCTTGCTTTGCACTTGATTCCTGTGTCTTTAAGGGTACAGGGAAGGGATGGTGTGTGTGTGTGTGTGTGTGTGTGTGTGTGTGTGTGTGTGTGTGCATTCTTACTATACTGTGGAGGGAGAACTAAGAAGGGCCAACCAGCTACCTCAGGAGTCTACAAACTTAGAAACTTTAAGACCTGTTGACTTCAACTCCCAGAATTCCTCATCCAGCCATGATGGCTGAGGAATTCTGGGAGTTGACATCCACAAGTTTTAAAAGTGCCAAGTTTGAAGACCCCTGAGATAGCTGGCAGTGGTGCATATTAATAAAAATGGACAAACTCATCATACATTTATCAGTGCAAAGGGAAAGTGATTCAACAAAGGAACAGCCAAAGAAATTAACACTGGTATCTTTTTCCTTTTTTTCTACAGTTTGTAATATTTTATTAGATTACAGAATAAAATACAAAAATACAAAAGCAAATACTAGGACATAGTGGGGAGGAAAAATGGGGGGAAAGTGAGGTGAAGAGAAAAAGAACAGACTTCCTCTGTTGCAGTAGAAGGAAGTATTAACATTGAACCTCAACTTTTTACTTTTCCATAATATTATAAACTAGCCATTTCTATAACAACAAATGAATCTAATCAGTAAAACCCAAAATCCCCCCCTTTTTTTAAGCCATCAAGTTTTTGACACCTTGCTAAGCACTGGTGATACTCAAATATTGTCATGTCCTAAAAGTGGTACAATCTGTGATAAGGTTGAAAAGCCCTGGCCTAGACTCCTCAGTCTAAAGCAAAGCTAGACTGAACAGGTTATGCCAGAATATCTGTGAGATACCCTGATAGAACTTTACATTATAGGAGCAACCATCCCGTGGCACATAAGATCAGTTGCATCAGGACATTGTTTAAGTGGGTCAGCTCACACTGCAACACAGGTAGGGCCAGGATTGAGGAGAAGAACCATCTTTACCATATTTGCAGGTACAACGGCTATCTGGTTGAGTTCGTTAGGAGGTACAGCAGACCATACGAACCCCGTGGTAGTCCACACCATTGGCATACCAACAACACTGAGTACACAAACGACGCTCCCATATATTAATGGTGTGTCCAAGGCAACTGCACGGTTGCTAGCTCCCTTCAAAATCAATGTTGCCACAGACCAGACCGAACACTGAGTGCCATGATAAGGCATCCCAAAGAGCTGCTCCCCAACGAGGAAAGATCTTCAATAATATACAGAATCAAGTGCAAGAATTGCCAATGCAATTACGTTGGGGAAACAACTAAAAGGCTCAAAACCAGGATCCACGAGCATGAGTTGGCGATCAGAAGACAAGAGCAATGCTCACAAGTATGGGCGCATATGGCCAGTCATGACCATGTTTGATCTTGCCAACGCTGAAGCCAGAGCCTGAGATGCCACCAAGGGCGGCTGATTGCTCAAGGAGGCCTGGCTGTCTGATGAAAATTCAATCAATCGTCATATAGACCTCTTACCTGCTTATCAGGAGCTAGGGGGTGGGAGGAAAAGCGCTATGACTCATGACGGGCACAACGAGTCCACTCCTTGCAGGATCAGAATGGCCTAGCTACAGGTGAAACAACTGCAATCCCCAGGAAGAATGAATCCCCAGTGTACCGAATTAGATCTTGGGACAGGCGTTCGGGTTCGGCTAAAAAAAGGGGGGTCACAAAACAAGAGCGGCCAGACAACCGGCCCTTGGACGTTTGCACGTGCGCCAGGTGAGCGACTACAAGCAAAAAAACAACTCTCGAATCTGCAAACATGCAGACAGGTACGGGACAATTAGGAACATTGCGGTCGATCGGGGCGGGTAGACTGGTGACCCTCTCAATGAGCAGGGCGCAAAAACAAAAACTACATAAGCAAACTCCAAGAACTCCCATTTTCACTCTGACGATGGCAGTTAGCTGACGAAAGCTAAGTGGATTTGTATATTAAACAGTTGTGTTTATATTTGTATCCTGGTGCTTGATTCCTTTCTATATACATATATATGTATATGTATATGTATATGTATACGTGTATATGTGTATGTGTGTGTGTGTGTGTATATATATATATATATAGATAGATAGATATATAGATATATAGATATAGATATATATATGAGGGGCGTGGTGGCTGAGTGGGTTAGGATGCTAAGCTTGTCGATCAGAAGGTTGGCAGTTTGGCGGGTTGAATCCCGAGTGCCGCATAACCATACCTTCAATTTTGCGGGGGCCAGACTTATTGCCTACAATACAATGAAGGGTGGCCGCCTGCTAAAGCACGTAAAAATGCAAGTAGAAAAATAGGGACCACTACGGTGGGAAGGTAACAGCGTTCCGTGTACCTTTGGCGTCTAGTCATGCTGGCCACATGACCACGGAGACATCCTCGGACAAGCGCTGGCTCTTCGGCTTTGAAACGGAGATGAGCACCGGCCCCTAGAGTTGGAAACGACTAGCACGCATGTGCGGGGGAACCTTTACCTTCACCTTTACTATAAATGTATATGTATATGTATGTGAATGTGTATGTGTATATGTGTGTGTGTGTGTATGTGTGTGTGTGTGTTTGTGTGTGTGTATTCTGCCATTCCCAAGGAGGAGAGGGAACAAGCATGGGTTTTTATTGCTTTCACTTCCTTCCTCAAATGTAATTGTTTATTCCAACTGCCTGCTATCCATCACCGTAAGATCAATTACTCTCTCACTAGGCATTTTCCCTGTCATCTTATGGGCAACTAAGAAAGGGGGTGGAATGAAACCCTCCGGAATCTGATTTGTTTCTCTGGATGGAATGTGAGGGAGTGGAAATGATTCTGCTATGAATGGACTGATGTTTCTCCTCTTCCCATGAGGGGCTTACCACCTGGAATTTGGCTGATCTGGAACTGACTGAATGAACTGTGGGGTGGGGCTTGCTTGGGGACATTTAAAAATATTGATCTGTGAAGGGATTTCTCAGATCCTGTCTATTGTATCCGCTATCTTCTATTTCTTAGTAAAAGTTCCTCTTTGGACAACCTTGTCTCCAAGAGTCCTTCTTTCTCCAGACAAGGTTGCATGAGCACAAACTGGCCGTTAATCGCAATGAACAACTATCTCAGGTATGAGCTCACACTATTGATTATAACCATACCTTCAATTTTGCGGGGGCCAGACTTAGTGCCTACAATACAATGAAGGGTGGCCGCCTGCTAAAGGAGGCTTGGCTATCCAATCAACACTCCGTTAACCGGCATATTGAGTTATTACCGGCTTACCAGATGTTGCACCAACATGAATCATCATGTAGGAAGATTGAATGGATGAACCAATGATCACTTCCTCCCTGTGCGAACAGAACAGAGGATCATAACCGCTCACCAGCTGATACATCAACACAGAAAGAGACGACGAGGAAGCAGACTGGACCCATGGACTTCAAGAGAAGATATCTGACCAACAAGAACAGTGGTGCCAGCAGGTCAGAGCAGCAGTGAGCTGAGACAGTGACAGAGCATGCAGAAGAATCACCTGGGCAGCAGGGCAATTGCGTGCGACAGGATGGACACTCCCAGCGGATGGGGCGAGTGGAGAGGGACAGACCGCCAAAATTTAAACAGACGTCAGCCAGCCCGATGGAAATAGGATCAATGGAATTGATTGCAGGAGGGTGGGGGCTAAATAGACCCGTAATGCATTCATTAGCTAAACTTCTCAGGGACTAAAAAAACGAGCTTCCCAATCCTGGCTTACACTCTGGCGACATCAGCAGGTGCTGACAAAAGCTCAGTTTTAATAAAAAGTTTTAGTCTCATGATCCGTGTTTCCAGATTACTACTACTACTACTACTATTATATTATTATTATTATTTGTGTGTGTGTGTGTGTGTGTGTGTGTGTGTGTGTGTGTGTGTGTGTATGTATGTATATGTATATCTGCCTATCATTAGATTCTACCCAGGAGTCAACATTAACAGAGGGATAGAATCAAGATCACATGAAGTGTTAATACCACTTTACAATGCCTTGGTAAGGCCACATTTGGAATACTGCATCCAGTTTTGGTCACCATGATGTCAAAAGATGTTGAGACTCTAGAAAGAGTACAGAGAAAAGCAACTAAGATGATCAGGGGACTGGAGGTCAAAACATATAAGGAACGGTTGCTGGAATTGGGTATATATAGTCTAATGAAGAGAAGGACAAGGAGTGATATGATAGCAGTGTTCCAATATCTCAGGGGCTGCCACAAAGAAGAGGGAGTCAAGCTATTCTCCAAAGCACCTGAAGGCAGGACAAGAAGCATTGGATGGAAACTAACCAAAGAGAGAAGCAACCTAGAACTAAGGAGAAATTTTCTGACAGTTAGAACAATTAACCAATGGAACAACCTGCCTCCAGAAGCTGTAAATGTGGAAGTTTTTAAGAAGACTGGACAGCCATTTGTCTTTTAATTTTATTACACTAGACCAGGGGTAGGCAACCTCGGCTCTTTCCTGCCTGAACAGGGGGTTGGACTAGATGACCTCCAAGGACCCTTTCAACATCATCATCATCATCATCATCATCATCATCATCATCATCATATTATTATTATTATTATTATTATTATTATTATTATTATTATTATTATTATTATTATTATTATTATTATTATTATTATTTATCCTATTTACCAACATTAAAGCCAGGATTAGTGTTATACTCTAGTGATAGATATGTCAAACTGAGGAGGCCTGAAACTCAGAGAATATAATTTAAAATCAGCTAATGCCTTTTGGTTTGGATATTTAAATCATATATCCATGTCTGGTAGTCAGAAACAATATCATTATGCTTTCTACAAAATCTAATGTTGACACTAGAAAATCATATTTATGTAATATCCATTTGTATGACATCAGTTGTAATAACTCTGGAGGCTTGGCAAAAAACAAAGACATAATTTATAATCCCAGAATCAGGGAGGCTATAATACTTCATAGCTATAACCATAAGAAATAATTTCTTTGCCAACAATCCCACCTATTAAATTTGTAATCCTATTAACAGTGAAAAAAGACTGAAAAAAAGAGTATTTATTTTTACTCTCTTCTTTTTCTGAGGAACTCATGATAAGTTTACATATAGTATTAGTCATCTAGTATTTGCTGAATTAAAATTTCCTTAGTTAAAAAAGGTGCTGCTGTCCCTGGTGTTCTACTTTGAGTAGTCTACCTTTTTCTCCAGTCAAAAAAGAACTAATAATTGTATACATCTGAAGGTTCCAGGAGGAACCAAATGTTTTTTTAAAGGAAAACTTGAAGAAGACACATCTGAAAGAGGGTTATTTTTCTCTTCAAATAGAAAAAGATCTAACTTAATGCTCTAATTATTAGAGGTTAGAATAGATTTCTCAAGAAAGGTCTCATCAGACTAAACTCATGCGTATTAAGCTACTGTATTATGTCTATTATGCTACTGACATAATACACATTTCATAAAGGATCCCATGACATTCCTATCAACAAGCTAATTATCTATGCATTGAATGGCATAAAAACCGAGTGAATATATTGCTGGCTCAAAAATAATATTCAAACAATGCTCCTCAATAGTTCCTCATCACACTAAAAGGAGACATTGATCAGGGTACCACACTCTGGAGCCTCTACTGATCAAATAGTTTTATTAATGACTTAGGTTAGGAGGTGAAGAGAATGCTTATCAATCTTACATATAACAGTACATTCCGTAGGTAGCCCGTACCCCAGAAAAAAAGAAATAAAATACAAAACAATCTTGATAGGGTAGAGCAAAAGGTTGAGAACACCAAAATGAAATTTAACAAAGGTGAATGTAAGGTGGTTCATTTAAGAAATAAAGAAAACATACATGTAGTGAATGGGAGATATCTAGCTTTACAATAGTAATTGTTAAAAAAGATGGACCAATTAAAGATTATCAAGTGATTAAAAATTAAGTCCCACAAAGAAAGATTGAAGGAGTTTGGCATATTTAGCCTTGAAAAGATTTTAATAAAGATTATTGGCATATTGTAATCTATAAA
This sequence comes from Vipera berus, assembly GCF_964194415.1. NCBI lineage: Eukaryota > Metazoa > Chordata > Lepidosauria > Squamata > Viperidae > Vipera > Vipera berus. Next base: position 188,918,067 of record NC_138202.1, on the reverse strand, counting down.
AGATTATAGGTATATTATAAACACAAGAAAGAAAAGACCAAGGTCTGTTCTCTATCATCCCAAAGGGCAGAACACAGAAGTATAAATTTCACCACATTCCAGTTGAATGTTAGGAAAAACATGAATTCCTGCATTGAACAGGTGGTGGTGGGTTTAGCTGACCTAAATTGACCCTTCCAATTCTGTTATTCTACTTGCTTACATACAGCTTTAACATCTGGGGAAAGGAAAGGTATAAGGGGGAAAAGTCAGTTAATTTTATTACACTAGACCAGGGGTAGGCAACCTCGGCTCTTTTATGACTCATGGACTTCAACTCTCAGAATAGCTGACTCAGGAATTCTGGGAGTTGAAGTCCATGAGTCATAAAAGAGCCGAGGTTGCCTACCCCTGCACTAGACTAATAATATTCTACATAGATGTTAATATTTTTGGTTCTCTTAAAAGTTACATCCCAAGGTTTCATTTCCTCATATTCTTTGCTTTTAGTATTTGTAAGTTTTTTCCCCTTCGATATTCTATTTATTTTTAATTAAATTTAAACATTTAAAATGGAATCTGAATGTATATTTGACTTATCATTTATCTTTTGATTTGCACAAACTGATTTAGTGCAGCTGGCAGAACTAGGTTGTCATCATAACTGAAATAGAAACTGAAAATTAATAATCCAATTTAGTCAAGCACATTTAACACTTAACTTGGTTTATTAATGTGGAATCAACAGATCATTACATTTAAAGTGTCCTTTAAAAGCATCCCATTCCTACTGATGTAAGAGAACTGCAGAGTGAATATTAACAAATGTGTTCAGAAAAGTCCTTGGGCTGATCAATGGTGCCATCAGGAGCGACAGTCAGTGAAATCAATAATTAAATGAATTTCTATGTTCTAGCAAACTACATGCCTCTCTTCCCATCAATGGAACAGAAGAGGAACTTTTAAAAGATGAGAATATAAACTGGTTTGGGCTCATCTCAAAAATAGCAAAAAAGCCTAGTTCAGTGATCCAGCTAAACAGAATGCAATGCAATTGTAACTCCTGTGGGACTGGGAGGTTCACATTATCACTACATCCTCCTGCATTGCCTAGCCTGCTTTAATTCTAGACATACTTGAACATTCAAATCCACAAATATGGTTTGCATGCCAGTGAAAAATGTCCACAGCCAGAAAAATGAGATATTCCGATTGTCAGGGGGATTAGCTATCAACATGTAAGATCAATGACAGCCATTACTGAAGTAGAATTCTAGTCTAGCTATTGTCTGGGATTATTCAAGAAATCAGAGCCAGGTATCTGGCTGGGGCAGTGAAGCCTATTTTACTTTTCTGTGTTCAAGTTCCTTTTTAGAAAAATTGGGAGAAAATGGCAGGAAGTACTGGTGTATGGCTGTATTTAAAGAAACAAAAGAGCTGAATAACCAGAAAAAGTCAGGTTGCTGAATTATTGTGTCAGGATCTCTAAAGAAAGTTACATACCTACCGTATTTTTTTCCCATCTTCCTTGATTTCCTTCTCCAGACACATCAGTCCTTGCTGGCTCATAAAGTTACTTTGCACCTCACCTGCTTCTCTCCCTCTTCTTTTTCTACAGATAGAAATTATACTACTGAACCTGGAGGCTACTGCCCTCACCAAATTGTATACAGTAGTTAAATAACTCACCTTGTCCATCTTGATATGTTATTAAATAAAGTGTAGGGATGACCTGATCTGATAATACCTGGCTAACAAATTTAAAATACTTCTGGAATATTCTTTTTAGATTACATAACTTTATCCTGACAAATTCAAACCACTCTAAACATTATGGATAATCATTTCCAATGTTGTGCAAAACGCTGCATTCCAGAAAGGAATATACCATTCTTTCTGCCTTCTTTACTAAATGTACAGACACATCTAGCTCAATTGACTGCACACAAATATTTCATACGGGACATGCTTGACAAATGCTTCACAAAACATTTGTTGATGCACTAACACTAATTAGATAGTCCAGTACTTGGCACATAAAAAGAGAATTTCAAAATGCTATTGGGGCAGCTCCCAACTCAAAATGCTATCAGGATAGCTTTTGTTGTTATAGCTTTTAAATTCTTAACTGGTGGAAGGAGAAAATATAAAAAGACAAAATACTGGTCAAGAGGTGATGTGAATGATACGAGTTCTGTCAAAGGTAAACATTAAATATCACTGGTTTTAAATATGCAGAATTGAGCACACTTTGTTCAATCCATGCCATAAATGAATTTTAACTGCCATTTAATTTTGATTGGATTTTAGTAATATTTTTAATATTTGAAACTTCAGAATGTATCATAATCAGAGTTCAATCCATTATCACAAAATCATTTTTAAAAGATAATAGCTTTGAAATATCTTGGTTTATCTGCTCTTTTTGCACCTTTGAATTAAAAGCAATAATATTTTAGCAGAGAAGCAGCACTAGATTTATTGTATAATAATTCTGGAGAAATCAAAAGTAATAATAGCAACATTTGCTTATATACCCAGAGGTTGCACTAATCATCTTGGAAAAAAGTTTCACAAAGGAGATTACAAAATATAGTCCAGCACATCCTGCACATTAAGTCTGTTTTGGAATTCTACCATGTTGCCAGAAAACATACAGCTTAGCTAAACAGCAAGCTAGAGAACTGCTCAGTATCTTCTAAATAAACAAGCATGCACAAAACCAAAGTATTAACCACGAACCTCTTAAGTTAATTCCTTCAACACTTTTTGCTCTCAGAGCAATCAAACTAACTGCATCCAGATTTTGGTTCTGCAAATGAAAATAGGAGTAACAAAGAGACCTGTGTCCCAAATGATACTATTAAGATATTATAAAATATTTATAGGCAGTGCTGATGGCTATTAATAAATGGCATTAGATGTTTTAAAATAGTGGTGCTTCTCCATTCTTTATATGGTGTCATTAACTATAATTAATATCCTGTTAGTTTAAAACTATATATTGGCTTATAAAAGAAAAAGTGTTCTTACAAAAATGAAGTGATATTTTTCATGCATGGATTTCATTTATATAGCTTATTAATTGTAGCTCAGAAGGCTAACAATCATTTGCAGTATGCAGTGTACGAATGGACTCCCTTTCTTTTTCCATGGAAAAAAGGCTGTTCCAGAGATCAGTAACTCAGCATCTGCTGATAGCAAGTTCAGGAGAGAGGAACATTTCTCTGGGTAATTTTCTTCTTGCACAAATGTCACTTGTTCTATAAACGTAACGACTGCATCCAACTTATTAAAGAAATCCAACATTCCGATAACTAACCCTATAATTTTGTAGAATAAAGTTTTTGGGGAATATCCCCAAATAGTTTCAAAATACCATAAACCATTTAATGAGCTACTCTATTCTGTTTAAAAACTGTTATTATTCTGCTTTTAACAACTAACAGAATAACTTTACAACTCTCATTACTGCTCCAAGTTGCATGGGAAACTGTTTATTACCCTTTCTACTCCTGTTGTGATTGAATGCTTTGTCAGCAAGGAATGCCTGTCCCAGCAGATGACAGCGCAAACCTGGATCTTCTTTTTTGGTAGATACTGGGGGTTTGCAGGGCATAGGCAAAGGTGGTTTCTCACTTGTCAAATGTCTGTGATCTGATTTAAATGCATTTTTGGTTTGACATCAGCTCCAAGATCTTCAGCAGAACTTCTCTTGGTAGTGCTGCCTGGGATTTCAGAATTGTGATGGGGCTGATTTTCTACCATTTGACTAAACTAAACTATTGGATCACTGACATAACTATGTTATTAAGAAAGTTATAAGAATTGGCCAAACTTGCACAGAGAATAAAAAGATATTTGCTATGGCTGCCCTCTGTCAGATTCCTTTTATTTAAACATTCAGTGACATTTCAAGAAAACTTGGTCAAAAAAGTTTGGTCAAAAGTTTCAGCATATTTAATGTGCACAATTCTTCAATATGTAAGCTTAGCAATGAAGTTGGGTAGCCTGACCAAATGCAATTCTAAAGTAAATCCTATTTTAACAGTTATAGGAGCATTCATTTAACAGTGCATCCCTATAAAATTGTAATTCCAAAAGCATGCCTGCATTCCACTGCACCATAAAGTCTGAATTAAGCAAGTGCTGTAACTCACTTGGGGTCAGGCTGCAGAACTGCGAACGGTCAAGTAAGGAATAGCTTGCTTAAGATACTGAAAGACAGAGAGAACTTGAAAAGCAATAAATATGCCCATAAACTGCTTGTAGAGCTAAATGAAGAGTAGGGGGGGGAAGGAATAGTAAATAAATTAATAAAATATCTTGAAAAGAACGATTCAGACAAGTCTGGCCATTTGAGCAAGTCACGGCATTCGCCCCGGAACAAGCGAAGGCGCCCCTTTACTGCCACGGGAGCCCTATAGAAGAAAGGGAGGTCAAGGGCTAAGGATCTCTTTTCGAAAGCGGGACTTCTTAATCCCGACAGAGGCGACCAAGACTCGACTTCGAAATGGGCAGCGTCCAAAACTGACAAAGATCATGAAAATGGATCTGCCGAAAAGTGGACCTCTCCTCCCCAGATACAAAAACAGCCAGGAATGCTGGCCTCCTGGGAGGCTTTTGTTCGCTCGCTCGCCCGCCTGCCCAAAGCCTTGAGCCTCTTGTCGTCTTCACCGAGACGGTTAGCGCGGCTTAGCCCCACTTCGCCGCCCGGCATCTTGGCTGGCTCAGCGCGCTTCTTGCCCTGGAGGCCCCAGCAATTGTCTTACCGCGGAATCGCTTTTTTCCTTCCTCTCCAGCGCAGGGAGCTGCTCCTCCTCTCGCGGTTGGCTTGGCAAGCGACTGCCTCCTCTGACCCGCTCCCTCGCCAGTTATATAGGACTCGCTTCGAAGAGACGCCTCTAGATGGCAGCTCGGCTAATCAACTCCTGCTGCTGTTGCCGCCCAGGAGCTTGCACGGAGCAGCGCCGAAGAAGCGAGTTGCGTTTCTCCCCCCCCCCCTCCCCCGATATCTACGTGCGTGGCACGATCACCTGCATCCTGTCCCCTGGATGGGAAAACCCCAGCTAAACTTTCCCAAAGCTTCCAAAGATGCCGGCAGAGCTCTTTGCAGGGTTCTCCTCCACTCGCCGGCCTGCCCGCTCTGACGCGCGCGGTTGCAGAGCCTCACCCTGACCAGGGGCGTTGCGCTTCTAGGCCTGGGTGCGACTCGCTAGGGAGTATAGACTCCAGGCAGTTTAGGAGTTTAGGATCTGGACACAGATCAGGTCAATTTCATATTATCCTAACACAACCTTAGTATAATCATAATATTTGAAAATAGAGGCCTTATCTCCAAATCTATAAAGTTTACAGCACGCTAAATGTACTGAAGCTATACTTGGGTTTTGTTATTGTTTTTGCTGTGTCATTTTACAAGGCCAATAAATGACGTCATGATACAAGTGAAGGACATACTTCAATCTTTTGTAGCCTAGATGAAGAAAATTAAGGTAAATTCTAGCAATTTACTAAGTATTAAAGAGAAGATCAGGAAAGCATTTTTTAAAAAATGTATTTATTACTTTTTCTCAAGCATTTACGTAAATATTTCCACTCTTATTATTTTTATAAATAATTCAAGGTTTAAACATGTTTGTGGTTATGACAACCACATTGGCAATTTCTGTAGGGAGCTAAAAACACTACTCCAGTTTCCAAATGTACAGTCCTGTTAATCTAATCCTGTGACAGTGTTTTTAAAGGCAGAATACAGAATATCAGAGTTGGAAAGGATGTTGGAGGTCTTCCAGTGCAACCCCTTGCTCAAGCAGAAAACCCTTTACCATTCCAGAAAAATGGCTGTCCAATATCTTCTTTAAAAATTCTGTTGATGGAACACCCACAATTTCTGGAGGCAAGCTGTTGCATTGATTAATTGTTCTCACTCACAGGAAATTTCTCCTTAATTCTAGGTAGGATCTCTCTTTGTTAAGCTTCCATCTGTTAGTTCTTGTCTTGCCTTCATAGAAATGTATCAATTCATTTTTAAAAATCTATAAAAATGCAGGCCTTAGTTTGCAGCAAATGATGAAATTCTGATTTCAATGGAATATATTGCCTCCCAGAGTCGTGGATGCTCCATCGCTGGAAGTCTTTAAAGAAAAGTCATTTGTCTGGGATGAATTAGATCTTCTGCCTTGGACAGGGGGTTAGATTAGATTTCCAAGGTTCCCTCCAGTCCTGTGTTTCTAAATAATGGATGAAAGTTTGTACCCACCACCATATAAGGGCAAATTTCTAACAGAAGTGTGCAGAACTTTCAGGAGTGGTGGCAGAAATCAGAACAAGGAATAGAATAGAATAGAATAGAATAGAATAGAATAGAATAGAATAGAATAGAATAGAATAGAATAGAATAGAATAGAATAGCTTGATTGTCACTTTGAATGTACACTAATTGGCATACATTAAAATGAAATTTCCTTGCATACAGCTCTCAAAGGGTCACCACCTCCAATATACTTTACATGCATACATACATACATATAGAATTATGGGTATACCCACATATATTATATGACACAGAGAAACAACACAGTCTAGTTCGGATTATGTGTACATGTGCATGGCGAGAAAAACAAATCTTGTGAAAAAAGCTATTACAGAATTGGGTAGTCCTGCTAGAAATACTTCAAAACCTCCTCCCAGAGGGTAGGAACAGAAACAGACCATTAAGTGGGTGTGTGGGGAATCTAACAATGCTTTGAGCTTTAAGCACATAGTAGTTATAAGTAGCATCCTGAATACCAGGAAGTGAGCTTCCTATGATCTCCTCAGCTATCCTTACCAATCTCTGTATGGACTTTCTGTCTGAGGCACTGTCACCACCAAACCAGACAATGATGAAATTTGTTAAAATGCTCTCAATCGTGCCTCTGTAAAAAGTAGCCAGGAGAGGAGGAGAGAAATGTCCTTTCCTCATCTGATGCAGGAAATGCAGATGCTGGTTTGCACACTTCACTAAAGATGAGATGTGGAGAGACTAATTCAGATTCTTAGATATCTGCATCACCAGATACTTAATACTGTTGACCACCTCTACAGCTGCATGAAGATATTCTTCAAAATCTTCATCAATGATTTAGATGAGGGAATAGAAGGGGAACTCATCATATTTGCAGATGATACTAAACTGGCAGGAATAGCCAACACCCCAGAAGACAAGCTCAAGATTCAAAAAATTCTTGACAAACTTGAACAATGGGCCCTATCCAACAAAATTAGTTTCAAGGTGGAGAAAAACAAAGTTTTACATTTAGGCAGGAAAAATCAAAGATATAAGTACAGATTAGGTGAGACCTGGCTCAAAAACAGTAAGAGGGACCTAGTGGATGATCACTTTACTATGAGCCAGCAATGTGCAGGTGCAGCAGCCAAAAAAGCTAATACAATCCTGGGTTGCATAAACAGAGGCATAGAATCAAGATCACACCTGGAATACTGCAACCAATTTTGGTCACCATACTACAAAAAAAGACGTTGAGACCTTGGAAAAAGTTCAGGGCCTGGAGACTAAAACATATGAAGAACAGCTGCAGGACTTGGGTTTGGCTTGTCTAAAGAAAAGAAGAAATAGGGGTGACATAAGTATTCCAGTATTTAGAATAGAATAGAGCTGGAAGGGGCCTTGGAGGTCTTCTAGTTGAGCCCCCTGCTCAAGCAGGAGAACCTATACCATCTCAGACAAGTGACACTCTAGCCTCTTTTAAAAAATCTCCAGTGATGGAGCATGCACGATTTCTGGGGGCAAGCTATTCCACTGGTTAATTGTCTCACTGTCAGGAGAGGGGGTCATGCTATTCTCCAAAGCACCAGAGGGCAGGACAAGAAACAGTGGTTGAAAACTCATGAAAGAGAGAAGCAACCTGAAATTAAGGAGAAACTTCCTAACAGTGAGGACAATTAACCAGTGGAACAGCTTGCCTTTAGAAATCGTGGATGCTCCATCACTGGAGCTTTATAAGAAGAGACTCAAGCAGGAGAACCTGTGGGGAACCTGTACTCAAGGAGACGGAGTTGGAAACTTTCTTTCCAACTTGCACAAACTGGGGCCTTTCAATGAGGAAATCAAGTGTCCAATTATATAAAGGAGTATTAAAACCTAATAGGCCCAGTTTGTTCACCAGATACTGAAGAATGATAGTGTTGAATGCTGAACTAAAATCAACAAACAGCATTCGCACATGAGTATTCTTCCCCTCCAGGTGCACCAAGCTAAAGTGAAGCATGCAGGAAAGTGCATCTTCTACAGAGCATTTCTTCCAATAGGCAAACTGTAATGAGTGAAATGTAGGGGGAAGGCGTGAATCCATATAGTCCTTTACCAGTCTCAAAACATTTCATCATAATGGAAGTGAGTGCAACTTGATGGTAATCATTAAGGCATGTGGTACAATAATTGCAGTCTTAAAACATGATGGAATCATGGCCTGATACAATGAGATATTGAGGATGTCTGTGAGAACAGTGGCCAGCTGGTCAGCTAAAAACTCACCGTGCCAGCAAAGATTGTTGGTTGTATGTTAGCTTAGTCTCACTACCTTGCTCAAACACTTTCCTGACCATGAGGCCTATATCCCTTATATCCCTCCAAAAACCTTTCACCTTCGAGAGCTAATGCAGCTGCAGCCAATCCAGGCACTGCCATCTTGTTAAGAAAGAAACTTAATTACTGTAAAACAAAGCAAAATGTTGTTGTTGTTAGTTGCGAAGTCGTGTCCGACCCATCGCGACCCTATGGACAATGTTCCTCCAGGCCTTCCTGTCCTCTACCATCTTCTGGAGTCCATTTAAGCTCACGCCTACTGCTTCAGTGACTCCATCCAGCCACCTCATTCTCTGACGTCCCGTTCTTCTATTGCCCTCAATCTTTCCCAGCATTAGGCTCTTCTCCAGTGAGTCCTTCCTTCTCATTAGGTGGCCAAAGTATTTGAGTTTTAGCTTCAGGATCTGGCCTTCTAAAGAGCAGTCAGGGTTGATCTCCTCTAGGACTGACCGGTTTGATCGCCTTGCAGTCCAAGGGACTCGCAGGAGTCTTCTCCAGCACCAGAGTTCAAAGGCTTCAATTCTTTGGCGCTCAGCCTTTCTTATGGTCCAACTTTCACTGCCATACATTGCAACTGGGAAGACCATAGCCTTGACTATACGCACTTTTGTTGACAGGGTGATGTCTCTGCTTTTTAGTGTGCTGTCTAGATTTGCCATGGCTTTCCTCCCCAGGAGCAAGCGTCTTTTAATTTCTTGGCTACAGTCCCCATCTGCAGTGATCTTGGAGCCCAGGAAAATAAAATCTGTCACTACCTCCATTTCTTCCCCATCTATTTGCCAGGAATTGAGAGGGCCAGATGCCATGATCTTGGTTTTCTTAATGTTTAGTTTCAACCCAACTTTTGCACTCTCCTTCTTCACTCGCAACAAGAGGCTCTTTAGTTCCTCTTCACTTTCTGCCATTAGAGCAAAATACTACAAAACAAAATAAGTTCAGTTAACATGATGCTTTTGATACAATGTTTTCCTTCTATCACATTAAAATTTTGTTTTGGGGAAAATTTGTAAGCTACACTCCAGGCTTTGTTAGGCTACCAATTGTGTGTCCCTGTTGTAGAAAATTAAGGTTCATGTTTGTGTAATACCAGTATAGAATCAGTGCTAAGAATAGCAAGCAACCATCTAGATTCTTGGATGGGACACAACAGGGAGATCCAGGAAGTGGAAGATAAGCAGGTTTGTCCTCAGTGGGGACACCACGAGAAGACCCATGACCTGAAATCTAAACAGATTAGTCTTTGGATGGGACTCCCCTCCCCCCCCCGCCCCTCCACACTTGCTAAGAGCCAAGATAAACTTGGGGAAGAGATCCAGTGGGTAAATGGAGGGGAGGGAGGAAAGGGTGTAGAGACTTCCTTCCCCTTAGAGAAGAATACTCTATTTCTGTAAACATTTGGGCAGGAAATGAGGGACAACAACATGCTGCCTCTTCCCCCTTTGTGCTAATGAGAAAGGGTGAGAGATAAACTTTTAAGAGGAGGGAGAGAAAGGAGTAGGAGGTTCTTCCTTGCCTCTGGCATTTGGCAAATTTTCTGCATGGCCAATTGTCCCACTTGGCAAGTCGGCCAGGGTGAGTAGTCCCATGGCAAGATGCAAGGGCAGGGCATCCAGGGTGAAGTGGCTGAAGGACCACTCAGTGACAGCTGGCTCATTAATGAGGTTTATTTAGAGCAAAAGCAAAAAGGTACAAGCTGGCTCGGCTTTTATAGCCGGCAGCCGGCCGGCCGGTCCAATCAGGGTTTAGTCTTTTCGCGCCACTGTTCTCTCCTCCAATCGTCTCGGCCGCCTCTGACAGTTCTTTCTCCTCGTGGCTGGGCTGTTCTGCGTTGTTTTGACAGCCGTGAGATGTCAACCGGTTTGCGCTTGCGCTCTGCCGGGGAATTTTGACAGCTGTCAAAATTCCCGCGTGTTCTTCTGTCAGACGGCTTACCTCATAACTTTAACAGGTTTAACAATAGTAATAACTTATTTACATATAATACACCCCTTACCCTTCCCCTGGATTGCCTCCACCCCCCTGTTGTTGGTTGTTGCTTCCTGCCCATTCGTAGTCCTGGAGGTAGGCAGGTGCTTTCCTGGTGCGGTTGGAGCGTCGTGGGGGCGTTTCATTTTCCGGCTCCCCTTCCCCCTGCGGTAGTGTAGGCAGTATGTCCTCGAAGGGTGGAGTTGTGTCATTGGCTGTAGGGTGGGCATGTTGGTCTGGTGCATTTTCCGGTTTTCTGGGGCGGAGCTGGTCTACATGCCGACGTAGGTTTCCTTCTGAGGTGGTGTGTATTAAGTAAGAGATGGGTCCTGTTTGATGTATTATGACCCCTTGGACCCATTTGTTGCCTCTGGAGTAGCTCCTGGCCCAGACGAGTTGGCCTGGTGTAAATGTTTGTGGTGGGGGGTTAGTTCTGGGTCAGTGTCGACTCTGTCGGGGTGCAGCCTGTCCAGTCTTGTTATCAGCCTCCTGCCCCACCTGAGTTCTGCTGGTGTTTTGCCGGTTGTGGTGCATGGTGTGGTATGTTGGGCCATGAGGAATTGGCTGAGTCGTCGGTGCCAGTCCCCCTTTATAAACTTTTTTAATGCTTCTTTGGTGGAATGAACCATAATCTCTGCCATCCCGTTCGTCGATGGGTGGAAAGGCGCCGATGTGACCAGTCTCATAGCGAACATCTGAAATTCACGAGAAGTGAATTGTGGTCCGTTATCGGAAACTATGACGTCTGGGAGGCCGTGTGTGGCAAAAACCCTTCTAAGTGCCTGTATGGTGGAGTTTGTTGTGGTTTTCTTGAGGGGAATTACCTCGAGCCATTTTGAGTAGCTATCCACGATTACTAAGAAACTTTGTCCCCGAATTGGTCCTGCAAAATCTAAATGGATGCGGGACCATGGATTTCTCGTGGTCTCCCATTTATGGACTGGGGCGTGGGGAGGTTCACCTCTTGTTGATTGGCAAGGGTAGCACCACCCTACATGGTTTTCTATGTCCTTATCAATGCCTGGCCACCATACATAGCTTCTCGCTAGGGATTTCATTTTTACCACCCCGGGGTGTCCTTCGTGTAGTGTGTCAAGTGTTTGTAGTATGTTCTTGTTGGGTATCACCACCCTGTTTCCCCATAGGAGGCATCCTAAATGGGATGTCAATTCTAGTTGTCTGGTAAAAAAGGGGCGGAAATCAGGTTCCGGGCATTTGGCCGGCCATCCCGTGGTAACCCAATGCAGGACTCTGCTAAGGATTTTGTCCTTAGCGGTGTTGCTGGCTATGATTTTAGCGGAGAGTGGACACTCTGGCAGCTCTGAAATTGCCAATATGTTTCCTGCGGGGGCTGGGTCTGAGTCTTTTGTTTGTATGGGAAGCCTGCTGAGGCAATCGGCGTGTCCCAGTTCCTTTCCCGGTTTGTGTATCAGCTTGTAAGAGTGTGCTGATAAAAAGGTTGACCAGCGCAGGATTCTCGGGGATAAAATTTGGGGGGTTGCCTTGTCCCAAGTGAATATGCCTAAGAGAGGTTTATGATCGGTGAAGATCGTGAAGGGTCTGCCGTATAAGTAGTCGTGAAACTTTTTCACGCCTGCAACAATAGCTAGAGCCTCCCTGTCAATCTGCGCGTAGTTTCTTTCGGCTTTAGTTAGGGTACAGGAATAAAAAGTGATTGGTCTTTGTGTGCCGTCCTTGTCCAGGTGGCTTAAGACTGCCCCTATTCCGTAAGGAGAAGCATCGCAAGCGATGCATACGGGGACCTCTTCTTTAAATAGGGTGACTGTCGAGCTGTTGCAAATAATGTTTTTGAGTGATTGGAAACTGCTCTCATGAGTCCTAGTCCAGGACCACGGTGTGCCCTTATCTAATAATCTGTGGAGAGGCTCCGCAATTGTAGCTTTGTGGGGTAGGAAGGCGTGATAAAAGTTTAATAGCCCCAAGAACGCCTGGAGTTCTTGTTTGTTCTTGGGGCTGGGGGCTGTTTGAATGGCTTTTAGTTTTTTGCTGGTAGGATGGATGCCCTGGGCGTCTATCCTATAACCCAAGAATTCCGTAGAAGTGACGCCTATGGAGCACTTCTCCTTTTTTAGTTTGAGACCGGCTGCTCTGAGCCGGTCCAGGACAGCTGACAGCCTGTCAGCTAGGTTGGCTTCTGTTTCTCCGGCGATGAGTACATCGTCAAAATATGGGCAGACCCCGGGGATTCCCTTTAAGGTTTTCTCCATTATGCCTTGGAATATTCCCGGGGCTGCCGAAATGCCAAACTGTAATCTTTTTACTTTGAAAGCCCCGCGGTGCATGACGATCGTCTGTGCATCCGCGGTTTCATTGGTTACAGGCAATTGCAAGTACGCCTGCGTGAGGTCAAGTTTCGCGAAGATGGCGCCGGAGCGGATGGAGGCGAGGACGTCTCTCACCGCTGGAACTGGGTAAGTGTGGGGACTTAGCGCTAGGTTTAGGGTGGCTTTGTAGTCAGCGCATAGTCTTATTTCCCCATTAGGTTTAACGGGGGTTACTATAGGGGTTTCCCAGCTTCCCCCTTCTGTAGGTTCTAACACCCCCAGCTTCACGAGGCGTTCCAGCTCGTCCTCAATTTTTTTCTTGAGGGTGAATGGAACCCTCCTGGCCCTAATCCTGACAGGTTGGATGGTCGGGTTAAGGTTTAAGGAGATGGGGGGGCCTGTATATTTTCCCAGCGAGCCGTCGAAGACGTCTGCATATTTGTTGCAGACGGCTTCGAGGCTTGCGGCCTGTACAGAGTTTACGCCGGTGATGGCGATGCCCAAAGGGCTGAACCAGTTCAGCCCTATTAAATTGGTGCGGTCTCCTTGGGTTATTAGGACTTCTAGGGGCCCCTTAAATTTTTTGTATTCGACCCAGTCTTGCTGTCGTTATTAAATTCAACATCAATTTTCTATAGCAGTACAGTCTATAGTAATACCCAGCAAAAATAATTGTGGAGAAAACTTTATCTTTTTCTTAAATATCTTCTGCATATTCCACCAAATTTTAATCCAAAAAGCTTTAACTTTTTTACAAGTCCACCATATATGATAATACATTGCATCATCACAACCACACCTCCAGCATTTAGGCTGATAATTTGGATACATACATGCCAATTTCTTAGGATCTAAATGCCATCTATAAAACATCTTATAAAAATTCTCTTAAATTTTGTGCCTGTGTAAATTTTACATTTCTGACCCAGATTGTTTCCCAAGTATCCATCGTTATTGGTTCTTGAATATTCTGGGCCCATTTTATCATACAATCTTTAACAAGTTCCGTTTCTGAGTCTATTTCTATCAATGCATTATATATCCTTCTTATATGTGCAGGACTTTGATCTCTAATTTGTTTAACCAAATTTTCATCTACTATGGAAATACCAATTTTCTGATCCTGTTTCCATCTAGCTTGTAACTGCCCATACTGAAACCAAGTTTGTACTATCTTTTCTTCTTTTAAAATATTAAATGGCTTTAATTGCCTTATATTTCTTTCCAATCTAAGAATTTCTTTATATGTAATCACATCATGCTTAAATCCCACATTTATATTTTCTATCGCATGTTTAGTTATTGCCCAAATTGGAATTTTAAAATTCAACTTATAATGATATTTTTTCCAAACTCGCAACAGGGCATATCTTAATATATGTGTCTTTAAAACATCCACTTTTTTGTCATGCTTATTTATTAAGCATGCCAACCATATAACAAATCATATCCTTCAATATTCAATAATCTCCCTTGTGTTAAATTAAACCAATTACTAATTGATGATAATGCCGTAGCCTCATAATATAATTTAAAATTGGGCATTTTAAGACCACCTCTTTCCCGTACATCTTGCATTATCTTAAGTTTAACTCTCAGTCTCTTCCCTGCCCAAATAAATTTATTAATACCTCTCTGCCATTCCTCCAAATTCAAGTCTTTTTTAAGTATAGGTATCATTTGAAACAAGAATAAGAATTTAGGTAAAACATTCATTTTCACAGCTGCAAATCTTCCCAATGAGGACAATTGTAATTTTTTCCAACTATCTAATTCTTTTTGTATTTTTAACCATAACAAGTCATAATTATTTTCATATAATTTTGCATTTGAAGCTGAAAGATATACCCCCAAGTATTTGATCTTCTTAACTATTTCAAATCCCGTTAGTTTTCCTAAAACTTCCTTTTGTTCTTTAGTCATATTTTTAGACAATATTTTAGTTTTTTGCCTATTTACCTTAAATCCAGAAACTTGTCCATATTGTAAAATTATTTCCATTAAATCTATAACCGATTGAGTTGGTTGACTTAATGTAATAACCAAGTCATCCGCAAATGCTTTCAATCTATAATCTTGATCTTTAATTTTGATTCCCTTTATTTTCTTTGAATCACGTATCTTGATCAACAATATTTCCAATGTTAAAACAAACAATAATGGCTACAGCGGACAACCCTGTCTTGTACCCTTTTCAATTTTACAAGCTTCTGTTAAACTACCATTAATTATTATTTGAGCTGTTTGTTTTTGATATATTGCCCTAATAGGTTGTAAAAACTTATCACCAAACTCCATCTTCTCCAAAACTTTAAATAAAAATTGCCAATTCAATTGATCAAACGCTTTTTCAGCCTCCAAAGAAATCAGCGCTGCAGGGACTTGATTATTTCTTTCCAAATATTCTAATAAATTTACAATATGTCTCACATTATTTTTCATTTGCCTACCACTTATAAATCCTGTTTGATCAGAGTAAATCATTTGCTGCATAACCTTCATTAATCTATTTGCTAAAATCTTTGCAAATATTTTATAATCATTATTTAAAAGCGATATAGGCCTATAATTTTTAAGTTGAACAAGATCTTGACCTTCCTTTGGGATCAAAGTTATAAATGCTGTTTTCCACGATGGAGGCACTTCTCCTCCAGATTGAATTGTTCTAAATAATTCTTTTAAAGGCTCCACCATTCCTGATTGTAAATTTTTATAATAAATAGCTGATAAACTATCTGTACCGGGTGCCTTACCCACTTTTCATTGTTTAATTGCTAAAATAATTTCTTCAGCAGTTATCAATTGATTCATCCCTTCCTGTTGCTCTTGTGTAAGTATTGGGATATTCACATCCTGTAAATAACTATCCATATCTAAACCTTGTTTTATATCCCTAGCATATAATTTAGAATAAATTTCAACAAAAGCTTTTTTAATAAGATTTTGCTGGAACACCTCTTTACCCTTATATTCTATCTTATCAATATTACATGATCTTTGTTTTTTCCTTAATAAATAAGCTAACCACCTACCTGGCTTATTAGCATTATTGTTATTAGCATTATTAAGTGTTATGTTTGGCATATTGTAAATTAGTTGCCACTTGATCTGCCATTAACATATCAAACTGTCCTCTTAGCAAGTTAATTACTTCTTTCAACCTCTTATCAGATGGGTTCAGAATAAGAGCTTTCTCATTCAACTTTATTTCCTCCTCTATTTCTTTACGCTTATATTCCAATCTATATCTATGTTTATTATTCAAATATATTAGAACTCCTCTCATATAAGCTTTACTTGCATCCCAAACCACTTCAATGGGAGTACCCTTATGCATATTCATAATAAAAAATTCTCGCATATGCTTTTTACATTCTACTACATTTTCTTCATATCTAAACAAATTTTCATTTAATCTCCATGATCTTCTTTCCCCCTTGCCCTTGTCCAATTCAATCCAAACTGGACTATGATCTGATAGAGTTCTTGGGCATATCTTAATCTTCTTAATCCTAGAAAAAAAGCATTAGTAGTTAATACAAAATCAATCCTAGAAAAAGATTGATGTCAATCAGAAAAAAAATAAAATCCTTTTCTTCCAAATTTCGTTCTCTCCAGGCATCTCGCAATTCCAAGTCATCTTTCAAATCAAAAAAAGATTTTGGCAATCTAGCATGGCTTGGAGTATTTTTAAAAGATCCTTTTTTATCTTTCTGAGTATCCAACACTCCATTCCAATCCCCCTTTAAAATATACGATTTATAATCCCATTGAATTATTTTGTTATGTAACAGTTTATAAAATTCTCCTTGCTGTTGATTAGGTGCATATACTCCATTTAAAAGTGTTTTCTTCCCTTCTATTAATAGTTCAATTATAATATATCTTCCTTGTTTATCTTCAAATAAATTAGCTGTTAAGTCTTTCTTTACATAGATAACTACTCCATTTTTCTTCTCTGGAGCAGATGCAATAAATTGTATACCCAGTAGAATTTATCAAATATTTTTTTTTATTGAAAGGTTTTTCAATACATTTTATCTTTAACAAAACAACCCCTCCCAACCCACCCACCCCCTTCCCAACCCAACCCAACCCAACCCTCCCCCTCCCCTTCCCCCCTCCCCGACTTCCCAGAGCTAAATACAAGGTATAAAAGTAGAAACAATCATAATCTACCATATGCTAACAACAATGAGTTATTAAGTCTACCGCACTTTAACTCTTGTAAAATGACTACAAGCAATATAAATATCACATCAATACTTATTCAAATGCTAAATGAAACTTTTTAGTCCCATATTTATTCTGGATGTAATCAATCCATTTTTTCCACTCCACAATATATCTCTGTTGCGAATGGTCCTTCAAATACGCCGAAATCTTTGCCATTTCCGCCAGGTTGGAAACTTTTAGAGTCCATTCTTCTATAGTCGGTAGTTCTTCCTTCTTCCAATATTGCCCTACTAAAAGTCTTGCTGCTGTAATTAAATTCAACATCAATTTAATGTCCACAACAGTAGTATCAGTAATAATACCCAGTAAGAACAATTGCGGAGAAAACTTTATCCTTCTCTTAAATATCTTCTGCATATTCCACCAAATTTTGATCCAAAAAGCTTTAACCTTTTTACAGGTCCACCATATATGAAAATACGTTGCATCTTCACCACCACACCTCCAACATTTAGGCTGGTAGTTCGGATACATACTTGCTAATTTTTTGGGATCTAAATGCCATCTATAAAACATTTTATAAAAATTCTCTCTTAAATTTTGGGCTTGCATAAATTTTACATTTCTCACCCAAATCTTTTCCCAAGTATCCATTGTAATAACTTCTTGAATATTCTGAGCCCACTTTATCATGCAGTCTTTAACAAGTTCTGTCTCTGAATCAATTTCTATCAATGCAAGATATATCCGTTTGATATGTGCTTGACCCTGATTTCTAATTTGCTTTACCAAATTTTCATCAGTCATTGAAAAACCAATTTTCTGATCTTCTTTCCACCTGGCCTGTAGTTGCCCATACTGAAACCAGGTTTGAACAATCTTTTCTTCTCGTAAAAGGTTATACGGCTTCAAATGCCATACATTCCTTTCCAAACTTAAAATTTCCTTATATGTAGTCACATCATGTTTAAACCCAACATTTATATTTTCTATTACGTGTTTCGGTATTGCCCATAGAGGTATCTTATAATTTAACTTGTGTCTATACTTTTTCCAAACTCGCAACAGAGCATGTCTTAAAATATGCACCTTAAACACATTATCCACCTTCTTATCATACAATAGATATGCATGCCAACCAAATAACAAATCATGAACTTCAAGATTTAATAATCTTCCTTGTGTTAAATTAATCCAATCACTTATCGCTGACAAAGCAGCAGCTTCATAGTATAATTTAAAGTTGGGCATTTTGAGACCACCTCTTTCACGCGTGTCCTGCATGATCTTAAATTTAACTCATGGCCTTTTCCCTGCCCAAACAAATTTATTAATACCCTTTTGCCATTCCTCCAAGTTTGAATCCTTTTTAAGAATAGGTATCATTTGAAATAAAAATAGAAATTTCGGCAAGACATTCATTTTCACTGCTGCAATTCTTTCCAATAAAGACAATTGTAATTTTTTCCAGCTATCCAATTATTTTTGAACTTTTCCCCATAGCTTTTCATAATTATTTTTATATAACTTTGCATTTGAGGGTGACAAATATACCCCCAAATATTTAACCCTTTTAACAATTTCAAATCCAGTTAACCCTTCTAAAACAGCCTTTTGTGATACTGTCATGTTCTTATACAGCATTTTAGTTTTTTGTATATTAACCTTGAATCCAGAAACTTTCCCATATTGCATTATTATTTCCATCAGTCCTACAACAGACTTTTCTGGCTGGGTCACCGTAACAACCAGATCATCTGAAAACGCCCTCAATCTGTAATCCTGATCTCTTATTTGAATTCCCTTAATTTTTTCTGAATCCCGTATTTTAATCAATAATATCTCCAATGTTAAAACAAATAATAGAGGTGATAACGGACACCTTTGCCTTGTGCCCTTTTCAATATTACATGCTTCGGTCAAACTATTATTTACTATTATACGGGCTGTTTGCTTTTGATATAATGCCCTGATTGGTTGTAGAAATTTATCCCCAAAATTCATTTTATCTAATACTTTCATCAAGAATTTCCAATCCAATTGATCAAAAGCTTTTTCAGCATCCAAAAAGATCAGCGCAGCAGGGATATGGTTGTTTCTTTCCAGAAATTCCAACAAATCAACTATATGCCTCACGTTATTTTTCATTTGTCTACCACTCATAAACCCAGTTTGGTCACCATGAATTACCTGTTGCAGTACCCTCAATAATCTATTAGCTAAAACCTTAGCAAATATCTTGTAGTCCGTATTCAAAAGTTATAGTGGTCTATAATTTCTTGCTTGAGTGACATCCTGATCTTCCTTCGGAATCAAAGAAATGAAAGCAGTTTTCCAAGACGGAGGCACCCCTCCTCCCATTTGAATTGTCTGAAACAATTCCCTTAATGGCTTTATCATCTCAGACTGTAAATTTTTATAATACACAGCAGTCAATCCATCCGTTCCTGGCGCTTTACCCACTTTCAATTGTTTAATTGCTAAAAGAATTTCTTCCTCAGTTATCAATTGATTCATCTTTTCCTTTTGTTCTTGTGTAAGAACCGGAATACTAGCATTCCTCAAATATACATCAATATCTGCTTCATTAATCTTATCTCTAGCATATAATTTAGAATAAAAATCAACAAAAGTTTCCTTAATAAGGTTCTGTTGATACACTACCTTACCCTTGTATTCTATTTTATCTATATTAGAAGCCCTTTGCTTCTTCCTTAACATATAAGCTAACCATCTACCTGGTTTATTGGCATTACAAAAAGTATTATGTCTAGCAAACCGTAGATTAGTTGCCACCTGATCAGCCATTAACTTATCAAACTGTCCCCTTAATAAATTAATAACCTCTTTAATCTTCACATCCGATGGATTCAAAATTAAGGCCTTTTCTTTTTCCCTAATTTCATTCTCTAATTCTTTCCTCCTAAATTCCAAATTATGTCTGTATTTATTATTCATATATATTAACACACCTCTCATGTAAGCCTTACTAGCGTCCCAAACCATTTCCATAGAAGTACCCTTATTCATATTAGTTTCAAAAAAAACCTTCATCTGTTTTTTACATTCTTCCACATTTTCCTGATTTCTAAACAGGTTCTCATTTAGACACTTTTTTTCATCTCAAAAAAGGATTTAGGCAATTTAGCATGACTTGGAGTACTTCTAAAAGAACCACTCTTGTCCATTTGTACATCCATTTGTACATCCATTTGTACATCCACTCTTGTCCATTTGTACATTCCAGTCTCCCATAAAAATAAAAGATTTGTAATCCAACTGAGTGATCTTGCTGTGTAGTAAACTATAAAAGTCTGCTTGTTGTTGATTAGGAGCATATAATCCAACCAGAAGCGTTTTTTTGCCTTCTATTTATCAAATATTTTGATCAGATACGCGAATATGCGTTTCTTGCAAACATATAACATCATTTTTAAATTGTTTCAAATACTGAAATACTTTCTTTCTCTTTTGTGGTGAATTTAATCCATTAACATTCCAGGTTAGAAACTTTGTCGCCATCTTTTGCGACTTGAAGCTTTCGGAGCGTTTCTTGCAGATCCACAAACATCTGCCTCTTTGGCCTAGCTCCTCCCACTGCTTCACTAGAAGTAGATTCCTGACTTGTAGTTATAGAACACTGCTTCTGTTGTTGTTATTGTTCCTTACGTCTAGATGCAGCCCTTGTCACTCTTTGAGTCTTAGATTCTTCTAATAAAACCAGGGGTTGCACAGTTTCTGAAATTTGCTGTACTTCTTGTACCTGTCACTCTCCTTCTTTTTTTCCTCCTTTAACTTCTTCTTTTCCTCCTTTAACTTCTGAAGATGGCGGTGAACCTGCTTTCAATACATTAGAATAAAAATCACGTGCCTTCAGGACTGTATTAAGACAATATCTTACTCCAGCATAATTCACCACAGTCCCCATTGGTATCTCCCATCTGAACTGAAGCTGTTGTTTTTTTAATTCATCTGTCAGAAAAACAAAATCTTTCCTTTTTCTCAAAATTCCTGGGGGAATCTCTTTCAGAATCAAAATTTATTAACATAAAACAGAGCAAGACAAGACACCAACCATGAAACAGGAGCTATGAAACAGGAACTATCCAAGCGGTTGCCTTCAGCAAACCAGCCCTCCCACACATTCCCCTTAAATACAGTTCAGGGCGTGGCCTCTCTCTGCCTCCTTCCGAGGTGCCCCATTGCCTTCCTCTGTTTACTCCTGATTGACTGCCTCCTGCGTCGGGCGTCCTTGAACAGGGCCAGCTGTGGGTCATCTTCATCCATGCTGTCAGGCTCACACAGCTGGGTCTCCATCGTGACCAGGTGGGAGGGGCCCGGCTGAGGGCTCTGCGGAGCCTAAGGCCATCATCAGCAAGCTCTTCAACACTCCCCTCCTCCTCCTCTGAGTCGTCCGACCCAACTGCCGAACCCACAGGCTGACCCTGAATCACAACACGACTTTCCAAAATGTTCTCCGGATTGTCGGCCGATTGTTGGAAGTGTGGTAAAGGGATTGGCACATACTATCACTTATGGTGGACATGTCCAGAAGTGGTTAGATATTGGATGAGGATCCAAAAATGGATAGAGGAAATCACAGGGTGTTTAGTTGATCTTAAACCAGAGACATATCTGCTTGGCTCCAGGCCTGGAAATATTAAGAAGGAAATATGGTATTTGGTTTTACATATCTTAACGGCGGCAAGGATGGGGTATGCTCAATTTTGGAAGGCAAATCATACCCCGCCGGATGAAGTTATAATTAGGAGAATACTTGATTGTGCAGAAGCAGACACATTGACCAAGAAGTTGAAGGGTAAAGAAGAGACACCAGCATTTCTATCATGGAATAAATGGTATATTTGGATGGATAAAAGATTAAAGAAATGAGGGTGGCTTGGAGGTTGGTCAAAAATGAAGTGATATAGTCTTTGTTAATGAATAAGCTTTGGAGTTGAATAGTTATAAGAGACTTAATGAGTGGAATATAATTGTTAGTTTAGAAGTAGATATAATGTGAAATTTTTGAAATGGTTTTTAATTTTTTGATTTCTTCGTTTTTTGTATATTGTAAATGTTTTTTTTTGTCTTTGTTGGTGTATGGTGTGTTTTTAACACGAAATGTAAATAAAATTCATTTATAAAAAAAAGAAGTCAACATACTTATTTTATCAATTATTTAATGGTTTCCTTGCATTTGTCAATACTTTTATATATTTTATTTATTTTAACATTTCATCTTTAAGGCATCAATCACCTTATAAATTTTCCCAGCTTTAATTTGCATTAATATTAAAGTTAAATGTTTGAAGTTTCTCATTTTCATATTTCTAGGTGACCCCATTTCCCTTTATCACAATTCTCTCCAATTCCTAATAATCTAGGTACACATCCTATCTATCTATCTACCTGCATTATCAACAGGTTAATAATACAATATAATATTCTTGTTTTCATTATAATTCTTCTGCTTTATGTAACAAATTTTTTGCTCCATCCATTTTGTCAGGTTTTTCTCAAAATTTTCTCTTGTCTGTGCTTGTTGAGTAGTTAAATCTTCTGTCAGAGTATTTGATTGTTCAATTTCTTCTTTTATGTTCTGTCCCAATAAATTGTTAGTTATAGTCACAATTTGCGTTTGCTTATCCAAGACACTTTCTAGTTTTTTTCCAAAAGCTCTTATTTCATCCCCGGCTGCGGTAAGGAACTGATAAGTTTGGCAGGTTATTTTCATCATAGCATAAATTTGTTTTTGTATTTCTTCCACGGTGGACTCTCACATCTGGTGTTCAAGGTTAGTCTTATCTTGTTTTCTAAAGTGTCAGCCAAGTCTCTCTCTCTCTTTTTTTTAAAGAGTGTCAGCTTGCAATTTCAGGTTTAGCCACAGGGTGTCTCCCAAGTACTTGGAAAATTCTTTTCTTTTCTTTTAGGGAAACTGCCTGTTAATCTCTTTTCAATTGTTTCTTCTGTTTTAGAAGAACAGAGCCAAATGTTCAAATAAGGATAGGAAGTAAGGAATAAATACTCAAAAGCTTTTAATCCACAAGTTTTTTTAAGGAATAAAGTTCTAGTTGAGGTCCAATTCCTTTTTTCAACATTTCTTTTTAAATCACCCCTGGAGGTTCAATCACCACTGATTCTGAATGGAGGGTTGAAATCCCTCCTTCCTCTCCGCAGGGGGGAAGGTACTTAGCAGCTTATTTAGGTGAAAAGAAGAAGATTGCAGTATAAGAGAGGTTGATCTTACCCAGTCTCTTCCACGCTGTTTTAATGTAGCCTGGTGGTAAGTGTGGCTTCGGCTGTCTGCAGCCTAGTGACCAGCAGAATTGCTATGGCTGGGCTTTCGTCTGCTGGTTCAAAGGGAATGCAGGCACTATTGGGAGAGTTGCGGCTCCCCTGCATTTCTGCAAAAGCCCTTTCTTGCTGGTCGCCCCTCCAGGGCGACTCTTAGCCCTTTTAGAATCCCCCAGTGATGCAAAACTGGACATGGAGGATGAGAGCCATCCTCCAAGCGTCCATAATGGCAGCATTGGCAAACCGGAAGCTTCAATTTTTCAGAATGTCTTAATGCCTTCAGCATAATTAGAAATCTTTCCTATGTAACTAATTATCATAGATGACCCTACTTTTAATACATTCTCCCCATCACAGTCTTTGCCCTCTAAATAAAAGTGTGACATATAGATGTCATTGCTACCTTCATAATCTGCTGTCACTGACATAATTTATTTGAAAAGGCAAAAAAGGATTGTGACAGAACACCATAAAGGAGGATCCTCAGTGAGCATGAAATTCTATCATCAGCAGTTACTGAACTTAGTTAAGAAAATCTTCATAGTGATCTATTTATAGTATACTGCTCACCTTGATGTCAGCTTGAAGGGGGGAAGAGAAAGGAATGCACCTCCGGGCAACTGGTTTATCTCTGCTTTCGGAAGAGAAGGTGCGAACAACACTGCAAGCCTGGGAAAGACCAGCATTATCAGCTCTTTCCCACAATGGACTTAACATGTGAGGATTGGCCCATTTGAACTGACCAGATGAACTATTGGAGTGGGGTTTGCTTGGGACACTTTTAACCTATTGATCTGAGTGGGAAACCCTCAGATCCTGTCTAATATGCCTGCTATCAGCTTCTCCTAATAAAAGTTCCTTTTAGAAGAAACTGCTTCAACAAGTTCTGCTTTCTTGGGATGAGGTTTTGAAGTGGCCCCTGACATTAGATGGGATCTACAGTAATAGTCAGCCCAGAAAGAAAGCCTTTACTTGGGGACTTGGCAAATCATGTCAGACAATGGAATAGAGAGGAACCTGCCATGTGGCGGGGGGAGCCTCCCACCAAGCAGACCTGCAAATACTCCAGCTTCGGATCCTCAAGCTCTTCAGAAGAGGAGATGGTAACAGAATGCCACCACAAGCCCAAGTGGTTGATGGACGTTGGAAGGAAGGAAGACTGAGAGAAGAAGGCCAGAAAGGTGACACTCAGACGGGGCAGTCATCAACCAGGCTGGAAGGAGGAGATGGAAAGGTCTCTCTGTCTCAGCGAGGACGAAGAGGATTGCCCGGGACACATGGAGGCGAACTCCATCTTCAGCATCCAATTTCATCCCACTGGGGTACCCTGGAAAGGGTTTAAAGTCGCCCTGTAGGGGTGACGAGTGAGGAGGGGATCCCCGCTTGATTGTGGGAGAGTGGCAGCCCTTCCGCTTGATCCAGGGCAGCTCTCCAAACCAGCAGGGGAAAAACCAGCACCAGCAATACGGCTTGTCATTAAGCTGCTGACAGCTGAAGTCAAAATTACTACCAAGCACCTTTATAGCAACATGGATGAAACTTGGTGAGATCTGATCTTCTCTTTAAGACTCTAAATATCTTTCCTGCAAAAGCTGCTCTAAGTATTTTTTCCCCTGTGAGGAGAAAGGGAAGGGAATTTCTGCGCCGCCCTCTAAGATCAGCAGTGACTGACTACCCAGGGAAAATAAAGCAATTAATCTAATTGGATTAATCTAATTAAAGCAATTAAATAAAGCAATTAATCTAATTGGATGCATATACTTTTGAAATTTCTGGACTAAAAAGTTTTCCTAAAAGTTTTCTTATTCGTATTTTTACTGGATATGCTGAGTTTTACCTAAAAAGAAAAGAAATAAACTTTGAAAAACTATTATAAAAACAGGGGATTTAAAAAGTTTTAAACAGCGTCGGTGACATCTTGTGGTGAAGTTTGGTATTACAACTTGTTATAGCCTAAAAGAGACTTGGTTTAAAGCTCAGACTTCAGATAAAACTCTTATCGACCTTGATATCACCTGTGAGAAACTCGGCTGTAAAGAGAACTTCTATGTGGCATAACTGGGTTGCTTGAACTATGAGTGTAAATCTTTACTGACTTTCAGAGTTATATTTTGGGAATTGCTTTCCTATCTCTTCATTTGAGGAACATTGGTTATTATATGAGATGATGAAATACCTTGGACTATAAAATTTTACTTGACAAACGACTTCTACTATAAAGACTACCTATAAACACGTAAAATAGAGGTCCCATAGCTAGTTATAAAATTATTTTTAACATATGATTTTAAAGTCCTCAACACATTATTAAGAGAATGTGGATGAAGACCAGGAAAAGATTCTTTCCATGTTGAAAACAATACATGAAACCATTCTTTCAGCTTGTGACAAAATAAGACCCAACATAAAAGAACAAGATGCCAGCTTAGATACACAAACCCAAATTTTGACTACAACCATATAAATCAGAAGAATTTTGAGAAAGAAGAACAGATTGAATGGAAGATAAATATATCAGGACAATCATGGGGAATTGGAATAATAGGGAGATGATTTAATGAATACAAATGGGCTAGCCCTTCCAAAAAATGGCAACTAAATGGTCTTTCTTATTTCAAATAATATATATAATAAGGGGGAGATCTATCTGATGATCTAAAAGCACTGACATGGAAGGCTAGTTGGCATATGAAGAAAGCCAGAATAAGGCTGAAGAAAATTGGGGTTCTGATTTATTAGAGGGGAGTTTATATTACTAATCAGAGGATTAAAGGGAGAAGTTGAGATATTACTGTATTTCAATTCTCTGACCAAATTCTAAACCAAAACCACATTCCTTTTAATCTAATGCAGTGCACTATTCATAATGCAATGAATAGAATAGAATAGAGCTGGAAGGGACCTTGGAGGTCTTCTAGTCCAGCCCCCTGCTCAAGCAGGAGAACCTATACCATCTCAGACAAGTGACTAGCCTCTTCTTAAAAATCTCCAGTGATGGAGTGCCCATGATTTCTGGGGGCAAGCTGTTCCACTGGTTAATTGTCCTCATTGTCAGGAAGTTTCTCCTTAAAACCAGGTTGGTTTTGGTTCAGAATTTGAGCAGAGAATTGAGGTAATCCTATAAGAAATCCATGAAATGTAGTTAGTGACCCCACTACTGGAAACATGATGAAATCAAATGTTAATGTTAGCTAAGGGTATCACAAATTAAAAATCAAAGAGAGGTTTTAAATCAGGAACGCACTTCAGTGAATTGCATTTAAGGTATAAGTCCAAACATAGATCAATAACTTCTTGTTTTACTTTCAGTTTTACTATGTACAAAGAAAATGTGAATCATGTCTGTAGACATTCATTTTGACACGGAGCTTAGATGGTATGAATGCCTGAAAAGATTTAAACAATCAGTTATTTTGTGATAAAAAATACTTAGGCATAGTAGACTTCTGTTAGGCAAACGTCTAGTGAATCATGCAATAATGAAAAGAATTCTGTATCCCAAAGGCAGGGATATTTTGTTCGGTGATTTTAGGTAGACAAATTAAATACTGATTTACTGGTGTTTCACAAATCACTGAAGGTCACACTCCACTTTGTTAATTAAAGTACTTAATATTCATATGCATATCAATCAAAGAACAAAACCTCAAAGGCCAGAATGTCACTATAATATAGAACCACCACTGGAAAGTAGTGGGACTGAGATATATTATTACCCATGTTCCCTCTTGGGAATCCTCATGGGTTTGTATCATTGGAGATTCATTCTTACTCTCAATTTTAGAGAGCTAAAAAGCTCAGCTCAATCTTACAGCTGTCTATTAAGGGCCAGTGTGCAACCTTCCCAGCCTCTCAGGCCTGAGGGCATGTGCAAAATCTCAAATATATGGGGGCTTAAACAGTGGGAGAAGAGACAGCAGCAGCAATGCCCTTACTGGCTCCCCTCACCAACTCCTCATAGGAGTTGGAGGCCTGCTTTTAGAAGCCTACATGCCCTGAGGGGAAACCTCTCTGAACCAAAGCAGTTTTGGAAAGCTTGGTGAAACATCCTGGAGCTGGAGTCCAAACAGCTGCTGTGAAATCATTTATTGTAGTTTATTGCTCTGATAGAATATAAGCAACATATGATTTATATATTAATCAAATTTATACACTGTCCATCTCACTGTATATAAGTGACTCTGATTATATTAACAGTACAAAAGGAAAAGAACCATCTAAAGATCAGAAAAAATAAGGAAACTCCAGGTCCACTCTCTGACATTAAAGAGAAGATTAAGGATTCCAAAAAAAAAAATCAAGAAACTGCTAGATCCTGAACTGGCTCTAGGAGTAGTTAATTTTTCAGAAGAGACCCAAAGTTGTATATGCTTATCAATTCCCATTGATTAAGGTTAAGAGAGAAGCAATGGACAGTTGGACCAAGATGTCACTTTGGACCAAATAATCCCACTTTTGCCATAGTCACCAACTAAACAAGCAGCAGTGGGTACCGGGATCTCCCATTCAGTAGTGTTTCATTTAGAACCTCTTAGCAAACATACTAGATGAGTAACAGATGGCATTTATTTCCAAAAGAACTGCATTTATACCTGTTTTTGATGTGTAACACAAAATACCGTATATACTTGAGTATAAGCCGAGTCGAGTATAAGCCGAGACCCCCAATTTCACCCCCAAAAACTGGAAAAAGTTATTGACTCGAGTATAAGCCGATCCGCCGTTCTGCAAGCCTCCGCCGCCGGCAGAGGCTGGATCCGCGCTCTGCAAGCCTCTGCCGCCAGCAGAGGCTCGATCCGCCATTTTGCAAGCCTGAATACACAGGAATACCCTGTGTGGCCGCGGCTCTCGGGGAAGCCCTGGCTGTCCGCTTCCTCGCTCCACGCTGCCATTCGGGGCCCGCGCGTTCCCCGGGCAAATCGCGGCGCCCAGCAGGTGAGGAAACACGCCCGCTCCAGTCGCCCCCCCCTTCCCTCAGGAGACGCGAAGCAAGTGACCGCCCGGAGCTTACCGAGGACTTGCGCGCAGCCGAGGCTTCGGTGCTTCCAGGATCGCGCGCACCTCTCCCAAGCCGCCGCCATCCGGAGACCTGCCGAAGTTTGGGGAGGTTTGGGGAGGTGCCCAAACCTCCCCAAACGTCGGCAGTTCTCCGGACCTCCACGCCCTGCCTGCCTGCTTCTTTCCGCTGCGGAAAGAAGCAGGCAGGCAGGGCGCGGAGGTCCGGAGACCTGCCGACGTTTGGGGAGGTTTGGGGAGGCGCGCACCTCCCCAAACCTCCCCAAACTTCGGCAGGTCTCCGGACGGCGGTGGCTTGGGAGAGGTGCGCGCGATCCCGGAAGCACCAAAGCCTCGGCTGCGCACAAGTCCTCGGTAAGTTTTTTTGTTGACTGGAGTATAAGCCGAAGTGGTATTTTTCAGCCCAAAAAGTGGGCTGAAAAATTCGGCTTATACTCAAGTATATACGGTACTTTCTACCACTCCAGAATCTCATTCATATGAGGTTCATATACAGGTAATGTTCAACATATAACTATTTGTTCAGTTATGGTGGTGCTGACAAAGAGACTTATAACTGGCCCTCAGACCTATAACTATTGCAGCACCTCCACAGTCACATGATCAAAGTTTGGTGCTTGGCAGCTCCATCTCATTTATAAGCACAAGGTGCTTCAGCCCACCCCATCTGCCAGCCCCCACTTTTGGACCCCTATACTACATGGCCCCAGTTTTCAGCTCATACATACTGTCAGGACTCACTTCAATCCCACATCTTAAGAAAGCAGAACTCTTGGAAACAATTTCTTCCAACAGGAACTTTTATTAAGAGCAGTTGATAGCAGGCATAATAGATAGGATCTGAGATTTCCCGTGCAGAACAATAGATTAAAGTATCCCCAAGTAAGACTCCACCCCATAACCCGCCCAGCTGTTATAGGACGGCCAATCCCCAGGTGTTAGGTCCATCATGGGAAAAGGGGAGATAACATCAGCCCGTCTCCAGTTCATGCAGCGATGGTCGGTGGCTCTTCACACCTTCCTCTGCGCGCGTAGAAATAAACCAGGCACTGAGAATACATTCC
Organism: Vipera berus; assembly: GCF_964194415.1. Classification (NCBI taxonomy): domain Eukaryota; kingdom Metazoa; phylum Chordata; class Lepidosauria; order Squamata; family Viperidae; genus Vipera; species Vipera berus. Next base: position 188,888,695 of record NC_138202.1, on the reverse strand, counting down.
TTATTCCCTTGCTTGTTCTAGCTGACAGTTTAGGGAGATAAAGTTCAGAGAGAGAGATAACGCAGGAAGAAAATCATTACATTGTAGGGAGTAGTGGACACAGAGGTAATAAACAAAAGCAAGAGATTACATTGTAGCAGATAGAGGAAGCAGAGGCAATAAACTCACGGGCACATCCCCTCTCCCCTTTGTGAGTATGGCAGAATGCAGGGAGAGGTGAGATTTGATTTGGGTCAGAGGGGATAGATAGAAATTAAATAGGAATGGGTTCTGACATCCTGCCCCCCTTAAAAATAGGAGAGATCCACCTGTAGAGAAAACAAAACAGGTATAGAGGTTAGTCTGGTTTGTTGGGATATTCTGTATGAAACTTCTTTAGCAGTTTGGGTGCTCTGACGTGACATTTGTGGACCCACTCGTTCTGTGAGGAGGGAAGGTGTTTCCATGGTACTAGATATTGGGTTGCCCCATGATACTTCCTAGAATCTAGGATACTTCCTAGAATCTAGGATTTCAAAGTGTTGTTCTCCTTCAACCATAATTGGGGATTTTTGGCCATAAGGGCGACTGTTCTCATTTCAGTAAGCTGCAGTGAAAAACTGGGTGTATTTGCCTGACATTCTTGGGTAGTTCTAATTTACTGGATTTATGATTCTATATATATTTTGGACCAGGTTTTTTACAGGGCTGTAGGGATTTTAGGTATTTTGTAGACAAATATACCATTTCTCCTACAGTGAATCTGCTTCTGCTTTGTGTGCTTGTCTATCTTCGACTAAGGCTTTCCTAACCACTGGTGTTTTGTAATTGGGATATCTATTCTTTCAGCAATGGGATTGCCGGTTCATTTGGGGTTAATTCTGGCATAGGGTTGAAACTTTCACCGGTGGCTACTTGAAAAGGAGTGTAGCCTGTGCTGGAGTGGACTGCGTTATTCTAAGCAACTTCTGCAAAAGGGAGTAGGTCCGTCCAATTTGTTTGCTGGAAATTAATAAAGCACCTTAAGTATTGCTCAGGTACTGAGTTCGAACGTTCCATCGATCCATTGCACTGAGGATGATGACTAGATGACAGTCTCTGAGTGGTTCCTAAGAGGGATAAAAATTCTTTCCAAAATTCTGATGTAAATTGCATTCCCCTATCTGATATGATGTGTTGGGGTGCCCCATTCAATCTGTAGATGTACTGCATGAATAGTTTTGCTAAGGTTTTTGCGGTGGAGATCTTTTGGCAAGAGATAAAGTGCAATTGTTTTGAAACCAAGTCCGTAACCACCCAGATGACAGTGTTTCCGTTGCTTTCTGGTAATTCCACTATAAAATCGAAGGATATTTCTTTCCAGGGGGCTGAGGGATTCGCCACTGGTTGTAGCAGTCCGGGCGATTTCCCTTGCAACCTCTTAGCAGCTGTGCAAGTTGGGCAGCTGGCCGCATAGCTTTCTGTGTCCTTTTTCATGGATGGCCACCAAAATTGCCTTTTAATTAAATGTAATATTTTTACAAATTCAAAATGCCCTGCTGATTTTGTATCATGCCACCCTCTGGGTGTTTGGTATATATAACTTTTCCCCCGCCCATGGCAGTCTGTCCTTGATCATGCACACGTGTCTATTTTTCTGGAACCATTCATCTGTTTCTAAAGTTTTCTGGAATTCGATTCCAGTTTGGCTACTCAGCTGTGGCTTTATTTTAGCTTGGGCCCTGGTGGTTACTGTCACTGCCAGTTGTGGTTTGGGCATGAGTGGTTTAGAACCGGTGGCTCACGTGGTGTTATATTGGGTCATGCGAGACAGTGCATCTCCCAGGAAGTTCTTTTCCCCCAGCAAGTGTTTGCACCAAACCAAACCAAAAGTGGTGAACGTGCTGGGAGCAGCAGGCTTGCTTAGGTGTGAGCTGAAAAGGGGTTTTATTCCCTTCAAGGAAATGGCGTCACGTAAGTAATGACCATCTCACAGTGTACACTTCCTTCTCCCACAAAGCCCAGTGTTGTTTTGTCTCAGTGAGTTTCCAGGATGTTGTTGTGATTCGTTGTCAGCCTGTGCTCCCAGCAGCTGAGTCTGATGAATCTGAGGAGGAGGAGGAGGAGGGGTTTGGAGAGCCTTTGGTGTCCAAGGGATGCTCTGATGCACTGCAGGACTCTCAGCCTGGCCCCTCCAATCGTGTTCCTCATGAGGCTCAGCTGTGTGAGAAAGAGGTGTCAGACTCAGAGGAGTCACAGCTGATTCTGTTCAGAGATGCTAGAAGCAGAAGGCAATCCAGCAGAGCAGAGCAGAGAAAATCAATGAGGAAACTCAGTGAAAAAAGGAGAAGGCAGTGAGAAGCCATGCCTTGGGACTGATAATAAAAGGGGAAGGTGTGGGCGGGGCTGGTTGCTGAAGTCAACCATTTAGAGACATTCAAAGAGAATCATGGTCTGTTGGGACTTCCGGGTGGCAAGGCGTCGCCACAGGCAGCCATTCTGGCTGTCAGCCCCGCCGGCTCCGTAGAGCCGCCGAAAACAGTGCCGATCAGCTGTTTTGGCAGCTCGGAAGCCCCCTCCTTGGGAGAAGAGGAGGGGTTGAGCACTCAGGTAGGGGTAGAGCTCTCCGGGGCTGCCAGAGCTAAAAGTTCTGGCGGCTGAAGGATTGAGCCCCCCCGAAGCCTGAGTTTGCTCCGGACTGCGGGGCGCCTCTGCTCCGGGGTTTTTAGAGCAGAGCAGGGCGTCCGCAACCATCCCTGCCAGCAAGAAAGAACCTTTGAGAACCTGGACGCAGGCAGAGCGATACAGGAGATCCAGGTGAAAGTGAATTTACAGTATGATCTTTAACTCAATGGACTCTGTGGAGTTTGAAAGTGAAAGTGCGTAGTAGGCAATAGTGGGTGAAAATGGCTGCCAAATCCTCTAAAGTTCCTAGAAGCGCGGGGGCTTCTCCGGTGCAGCAGTCTTTGTTACAAGCTTTAATGCCCCCTCCCTCTGCACCTGCACCTGTAGTCTGGGCCTATAATAGTTCCCGGTGAGATGGGGTTGGGGGCGTGGGCTTTTGGTTCCGTTGGTATGGGGGTGGGGTTAAAAATCCCCACAACGATTGGGAATGGCAGCAGGCGGTTACACAGAGGGCCGTATCAATATCCAGGACCGCGCCCCCACTGTCTCCGAGCGGTGGCATGTTCCGACCCTCCGGTTAGTACCCTTGTATCCGGGGGTGAGGGGGATCAGGACCCTGAGCTCAGACTGGTGTATTTTAATGCCAGATCCGTTGTGAACAAGGCTCCCCTCGTCCAGGAATTGATCGAGGAGGAACACGTGGATCTGGCATGCATTACGGAGACCTGGTTGGGCCCAGAGGGTGGTGTCCCTCTGGTTGAACTTTGCCCTCCGGGTTTCTGTGTGCTGCACCAGCCTCGGGCTCAGGGCAGGGGCGGTGGGGTGGCGGTGGTTATACGGGAGACCTTATGTCCGCGGGAGACCACCGTTGTCCAGATAGGCGGGAGTGAGTCCCTTCTCATGAGATGTGGCCCTCGGGTTTAGTTGGGCCTGCTGCTAACATACCTGGTGCCCAGCTGTGTGGCAACGGCCCTGCCTGAGCTGCTCAACACCCTCTCAGGGTTGGCGGTGGAGTTTCCCAGACTTATAGTTCTGGGTGACTTCAACCTGCCTTCCCTGGGAGAGTTGTCAGAGTTAGCTTGGGAGTTCATGGCTTCCATGATGGCCATGGAGCTGACCCAAGTAATTCAGGGCCTGACTCATGGGGCGGGTCACACCCTTGACCTGAGTTTTCTATCTGGACAATGGTTGGATGATTTGGGAGGGGGCTCGCCAACTGCTGTCCCCCTGTCATGGTCCGATCATTATCTCCTGCGGCTGGTCTTCCATTGTGCCACCCCCCGCTGCCGGGCTGTGGAACCAACCAGGTGGTTCCGTCCCAGGGGCCTAATGGACCCAGAACGGTTCCAGATGGCGCTTGGGTCCTTACCTGTCTCCCTCACTCACAGCCCAGTCGATGCCTTGGTGGATGCCTGGGAAAGGGCGGCCACCCAGGCACTCGACCGTGTTGTACCCTTGCGACCCCAGACTCAGCACAGATCCTGCTGGGCCCCATGGTTTTCCGTGGAGCTCCGGGAGATGAAGCATCGGAGACGGGGTCTAGAGAGCGGTTGGAGGTCCACCCGGTCTGAATCTGACCGATTGTGACTAAGGGCCTTTACAAGGTCTTACCTCACTGCGATGAGGACGGTGAAGTCTAATTACTTCGCTGCCCTCATCACGTCCGCAGATAATCGCCCAGCCACCCTGTTTAGGGTGACCCGCTCTCTCCTTAATCAGGAGACGAGGGAGGAACCCTTACAGGGACAGGCTGAGGAGTTTAGTCATCATCTGGTGGACAAAATCGCTCAGATCCAGATCGGTTTGGACTCTGACTGGGCAGAGTCTGGAATGGAGGAATCAAGCGGTCTTGAGCATGTTACCTGGACTGAGTTTGACCCTGTTTCCCCCAATGACATGGACAGGATCATGAAGAGACTGAGTTCCACCACCTGTTTACTGGACCCGTGCCCCTCCTGGCTGGTCTATGCGGCTCGGGAGGAGACACGAGGCTGGTTCCAAGCAGTAATATCTGCTTCCTTGAAGGAGGGTATCTTTCCCACCGCTTTGAAAGAGGCGGTGGTGAGGCCCCTCCTCAAGAAGCCTGCCCTGCCCTGTGACTTCCAGGTGGCAAGGCTCCACTGCCGGCAGCCATTGTGGCTGTCTGCCCCGTCGTCTCTGTGGAGCCGCCGAAAACAGCGCCAATCAGCTGTTTTGATGGCTTGGAAGCCCGCTCCTAGGGAGAAGAGGAGGGGGTGAGCGCCCAGGTAGGGGTAGAGCTCTCCTGGGAAGCCAGAGTTGAAACTCTGGTGGCTGAAGGATTGAGCCCCCCCGAAGCCTGCGTTTGCTCCGGACCTTGGGAGGCCTCTGCTCCAGGGCTTTGGAGCAGAGCAGGGCGTAGCAACCATCCCTGCCAGCAAGAGTGAACTTCAGATAACTTGGATGCAGGCAGAGCGGTACAGGAGAATCAGGTGAAAGCAAGTTTATGATCTTTAACTCGTTGGACTTTGTGGAGTTTGATAAAAGTGAAAGTGCGTAACAGGCAATAGTGGGTGAAAATGGCTGCCAAATCCTCTAAAGTTTCTAGAAGCGCGGGGGCTTCTCCGATGCAGCAATCTTCGCTACAAGCTTTAATGCCCCCCCCTGTACCTGCACCTGCACCTGTATCAACTTTTACAGTGAAAGATCTGCAGGATGTTTTGCAAGATGCTTTGAAAAAGCAATCTCAACAATTAGCTGAACTTATGGAGAAGCTTACAGAAATGAGGGCAGACATTTTACTTGCATTTCAAGGTATGACTGTATGTATAGAGCGTCTGGACGAGAGAGTGGAAGATCTCAGCCAAAATAATATCAGATTAGATGCAAAAATGATAGAGACTGAAAATGTGGTGGATAAGATTGACGACGATTTGATCTTGGTACAGTACAGGGAAATGGAGTTCGCTGTGAGAATTAGAGGTTTAAAAGAGGATTCTAAGGAAAATTTGAAAAAAATAGTCTCAGAGGCTTTGGAAGGTGTTTTGGAGCGACCAGCAGAAGGAATTATGGATGATATAGACAAAATATTTCGTGTTAATTCGTGGATTGCAAGACAAAGGAAACTACCCAGAGATGTGGTGGTTTACTTTACAAAGAGAGCAATTAGAAATGAGGTTATTCAAGCTTTTTACAATAATAAATTTGTAATTGCTGAACAAGAAGTTTTAATTTTAAAAGAGATCCCTCCAAGAATCTTAAGGAGAAGGAAGGAATTTGCTTTTCTGGCACAAGAATTAAGAAGACGGGATATTCAGTTCAGATGGGAGATACCAGTGGGCATGGTGGTGATGTATTTATTTTATTTATTTATTTTATTTTATTACATTTATATACCGCCCTTTCCCGAAGGACTCAGGGCGGTTTACAGGGTGATTAAAAAACCAAAATACAAAAGTTAAAAATAAATTTTAAAAGAAATTATATGTGTCCCTGTCTAAATAAAAAACCCAGTTAAAATAAGGTTAATCCTCAGCCTGGGCCAGAGAGCTTGAAGAGCCAGGTCTTCAGGCCCCGGCGGAATGAACGGAGGTCGGGGGCAGTCCTCAGCTCCACTGGCAGCTGGTTCCAAAGGGCAGGCGCCCCCACTGAGAAGGCCCTATCCCTGGGTGTTACCCGCCGGCAATCTCTTACCGGTGGCACCCTGAGAAGACCCTCCCTGTGGGAGCGCACTGGACGAAGGGAACTTGATGCCGGCAGCAGGTGTTCCCTCAGATATCCCGGACCCAAGCCATTTAGGGCTTTATAGGTCATCACCAGCACCTTGAATCTCACCCGGAGGGCAACCGGAAGCCAATGCAGCTCGCGGAGTAGAGGTGTTACATGGGAGTATCGGGAAACCCCCATCACAACTTGCGCGGCCGCATTCTGCACCAGCTGAAGCCTCTGAGTGGTCTTCAAGGGCAGCCCCATGTAGAGAGCGTTGCAGTAGTCTAAACGGGAGGTCACGAGCGCATGAGTGACTGTGCGTAGGGCATCTCGGTCCAGATAGGGTCGCAACTGGCGCACCAGGCGAACCTGGGCAAAAGCCCCCCTGGTCACGGCTCCTATATGGTCTTCAAAATTGAGTCGTGAATCCAGGAGGATGCCCAAGTTGCGAGCCCTATCAACGGGGGGTAACACCTCACCCCCCATCGTTAGAGATGGAATAGTCTGGTTGACCCGAGATGCCGATATGCACAGCCACTCAGTCTTGGCGGGATTGAGACGAAGCCTGTTTTTCCCCATCCAGACCTGGACCGCCTCCAGGCACCGGGACATCATGGCGAGGGCATCGCTGGGTTGGTTCGGGGTGGAAAGAAAAAGTTGGGTATCATCAGCATACTGATGATACCCCACCCCAAAACCACGAATGATCTCACCCAGCGGCTTCATATAGATGTTGAACAGGAGGGGCGAGAGAACCGACCCCTGAGGAACTCCACAAATGAGAGGCCTCGGGGCGGATCTCTGCCCTCTCGTCAATACCGACTGCGAACAGCCCAGGAGATAGGAGGAGAACCACCGTAAAACGGTGCCTCCCACTCCCAACCCCCTGAGACGCCGCAGTAGGATACCATGGTTGATGGTATCAAAAGCCGCTGAGAGATCTAATAGAACCAGTACAGAGGAACAACCCCTGTCCCGAGCTTGCCAGAGATCATTCACCAGCGCGACCAATGCCGTCTCCGTGCTGTATCCAGGCCTGAAACCTGATTGGTACGGGTCCAGATAATCAGTTTCCTCCAGGAACAGAGGAAGCTGATGCGCCACCACACTCTCAACAACCTTAGCCAAAAAGCGAAGGTTGGAGACTGGACGATAGTTATTTAAAACAGCCGGGTCCAGGGCAGGCCTCTTGAGAAGGGGTCTCACCACCGCCTCCTTCAAGGCGGCAGGGAAGACACCCTCCTTCAGAGAAGCAATTATTACTGCATGGAACCAGCCTCGTGTTCCCTCCCGAGCCGCATAAGCTAGCCAGGAGGGGCACGGATCCAACAAACAGGTGGTGGTGCTCAGCCTCCCCATGATCCTGTCCACATCATCAGGGGAAACAGGATCGAACTCAGTCCAGATAACATGCTCAAGACCGTCCGATTCCTCCACATCAGACTCTGCCCAGTCAGAGTCCAGACCCGTCCGGATCTGAGCGATTTTGTCCGCCAGATGATGACTAAACTCCTCGGCTCGTCCCCATAAGGGATCCTCCCTCACCTCCTGATTAAGGAGGGAGCGAGTTACCCTAAACAGGGCGGCCGGGCGATTATCTGTGGACGCGATAAGGGCAGCAAAGTAGTTAGACTTCGCCGTCCTTATCGCCGCAAAATAAGACCTTATAAAGGTTCTTAGCTGCAATCGGTCAGATTCGGACCGGCTGGACCTCCAACCACTCTCTAGACCCCGTCTCCGACGCTTCATCTCCCGGAGCTCCGCAGAGAACCATGGAGCCCAACGGGATCTGCGCCGGGTCAGAGGTCGCAAGGGTACAACACAGTCAAGTGCCCCGGCGGCCGCCCTTTCCCAGGCATCCACCAGGACATCGACTGGGCTGTGGGTAAGGGTGATGGGTATAGCCCAAGCGCCCTCTGGAACCGTTCCGGGTCCATTAGGCGCCTGGGGCGGAACCACCTGGTCGGTTCCGCAGCCCAGCGGCGGGGGGTGGCATAACGGAAGACCAGCCGCAGGAGGTAATGGTCTGACCATGACAGGGGGGCAATGGTTGGTGAACCCCCTCCCAGATCATCCAGCCACTGTCCAGATAGGAACACCAGGTCGAGAGTATGATCCCCCACATGAGTCGGGCCCTCAATAACTTGGGTCAAGCCCATGGCCGTCATGGAGGCCATGAACTCCCGAGCTAACTCAGACGACCCTCCCAGTGAAGGCAGGTTGAAGTCACCCAGAACTATAAGCCTGGGGAACTCCACCGCCAACCCTGAGAGGGTGTCGAGCAGCTCGGGCAGGGCTGTTGCCACACAGCTGGGCGCCAGGTATGTGAGCAACAAGCCCAACTGAGCCTGAGGACCACATCTCAAGAGGAGGGATTCACTCCCGGCCATCTGGACTATGGTGGCCTCCCGCGGGCATAGAGTCTCCCGGACAACCACCGCCACCCCACCACCCCTGCCCTGAGCCCGTGGCTGGTGTAGCACCCGGAAACCTGGAGGGCATAACTCGGTCAGAGGCACCCCTCCCTCCGAGCCCAACCAAGTCTCCGTAATGCATGCCAGATCCGCGCGTTCCTCCTCGATCAGATCGCGAACGAGGGGAGCCTTGTTAATGATGGATCTGTCGTTAAAATAAACCAGCCTAAGCTCAGTGACCTGATCACCCTCATCCCCGGGTAGGAGGGTGCTAACCGGAGGGTCAGAGCGCGCCACTGCTCGAAGATAGTGAGGGCGCGATCCCGGATATTGATGTGGCCCTCCGTGCAACCACCTGCTGCCATTCCCTATCGTGGGGATTTTGCACCCCACCCCAGCACACGCGGAGCCAGCAGCCTCCACCCCCAACCCCACCCCGCCAGAGGCCATAACCGGCCCAGACTGAGTGCCGGTTAATTCCCTCCCCTCCTCACTATTTCTCCCCCTCCCTAACCCTTTAAATTAACTGGCTAGAAAATGTATCAGGGGCCTCTTGATGCGTCTTCCCCAGAGGCCCCTAGGTAAACCCAATCACCTCTCGGGATCCCGACAATTGGGCCCGTCATCAAGGGAGATGGTAAGCGAACAGGCTGGTCGTAACCAGGAGGGCGGAGCCCCCCTGAGAGCGTACAAGTCCGGCCCAGAGTATTGTAATTGGACCATACAAAGCAAAAGTCCATGTGAGCCATTATTCACAATGGAAGTCAGATGTTATCAGATGTTATAAGATATTAAAGATGTTAAGATGTTAAAACTGGAACATGTCTTTGTCCACCAATCCGGCTCTGCTCTCACCTGAGCCGGTCCAGATGATGAACTCACAGCTAACCTCTCACCAAAGCTGTGAGATTCAGTCTGGATTAGGTAAACGTCATTGCCGGGTGGAACCTCCCCCACTGGCCTCTCACACCGGCGGGGAGGTTGATGACCAGTTCGGGGCCGCCCTCTCACCGCGGTCCAATCCCGGGTTTGTTCCAGACCATCAAAGGAAGACACAAGAGAAGAAAGTCTCAGTCCATCCAAACCCTGCATCGGTCTCAAGCCATCATCCGATGTAGTCCTAATGCAATCATAATCACAGGCAGGGCTGATCTTCAGGCTGCCAACCACATGAGCAGCAGCAGCAATTAAGTAAAATAGAAGGCTACAAACATGCTGCCAGAGACTAAGCCAGTTAATCCTCAGATATTCCGCGGCCGATTTCCAGGCCGCCAGGCCTCTGCCATGTTCAGAGTAAGAACCCTCCGCAAAGCCAGCATGTTGGAAATGGCACCCATCAGATGATTCCGGCGCCAGATGATCCGTGGCCATTTTACAGGCCAAAACGCCAACGGTATGCCGGAAACAGTCCAGGCAGCTGGGAAAGGCACCCACCAGACGAAAACGGGCGCCAGATGGTCCGCAGCCGGCCTGGGGGCCGCCCAAGCCGCCACCGCCCCGAAGAAAGAAACTGTCCTGCCGCTGCCCCGCAGAGCAGCCAGAAACGGCGCCCGGCGCCCGGCAGCTGATCTCGGGTGCCAGGAAGATCGACAGCTGCCTGACCGCCGCCGCCGCTGCCGCCGCCACTCTTCAGGAGGGAATCGCCGCTGCCGCTGCCATCCTCCGAGGGGGAGAGGCTCCAGGGGGAAAGGCTCCATGTCGCCAAAGCGACGCCCACCCAATGTTCATCCCCGACCAGATGCAGCCTCGGTAGGGTCTCAAGTGAGCTCCCGGCCTTCCATTGCAAAAGCTTGTCACGGAGCTCACAAAACGCCGCCCGTGGTCGCCGCCATCTTGGGAAAAAAAGGCACGAGACATCGTCTTCTTACAGTGTTGCAGGCACGTGATTTTTATACTAATGTTTTAAAAGCAGTCCCCATACCACTTTTGGAACCTAAAAAGAAGAATGGTGAGGGAGAGTGTCAACCACAAAGTGAGAATGTACAAGGTGCTGAAGGAGTTACGCAGATGAAAGATGGAGAATTCCAGAAAGTTACAGGAGTGGATCAAATTTCAGTAACATCGGAGGAGGTTAGAGACCAGAGAATGACACGTGCTGCTGCCAGACGAATGAGATGAGAGCAAGAACAAGAACAGCAGAGAGTTATGATGGCACCTCCAAAACTTACATACAGTGAAGCAGTGGGAGGAGCGTGACCTAAGAGAGTGCAGGTGATTTTGGAAGAAGCGCTCCAAAAGCTTCAGGTCGCGAAAGATGGCGACAAAGTTTCTGACCTGGAATGTTAATGGTTTAAATTCACCACAGAAGAGAAAGAAAGTATTTCAATACTTAAAACAATTTAAGAATGATGTTATTTGTCTACAAGAAACACATATTAGAGCCACGGATCAAAAGTATTTGTTAAACTCAAGGTTGGGCACACAGTTTATTGCTTCTGCAACTGATAAGAAAAATGGAGTGGTTATTTATGTTAAGAATACTTTGACAGCGGCTTTAATTGAAGCAGATAAACAAGGAAGATACGTTATAATTGAACTGTTAATAGAAGGCAAGAAAACGCTTTTGGTTGGATTATATGCTCCTAATCAACAACAAGGAGATTTCTACAGTTTATTACACAGCAAGATTATTCAGTGGGATTATAAATCTTGTATTTTGATGGGAGACTGGAACGGTGCTTTGGACGTACAAATGGACAACTGCCTAAATCTTTTTTTGAGATGAAGGATGACTTGGAATTGCGAGACATTTGGAGAGAAAGGAATTTACAAGAAAAGGACTATACTTTTTTCTCCGACAGGCATCAATCTTTCTCCAGGATTGACTTTGTATTAATTACTAATGATTTTTTCTCTAGGATTAAGAAGATCAAGATTTGTCCAAGAACTATGTCTGATCATAGTCCAGTATGGTTAGAGATAGAAAAAGATAATAGGGATAGACGGTCCTGGTGCTTAAATGAAAATTTGTTTAGATATCAGGAAAATGTGGAAGAGTGTAAAAAACAGATGAAGGAATTTTTAAAAATTAATATGGATAAAGGTACTTCTATTGAGATGGTTTGGGATGCTAGTAAAGCTTACATGAGAGGTGTATTAATATATTTGAACAATAAATATAGACGTAATTTGGAATTTAGGAGGAAAGAATTAGAGGATGAAATTAAGGAAAAAGAAAAGGCTTCAATTTTGAATCCATCTGATGGGAAGACTAAAGAGGTAATTACTTTATTAAGGGGTCAGTTTGATGAGTTAATGGCAGATCAAGTGGCAACTAATTTACGGTATGCTAGACATAATATTTTTTGTAATGCTAATAAACCAGGTAGATGGTTAGCTTATTTGTTAAGGAAGAAGCAAAGGGCTTCTAATATAGATAGAATAGAGCATAAGGGTAAGGTAGTATACCAGCAGAGTCTCATCAAAAAGACTTTTGTTGATTTTTACTCTAAGTTGTATGCTAGAGATAAGATTAGAGATGCAGATATAGATAATTATTTGGAAAGAGCTAATATTCCTGTTCTTACGCAAGAACAAAAGGAAGGGATGAATCAATTGATAACTGATGAAGAAATTTTTTTAGCAATCAAACAACTGAAAGTGGGCAAAGCGCCGGGTACGGATGGATTGACTGCTGTGTATTATAAAAATTTACAGTTAGAGATGGTGAAGCCTTTAAGGGAATTGTTCCAGACAATTCAAATGGGAGGAGGGGTACCTCCGTCTTGGAAGACTGCTTTTATTTCTTTGATCCCGAAGGAAGATCAGGATCTCACCCAAGCAAAAAATTATAGACCAATATCACTTTTGAATACGGACTACAAGATATTTGCCAAAGTTTTAGCTAACAGATTAATGAGAGTAATACAACAAGTAATTCATGGTGATCAAACTGGGTTTATAAGTGGTAGACAAATGAAGAACAATGTGAGACATATAGTAGATTTGTTGGAATTTTTGGAAAGAAACAATCAGATCCCTGCAGCGTTGATCTTCTTGGATGCTGAAAAAGCCTTTGATCAATTGGATTGGCAATTTCTGATGAAAGTATTAGAGAAAATGGAATTTGGGGATCAATTTTTACAATCAATCAGGGCAATATATCAAAAGCAAACAGCCCGCATAATAGTTAATAATAGTCTGACTGAAGTATGTAATATTGAAAAAGGTACAAGGCAGGGGTGCCCGTTGTCACCTCTATTATTTGTTTTAACATTGGAAATTTTACTGATTAAAATACGTGATTCGGATAAAATTAAGGGAATTCAAATTAGAGACCAGGATTATAGATTGAGGGCATTCGCAGATGATCTGGTTGTTACAGTGACTCAGCCTGATTATTCAGTTGTAGAATTGATGGAGATAATAACGCAATATGGGAAAGTTTCTGGATTTAAGGTCAACATACAAAAAACTAAAATGTTGTCTAAAAACATGACAGTATCACAAAAGGCTGTTTTAGAAGAGCTAACAGGGTTTGAAATAGTTAAAAGGGTTAAATATTTGGGGATATATTTGTCACCCTCAAATGTGAAGTTATATAAAAAATAATTATGAACAGTTATGGGGAAAAGTACAAAAAGAATTAGATAGTTGAAAAAAATACAATTATCTTTATTGGGAAGAATTGCAGCAGTAAAAATGAATGTTTTGTCAAAAATTTTATTTTTATTTCAAATAATACCTATACTTAAAAAGGATTTAAATTTGGAGGAATGGCAAAAAGGAATTAATAAATTTGTATGGGCAGGGAAAAAGCCACGAGTTAAATTTAAGATAATGCAAGATACGCGTGAAAGAGGTGGTCTTAAAATGCCTAATTTTAAATTATATTATGAAGCTGCTGTTTTGTCAGCAATAAGTGACTGGTTTAATTTAACACAAGCGAGATTATTAAATCTTGAGGGTCATAATTTGTTATTTGGATGGCATGCATATTTATTGTATGATAAGAAGGTGGATAATGTGTTTAAGATACATATTTTAAGGTATGCTCTGTTGCGAGTTTGGAAAAAGTACAGACACAAGTTAAATTATAAGATACCTATTTGGGCAATACCTAAACACGCAATAGAAAATATAAATGTTGGATTTAAACATTTGACTACATATAAGGAAATTTTAAGTTTTGAGAAGAATGTATGGCAATTGAAGTCATATAACATTTTAAAAGAAGAAAAGATTGTACAAACCTGGTTCCAGTATGGGCAATTACAAGCTAGGTGGAAAGAGGACCAGAAAACTGGTTTTTCAATGATTGATGAAAATTTGGTAAAGCAAATTAGAGATCAAGGTCAAGCACATATAAAAAGGATATAACTTGCATTGATAGAAGTTGATTCAGAGACGGAACTTGTTAAAGATTGTATGATAAAGTGGGCTCAGAATTTTCAAGAAGTTATTACAATGGATACTTGGGAAAAGATCTGGGTGAGAAATGTAAAATTTACACAGACCCAAAATTTAAGAGAGAACTTTTATAAAATGTTTTATAGGTGGCACTTAGATCCTAAAAAATTAGCAAGTATGTATCCGAATTGCCAGCCCAAATGTTGGAGGTGTGGTTGTGAGGATGCAACGTATTTTCATATATGGTGGACTTGTAAAAGGGTTAAAGCTTTTTGGATTAAAATCTGGTGGAATATGCAAAAAATATTCAAGAAAAGGATAAAGTTTTGTCCGCAACTGTTTTTATTGGGTATTATCACAGATGCTACTGTTGTGGACACTAAGCTGATGTTGAATTTAATTACGGCAGCGAGACTTTTAGTAGCGCAATATTGGAAGAAGGAAGAACTGCCGACTATAGAAGAATGGACTTTAAAAGTTTCCAATCTGGCGGAAATGGCAAAGATTTCAGCGTATTTGAAAGACCAATCGCAACAGAGATATATTGTGGAGTGGAGAAGATGGATTGATTATATCCAGAATAAATATGGGACTAAAAAGTTTCACTTAGCATTTGAATAAGTAGTGGATTTATATGATGTATAACTAGCTTGTAGTTATTTTATTAAGAGTTAAAGTGCAATAGAATTTAATATTTTATTGTCGTTTGCATATTTTAGATTATGTTTGTTTGTATTTTTATACCCTGTATTTAGCTCTGGGAAGTCGGGGAGGGGGGAGGGGAGGGGAGAGTTGGGGAGGTTTGGGGAGAGCGGAGGGGGATGGGAGGGGTTTTGTATTTAAAAATGTACTGTAAAACTTTTCAATAAAAAAAAAAAGAAGCCTGCCCTGGACCCGGCTGTTTTAAATAACTATCGTCCGGTCTCCAACCTTCGCTTTTTGGCGAAGGTTGTTGAGAGTGTGGTGGCGCATCAGCTCCCTCTGTTCCTGGAGGAAACGGATTATCTTGACCCGTATCAATCGGGTTTCAGGCCCGGGTACAGCACGGAGACGGCATTGGTCGCACTGGTGAATGATCTCTGGCGGGCTCGGGACAGGGGATGTTCCTCTGTCCTAGTCCTTTTAGATCTCTCAGCGGCTTTTGATACCATCGACCATGGTATCCTACTGCGGCGTCTCAGGGGGTTAGGAGTGGGAGGCACTGTTTTACGGTGGTTCTCCTCCTACCTCCTGGGCCGCTCGCAGTCGGTGTTGACGGGAGGGCAGAGGTCCACCCTGAGGTCTCTCATTTGTGGAGTTCCTCAGGGGTCGGTTCTCTCTCCCCTCCTGTTCAACATCTATATGAAACCGCTGGGTGAGCTCATTCGTGGTTTTGGGGTGGGGTATCATCAGTACGCTGATGATACCCAACTTTTTCTCTCCACCCCAAACCAACCCAGTGATGCACTCGACGTGATGTCCCGTTGCCTGGAAGCGGTCCGGGTTTGGATGGGGAGAAACAGGCTTCGTCTCAATCCTGCCAAGACTGAGTGGCTGTGCATACCGGCATCTCGGATAAACCAGGTTGTTCCACCACTAATGATGGTGGGTGAGGTGTTCCCCCCCCCGTCGATAGGGCTCGCAACTTGGGCGTCCTCTTGGATTCACGGCTCAATTTTGAAGACCATATAGGAGCCGTGAGCAGGGGGGCTTTTGCCCAGCTTCGTCTGGTGCACCAGTTGCGACCCTATCTGGACCGAGATGCCCTACGCACAGTCACCCATGCGCTCATGACCTCCCGGCTAGACTACTGCAATGCTCTCTACATGCCGGCATCAACTTCCCATCGTCCTGTTCACTCCCACAGGGAGGGCCTTCTTAGGGTACCGCCGGTCAAGGAATGCTGGCGGGTTATCCCCAGGGGAAGGGCGTTCTCTGTGGGTGCGCCGGCCCTTTGGAATCAACTTCCCACGGAGCTTAGGACTGCCCCCGACCTTCGCTCATTTCGCAGGGACTTGAAAACTTGGTTTTTTGAGCTGTCTGGCCCAGACTGAGGGGTTTTAATTATTTATTAATGGGGTTTTAGTTTAAGTTCAGGGACTTAATTTAATCTTAGTTTTAATCGATTTTAACTTTGTATGTTATGTATTTTTAATTCTTCCCTGTAAACCGCCCTGAGTCCTACGGGAATAGGGCGGTATACAAGTTTAAATAATAAATAATAAATAAATAAAATGAATGCATCTGGTGGTGATGCCGTCTCACATTTTGTAATCTTATCAAGTAGTAGGTTGTGTTCTACTTTATCAAATGCCTTACTGAAGTCCAAATAAATTATACCCACAGCATTCCTTTGGTCCTAATTTTGTCACCTGGTCAAAGAATGCAATAAGATTTGTCTGGCATGATCTGTTTTTGACAAACCTATGTTGGCTTTTGGTAATGACTTTGTTTGCCTCTATATGTTCGCTGATTCGTTGTTTGATTACCTTTTCCAGAATCTTCCCAGGTATTGAGGTCAGGCTGATAGGTCTGTAATTTCCAGGATCCAATTTTTCCCTTTTTTGAAGATGGGAATTACATCAGCTCTTTTCCAGTCCTCTGGTAGTTCCCCAGTGCTCCAGGATCTTTGAAAAATATAGTTCAGTGGTTCTTAGATCACATCTGCCAGTTCCTTGAAAACCCTGGGGTGTAATCCATCTGGTCCTGGTGATTTGAACTCATTTAGGCTGGACAGGTGCTCACTTACCATTTTCTTGCCTATTTTAAGTTGTGTTTCTAATCTGTTGTTACGGTACTGTTTTTGATAGGTTGGTCTGTTTTTTCCCTTTGTGTAAAGACAGATGCAAAAAATGAGTTAAATAGTTCTGCTTTCTCCCTGTTGCTTGTCACCTTCTTGCCACTTTCTCCCACTAATGGGCCAATCATTTCCTTGTCGTTTTTCTTGTTTTTTACATGTTGAAAGAAGCTTTTTTTATTATTTTTGACTTTTGTCGCAAGCCTTAGTTCATTTTGAGCCTTAGCTTTCCTCACTTCATCTTTGCAGGCTCGGGCTATTTGCTGATATTCTGCCTTAGTTATGTGCCCCTCTTTCCACTTGTTATACTTGTCCTTTTTGTCTTTTAATTTATCAGAGAGTTCTTTATACAGCCATGCTGGTTTCTTTTGAGAGCTGTTATTTTTCTTCTTTGTTGGTGTTGTGCTAGACTGGGCTTTTATTATCTCACTTTTCAAAATTTCCCAAGCTTCTTGAGTTGTTTTCCCCTTGAGGATTCTCATCCATGGAATCCTTCCCAAGCTCTCTCTAAGTTTATTGACATTAGCTCTCTTGAAGTCCAAGACTCTAGTTTGACTGTGTTCTATTGCTTGTGCTTGCATAATGTTGAATTCCAATATTGCATGATCACTCCCCCCCCCAAGGTTCCTGTTGCTTCAACACCTTTTATCATTTCATCCCTGTTAGTGAGAATTAAGTCCAATATGGCTAATCCCCTAGTTCCCTTCTCTACTTTTTGGGAGACAAAGTTGTCTGCTAGGTTTCTCAGGAATCTGTTTGATCTTCCACTTGGTGCAGTTTGTCTCCCAGTTCACTATCGGCTGGCATGGCTTCATTCCCAAACCCTCCTCCTTGTCTTTCCCCACATTCCAAACATTCACATCTCCAAGATGCAAATGTCAGGCTGGCAAGATGCAATGCAAAGCTAGAAGCAGAATTGTATCATTTATCAGCATATGAGAGCTTAGAAGTAGCAGAATTAATTATTGTCAAAGAATGTAACATTC
Source organism: Vipera berus (assembly GCF_964194415.1). Taxonomy (NCBI): domain Eukaryota; kingdom Metazoa; phylum Chordata; class Lepidosauria; order Squamata; family Viperidae; genus Vipera; species Vipera berus. Next base: position 188,870,921 of record NC_138202.1, on the reverse strand, counting down.
CAGGCAGTATTTGCTCAGATGAAAGGGCTTAAACCTGAATGCTTTGGAATCAATTTATCTGAAAAACCAGCAGCATACATAGGAAATTGTTAAAGAAATAAGAGCCAACTTGATATAGTAGTTAAGGTGCTGGTCTCGAGACCAGGAGACTCAGTTCTATAGCTCTCTGCCAGGTCTCCTATCTTCATCCACTTCACTTTGTTTTGTTGGTATCCTGCCTTAAATTGAAAGGGGGAGAGGGAAGGAATTTGGGGAAGCTTGAGTTGGAGAGAAATAGACAGATGAAGCAGGGGAGGGAAACAAGTTGACAGGAATCAGAAGTGTCAAACCTGACTAAACCAGGTGCCAAGGACATCTGGCCTGGGAAAAGAATGTGAAACCACTTCAAGGAGCACCCAACTTCAAAATGGTTTCCAAAACATCAAACTGGGATGTCATTGGACACTGTTGAACTGATCAAAGGGGGAGGGCCAGGGAAAGGGAAAAGTTGAAAACTTTGCAGAGGAATACTCAGATCTAGCCTCAGATTTGTTGCAACCAGTGATTTACAGTTCCACTGTTAATTGTCCTCAGTGTCAGGAAGTTTCTCCTTAATTCCAGGTTGCTTCTCTCTTTGATCAGTTTCCAACCATTGTTTCTTGTCCTGCCCTCTGGTGCTTTGGAGAATAACATGACCCCTCTTCTTTGTGGCAGCCCCTAAAATACTGGAATACTGCTATCATGTCACCCCTATTTCTTCTTTTCTTTAGACTAGCCAAACTGAAGTCCTGCGGCTGTTCTTGGTATGTTTTAGTCTCCAGGCCTTTGATCATCTTAGTTGCTCTTCTCTAATTTTTTTTCCCAAACTCTCAACATCTTTTTTGAGATATGGTGACCAAAATTGGCTGCAGTATTCCAGGTGTGGTCTTACTAGGGTTTTATAAAGTGGTACTAATACTTCACATGATCTTGATTCTATGCCTCTGTTTAAACAACCTGTAAGGACCCTCTTCAAAACCTCATCCCAAGAAAGCAGGACTCTTGGAACACTTTCATTCCAAAAGGAACTTTTATTAGGAGAAGCTGACAGAATGTATAGAAGGCAGGATCTGAGGGTTTTGTCACTGCATGTTTTTTAGTTTTGCCAGCTTCGCTCATTTCTATCTGTACATTTTCCCCTGCTCTCTGCACATGTGTTATTATCTTATCATGTAACCATAGTGAATCCAGCTATGTCCAGCTATGTTATGGTTTCAGACTGTTTTGTGCGCATGCCTAAAAAAAGTTTCTCACAGTTACTTCTTTACTTTTCTCTTCTGCCTGATGGGAGAATGTAGTCAGTTTAGGTCTTTTGTTTTCTCATTAAAGGTTTTACTATAGAATATGCCTTAGATTTCTTTTCTTTGATATTCACCATGCAAATGAACCACGGTCCATCCTCCTCTGGTCGGAATGTTAATTGTTCCGTGACATTTGGTCCCCGAGGATGGTTTGTTTTTATTTTCAAGATTTATTGATAGGCAATTAGCCAGGCAGTTAGTCCGGCACTGAGGAGGCTATGATTAATTGCTGCAAATATGCCGAGGAAAAGGAGAAAGAAGAAGGCCGGTTATCTGTCTGCTGAGGAGGAGGAAGCCGTTTCACAGAGAGATCTTCCTTCAAGTTTACAGACTCCATTGGCATTGGCTACACGTCTTGGAGAAGCAGCCTCTGAGCCAAGGTCAGTTTCACCGCTTTCTGTTTTTGCAGACTCTCAAGCTGATGCCCCAGTTGTAACCTCTGCTTATGGGGATCAGGCTGATTATGAGAGATTTGGTGCTAGACCTAAGGCTTCACTAGGGAAGGAAGTGATGTATTATCCTCCAAGTACTGAGACAACTGTGCAGGAGAAGACTTTGCAAAGTTATTATGAACAAATTGAAGTTTTTGAGCAGGAGCTGCAAAATGCAAAGTTGTGTGCAGCATGGTATAAAAAGCATGGGAGAGCCTCTGCTGGCATTCAGTTTTCAGAATCGGCTATTTTGCCTCCCTCTTCACAAGCAAAGCCACACCCACAAGGGATCGCCATTTTGCCTTCTTCTTCAAAGACAGAGGCACGCCCACAGTGGAATCTTGTGTCAGACGAATGGGAGCCTGACTGCCTGCTGTGTCAAATGACACGTGAGGATACATAACTTGCACAACCAGTGCCTCCTGCAGGCCAAGTCCCAATTGCACAACTGATTCCAAAGCCCACAACTGAGTCAGCTTAAAGATCTCTATTGTATCTGTTTAATTTCTGAGGTGGTGTTTGCCCTTTGACACAGTCAGTGAATCAGCTCTTATTGGCTACTTGAGGCAACTATGAACACAGCTCTCCCCCCCCCCCCAATTGCTGGGTACTCTATGGCAAGGCCATTTTGATTTTGGCTGCAAGAGAGGCTGGACATCTGTCTTCTGCTGAGGCTTTTGCTGACATAATGCCTGACGGGAACTTTCTGAAGGCCTTCCCAGAGTGCTAGGACTGTGCAGCACATGGGTAAGTTGAAAGTGCAAAACAGAACTGGGTTATTTGTCCCCTGTGACTGTATTATAAGGTTTTACTGCTTTTGCTGACAAGGGGTTTTGTTCGTTTTATTACATAATTTGGGAGGAAAGGCGCATTATTGTCTACTACATTCTTTTGTTTACTCTAGTCTATAGAGTACTTTTGGATGTTGCAGGATACAAGGTCAAACCACACCTAGCCCCATCCCAGCACATGCTAAAAAGAACAGCTAGTGATTGTTTTTCTAGCTGAACCATGAATACTAATGTAATCCGCAAATCTTTCCTTCACTTGTTCTATATTAAAAATATATAGACCATTCACCAGTCTCAGTTTATGCCAGCATATTAGTTTACATTTTCATCACCGTTGTAATTGAGAAGACTCGCTAATTGTGGTAGTTACTAAACAAGGACTGCCTTTACTCTGCAAGACTTGTCACAGACATGAGATGATGGGTAGCAAAAAGAAAGCAGAACTCTTTGATTCATATTTTGTATCCTTCTTTACACAAAATGAAAAACAGAGCAATCTATCAAAAAGCAATACCCCAGACGATACCATAAGAATACAAGTCAAAATAGCCAAGAAAATGGTAAGGGAACACTGGTGTTTTGAACTCAAGGTGGGTTCAAAACCCCAGAACCAGATGGATACATCCCAGAGTTCTGAAGGAGCTGGCAGACATTCTCTTGGCACCATTGAACCATATCTTTCAATAAACCTGGAGCACTGGAGAACTACCAGAGTGTTGGAAAAGAGTTGATGTGGTTCCCATCTTCAAAAAAGGGGAAAAAACAGATCCAGGAAACTACAGACCAATCAGCCCAACATCATTCGAAGCAAGCAAAATTATAACCAAGAGCCAACATGGCTTTGTCAAAAACAGATCATACCAAACAAATATTATTTCATTTTTTGACAAAGTGACTAAATTAGTGGACCAGTGAAATGCTGTGGACATAATATAATTGGATTTCAGTAAGGCATTTGCCAAAGTAGACTACAACCTATTTCTTGACAAGCTAGAAAAATGTGGGATATACAGCATCACCACTAAATGAATTTGTAACTGGCTAACAAACCACACTCCAGAAACATAAGGATGAGTGCACCATGAGAGACTGTTTGGTATGAGTGGTAGTTAAACTGAACATCCCAAAAAGCCAGAGACTGCTAATTCTAGAGAAAAGCCATGACTCTAAAACTGTGGGACATTTCAGATGAGTAAAACACTCCATTTAGTCAAACAACATTTTTGGTGGCCATGACTGAAAAAGAACATTGAAGGGTACGTGACAAGCTGCCCAATATGTGCTTCAGCCAAATGAAGGCAAGGAAAAAGAGCCTTGGTGGAGCAGTGGGCTGATGCCTCCTTAAGTAACACCAGCTGCCTGCAATTAGTGCAGGTTCGCATCCCACCAGGCTCAAGGTTGACTCAGCCTTCCATCCTTCCGAGGTAGGTAAAATGAGGACCCAGATTGTTGGGGGCAATAAGCTGACTTTGTAATAATGCCGCTTGGGGTGTGTGTGAAAGCCCTAACAAGCAGGCATATACATAGAATGAAGGCTACTGCTAAGCTTGTAAGCCGCCCTGAGTCTTTGGAGAAGGGCAGGATATAAATGTAATAAAAATAAATAAATAAATAAATAAAACACCAGGGCTCCTTCAAACAGTAGCAGAGCCTAGTGCTCCATGGAAAAAAATCTCCATAGACTTTATTGTAGAACTCCCTGAGAGCTCAGGAAATACAGTGATCTGGGTCATAACAGACCTATTCTCCAAACAAGTACATTTCGTGTCCTACCAAAAGATCCCATCCACCTGCCCCTTCGTTCAACATGTCTATAGACTGCATGGGGCTCTGCAATGAATAATCTCCAATTGCAGAGTGCAATTGACATCAAAGTTTTGGCAAGAGTTTCTGGGACTTTTGGGGACCTCTCAGGGACTAAGCTCCAGACATCATGCCCAAAGTAATGGTGTTCTGTTCCCCCCTCCCAAGGTACAAACAGACAGACAAGCAGGCACGATTCACAAGGGTTAAGTCTTTATGCTGTAGTAATTGCTTTCCGATAAAGCCTTGGCAGCAAGATACCCACAATCAGCCAAAAATAAGCTCGTTACCTCAAGCATCCGCTGAAATGAGATAACTGCCAAACAATTAATCCAAGTAACAATCCAAAAACAGAAGTGAATAAGCGTTGTCAAGAATCCAGACCAGAGTTTCAAAGACATGACCAGAAGTTGTTAGAATTATTGTTCGTCACAAAGTTCTGAGAGCAGCCACACCCCCTTTTATACCTTGTGGGGTGTGGCTCAGTGACTCAGCTAATCCCTGGCCCTCCTACTCTTCCTATGCTGCTGTAAATGCTTGGCCCTGTGTATTTCCCGGGGGTCTAGCCATGATTCATCTTCACTAGCCTGTATCTGCTGCAGCTGCTCGGGCTCTGTCCCACCCTGGCTAATTACAGGCTGCTCCTGTCAGCCTTCAGATGGAGATGGAGGCCTTGCCAGAGAGGAGGGCCCCAGAGAGGGAGGCCCTGCCAGTTCCTCCCCATCATCCTCAGAGTCCTCTTCCTTGGGTAGGACAGGCTCGGGGGTAGGGGCCACAACAAATGGGGTGTGTGAACAGGCCAATGGAGTTCTAGAGTAGTACCTCAGTACCTCAGCAAGACAACTGGATGGAACTCCTCCCATTTGCTGAAATAGCTTACAATAATTCTGTTGGCAGCAGCACAGGCTTCGCCCCATTCAAAGTGGCCACGGGCAAAAACTTTGCCTCAATACTGGAATTACCTGTGGTCACCCACTCTGTCACCTCTCTCAAAGACTGGGTAACCCAAATGCAAAACAGTGAGAACAATCAACCAGTGGAACAGCTTGTCTTCAAACGTTGTGGGTTCTCAGTCACTGGAGGTTTTTAAAATGAGACTGGATAGCCATTTGTCTGAAATGGTATACATCTCCTGCTCAAGCAGATGGTTGGATTAGATGACCTCCAAGATTCCTTCCAACTCTGATGATGTTTTATCTTCTATGAGTCCTTGAGACTTTGGGGGCACTTGGCAATGTGTCTTTCAGAGCTGTGCAGCAGTAGGTCCTTCCTGGTGGCACAACATTTGGCAGCAGTGAATTTATCGAGGTTTTTTTTTAAAAAAAATGCTGGTGAGCTGCACAAGGCTGCTTGGCAGGCTTTATGGAGCCCTCAGGCCACATGTTCTGAGAAATGAGCAAGGAAGCAGTAGGCAGGCTTATGCTGAGCACATTCTTCTATTCTATTTCTCTGTTTATAAAATAGAAGAAACAGTTGCATGCTATGCTGAGTTCTGAAGTAGAAGATTTATGCAGCTTGAAATAAAGAATTATGTCATTATTAATTAATCAAATGCAATTCTTTCATTTAATTCTTTCTTTAGGTTATTATTTAGGTTAACATGGTCTGGTCAGCGACCACCTCACTGGTGTGAGAGACCAGTTGGGGTGGCCCTGGCTCAGGATTCCCTTTTCTCTCTCTGCTCCTGATTGGACTCCTCAGCCGGAGTGAGAGGACGACTGAGGTTGTCCCTTGGATTTCCATCTCAGGTGAGAGCTGAGATGGCTTTGCAGACTAGGAGATATGCCTACTGGACTTTTTTACCATCTATACACCATCATTGAGCGTTCCTTTGGACATATTCATAACATCTGCCCTAAAAGACTATCCCAGCGCAGTATGATTTATCATTACTCCGGAGCGGACTTGTATGCCCTTAGGGCAGTTCCTGCCTCATGGGCGCGACCTGTCGCCTGTTTCCATACTCCCCTTAATGACGATCCCAAGCTTTGGGATTCCGAGAGGTGGCTGGGCTTAGATAGGGGCCTCGAGTCAAGACATGCTAAGAGGCCCCTGATAAAATTTTTAGCCGGTTATTTTAAGAGGTTAGGGAGGGGGAGGGAGGGGGGGGGTAGGGAGGGAATCTTTAACCGGCACTCAGTCTGGTCCTGTTAGAGGTCCTGAAGGGACGGGGTCGGGGGAGGTGGCTGCTGGTTCTGGGAATGTGGGGGTGGGGCTTCAAATCCCCACGGCGATAGGGAATGGCAGCAGGTGTTTGCGCGGAGGGCCATATCAACATCTGGGATCGCGCCCCCGCTATCTCCGAGCGGTGGCGCGCTCCGACCCTCCAGTTAGCACCCTCTTACCCGGGGATGAGGGTGATCAGGCCCCTGAGCTCAGGTTGGTCTATTTTAACGCTAGATCCGTAGTTAACAAAGCTCCCCTCATCCGTGATCTGATCGAGGAGGAACGTGCGGATCTAGCGTGCATCACGGAAACTTGGTTGGGCTCGGAGGGAGGGGTGCCTCTCACCGAGTTATGCCCGCCAGGTTTCCGGGTGCTGCACCAGCCACGGGCTCAGGGCAGGGGTGGTGGGGTGGCAGTGGTTATTCGGGAGACTTTGTGTCCCCGGGAGGCCACCATTGTCCAGATGGCCGGGAGTGAATCCCTCCTCTTGAGATGTGGTCCTCGGGTTCAGTTGGGCTTGTTGCTCACATACCTGGCGCCCAGCTGTGTGGCAACAGCCCTGCCTCAGCTGCTCGACACCCTCTCAGGGTTGGCGGTGGAGTTCCCCAGGCTTATAGTCCTGGGTGACTTCAACCTGCCATCACTGGGGGGGTCGTCGGAGTTAGCTCGGGAGTTCATGGCTTCCATGACAGCCATGGGCCTGACCCAGGTTATTGAGGGCCCTACTCACGAGGGGGATCATACTCTCGACCTGGTGTTCCTGTCTGGACAGTGGTTGGATGATCTGGGAGGGGGTTCTCCGTCCATTACCCCTCTGTCATGGTCAGATCATCATCTCCTGAGGCTGGTTTTCCGTCATGCCATCCCCCGCCGCTGGGCGGTGGAACCGACCAGGTGGTTCCGCCCCAGGCGCCTAATGGACCCGGACCGGTTCCAGAGGGCGCTTGGGCCGATACCTATCACCCTTACCCACAGCCCAGTCGATGCTCTGGTGGAGGCCTGGGAAACGGCTGCCACCAGGGCACTCGACTGCGTTGTACCCATGCGACCTCTGACTCGGCGCAGATCCCGCTGGGCCCCATGGTTCTCTGTGGAGCTCCGGGAGATGAAGCGTCGGAGACGAGGTCTAGAGAGCGGTTGGAGGTCCAGCCGATCCGAATCCGACCGATTGCAGTTAAGAACCTTTATAAGGTCTTATCTTGCGGCGATAAGGACGGCGAAGTCTAACTACTTTGCCGCCCTTATCGCGTCCGCAGATAATCGCCCGGCCGCCCTGTTTAGGGTGACTCGCTCCCTCCTTAACCAGGAGGTGAGAGAGGATCCCTTGCAGGGACGAGCCGAGGAGTTTAGTCATCATCTGGCGGACAAAATCGCTCGGATCCGGACCGGCCTGGACTCTGACTGGGCAGAGTCTGATGTGGAGGAATCAGGCGGTCTTGAGCATGTTATCTGGACTGAGTTCGACCCTGTTTCCCCTGATGATGTGGACAGGATCATGGGGAGACTGAGCTCCACCACCTGTTTGTTGGATCCGTGCCCCTCCTGGCTAGCTTATGCGGCTCGGGAGGGAACACGAGGCTGGTTCCATGCAGTAATAACTGCTTCTCTGAAGGAGGGTGTCTTCCCTGCCGCCTTGAAGGAGGCGGTGGTGAGACCCCTTCTCAAGAAGCCTGCTTTGGACCCGGCTGCTTTAGACAACTACCGTCCAGTCTCCAACCTTCGCTTTCTGGCGAAGGTTGTTGAGAGTGTGGTGGCGCATCAGCTCCCTCTGTTCCTGGAGGAAACTGATTATCTGGACCCATACCAATCGGGCTTCAGGCCCGGACACAGCACGGAGACGGCATTGGTCGCGCTGGTGAATGATCTCTGGAGGGCTAGGGACAGGGGTTGCTCCTTTGTCCTGGTCCTATTAGATCTCTCAGCGGCTTTCGATACCATCGACCATGGTATCCTGCTGCGGCGTCTCAGGGGGTTGGGAGTGGGAGGCACCGTTCTATGGTGGTTCTCCTCCTACCTCCAGGGCCGCTCGCAGTTGGTGTTGACAGGAGGGCAGAGATCCGCCCCGAGGTCTCTCATTTGTGGAGTTCCTCAGGGGTCGGTTCTCTTGCCTCTCCTGTTCAACATCTACATGAAGCCGCTGGGCGAGATCATTCGTGGTTTTGGGGTGGGGTATCACCAGTACGCTGATGATACCCAACTTTTTCTTTCGACCCCGAACCAACCCAGTGATGCCCTCTCTGTGATGTCCCGGTGCCTGGAGGCGGTTCAGGTCTGGATGGGGAGAAACAGGCTTCGTCTCAATCCCGCCAAGACTGAGTGGCTGTGCATATCGGCGTCTCGGGTTAACCAAGTTATTCCACCTCTAACGATGGGGGGTGAGGTGTTACCCCCCGTTGATAGGGCTCGCAACTTGGGCGTCCTCCTGGATTCACGGCTCAATTTTGAAGATCACATAGGAGCCGTGACCAGGGGGGCTTTTGCACAGGTTCGCCTGGTGCGCCAGTTGCGTCCCTATCTGGACTGAGATGCCCTACGCACAGTCACTCATGCGCTTGTGACCTCCCGTTTGGACTACTGTAACGCTCTCTACATGGGGCTGCCCTTGAAGACCACTCGGAGGCTTCAACTGGTGCAGAATGCGGCCGCGCGAGTTGTAATGGGGGTTTCCCGATACTCCCATGTAACACCTCTACTCCGCGAGCTGCATTGGCTTCCGGTTGCCCTCCGGGTGAAATTCAAGGTGCTGGTTATCACCTATAAAGCCCTACATGGCCTGGGTCCGGGTTATTTGAGGGAACACCTGCTGCCGGCATCAAACGCCCTTCGCCCAGTGCGCTCCCACAGGGAGGGTCTGCTCAGGGTTCCGCCGGTGAGAGATTGCCGGCGGGTGACACCCAGGGATAGGGCCTTCTCAGTGGGAGCGCCTGCCCTCTGGAACCAGCTGCCGGTGGAGCTGAGGACTGCCCCCGACCTCCGATCATTCCGCCGGGGCCTGAAGACCTGGCTCTTTGAGCTCCCGGGCCCAGGCTGAGGAGAAAATTTTAACTGGGGTTTTTAAGTGTACAGGGTGAATTTAATATTTTTTAACTGGTTTTTAACTTTTGTATGTTTTGATTTTTAATTCCCTGTAAACCGCCCTGAGTCCTTAGGGAAAGGGCGGTATACAAATGTGATAAAATAAATAAATAAATAAACATTCTAGGAGTTCAAGACTCCATATTCGAATATTTTTTTGTTTGTTGAAAATAAATATGTTTAAATTAATTATTTAGTAACACTGATTTTCTCAGACATTCTGCCATATGCATTTAGGCAAAAACAATATATGTTCTATTTGTATTATGATTCAGAAAAACAATACTACTTCCTAACATTAGTTCAGAAAGTACAGAGCCAAAAATAATTTTAGGGTATTTTATAAAGTAAGACATCAGGAAGCAGGATGAAGGCTAAATCCATTATCTTATTATTACATGATTCTCATAAAAACAACTGAGATGTACTGCTGAAATACATTAAGGACAATGGATTTTTTTCTTCTTTTGGAAATATAAGAGTTTCTACAGATCAACCTCAATTTTAAAAAAAACTATTAAAAACAATATATACAAGAGGTGATGAATAGCTTTGATTATGTCAGGTGCAAGTAACCAGGAACAAGTGTTGAGCTCAAAGTACTAAAAGTTTTTTACATGCTACCTATACACAAGAATCAGATCTACAAACAGTCAAGCCAAATAAGAGTGTACAAAATTCATGGGGAGGGGGGTTTGGACCTGAGTCGCTTGTGGGAGCACAAACTGATGATGTAATTGACCCTGCCCTTGGGATCAGCCTGGGCATCTCCTACATCAAATATTATTTAACTTGAAACTGCTATCTAAGATCAAATTTAATTCTGCTTCCATGTTGCTTCCACATTGTTTATACTGGGACTTCTAATTCATAATTAGAAACCCAACTTGGAAAGTATTTTGTGCCAACCTCTTCTCACTTTTTGCAGGTCCCAGGTCATCCAGCTGGCTTTGTACCTAAGACAGGACTAGAACTCACAGTCTCCCAGTAAGGTGCCTTAACCACTACATAAACTAGCTTTATATGGATTTTTATTGGGTCCAATAAATTGCACTGGTCATATAAAAGATACACAAACAGTGAATATAGGTAAGTGGGATTTGGAAGTTTCTCTTCCATGGATCAATATCTGACATGCCTTTCAATAAAATATTTTTATGTTCAATATTTAGACTAGTTACCATATCATTCTGAAGCAACTGATTTGAGGAAATAGTATACTGAACATTATTATAGAGTTATACACTTTCATTTTGTTTCACTACAATACAACTCATCTCAAGGCTTTAATTTCATTAGAAATCCAGTACTGAAATGTGAATCATTTGCTCAAACCTAGCCAACACTGGCATCAAAACCATTGTTCTTTATAATTTTATTGGAGGAAATCTTTCCTGCTGTTTCCTCTCTTCCCAATCCCAATAAAATATAAGAAAACAGGACAGGTGCTAGTTTCTCAATGATTTTAGCAAATTAACCACAAGGATTGGCCTCTAGTCTAGATTCTTGGTCTGTATTGTTACAATAACACATGGAAATTGTGTCCATTTTAAAGGCAGCAGGTGTTAAAACAATGAGTGGCTACCTCCTTTGCATCTGGATCAGAAAAGCTGCTTCAATGTTTACAAGAAACAGAACATAACAAACATCCTGACAGTGGAACAGAAACACGTAGTTGCTATTCTTTTTGTTTTGTTTTGTTTTTCTCACGCAGAAAGTTTTATTTATATTGTGTAAATAAAAGCAGACTTGTTTGGAAGGAGGAAATCATATTCATTTCCATATGGAAGTAAAAGCAATTTAGAGAGAAGGCATTCTTCTGTCAAATTAATTTGTTTTTCCCTGCTTGGTTCACCCTAGATAATTTACCCTTTGACCATTCAATGGCACACTTTGGCGCAATCCAATCAAGCAAGTGTATAAAGAAACTACATTTGAACCTAATGTTACACTAGTGCAGGGGTCAGCAACCTGAAATAATGAAAGAGCCACTCGGAACCGGTTCCCTCACAAAAGGAAAAACTGGGAGCCGCAAAAAATGTGTGCCCATGCGTGTACATGCGCGCATGCGCAGAACAGGGTTTGAAGAGTGGAGCCAAGGCGAGATATGCACCTACCCTGCATATTTGAATTGATTGGTTGAACTTGTTTAGTCCCACTTTTTTTTTAGACTGCACATGGCAGAGGACTGGGAGCCGCAGGAGACGGCTGAAAGAGCCGCATGTGGCTCTGGAGCCATGGGTTGCAGACCTGTCCACTAGTGCATCATTTCTCCCTCAAAAATGAAAAACACTGCCTGCTATTCAAAAATTAAATATCCAGCACAAGCAAAGTGTAAAAGATAAAAACCAAAGAGCTTTTTAGATATTTTAGATATGTGAGAATAGAACAGAGCTGGAAGGGACCTTGGAGGTCTTCTAGTCCAGCCCCCAGCTCAAGCAGGAAAACCTATACCATCTCAGACAAGCGACTGTCTAGTGTCTTCCTAAAAATCTCCAGTGATGAAGCACCTACAACTTCTGATGGCAAGCTGTTCCACTGGTTAATTGTCCTCAATGTCAGGAAGTTTCTCTTTAATTCCAGGTTGCTTCTCTCTTTCATCAGTTTCCAACCATTGTTTCTTGTCCTGCCATCTGGTTCTTTGGTGAATAATGTGACCCCCTTTTCTTTGTGGCAACCCCTCAAATACTGGAATACTGCTATCATGTCTCCCCTATTTCTTTTCTTTAGACTAGCCAAAATCACAGCTGTTCTTTGTATATTTTAGTCTCCAGACCTTTGATCATCTTACATACGTCTGTATTTGCCCTCAAAACACAATTACCTCTATTATTATTATGGTTCGTCACACAGCCATATTTTATAACTGGATTTGGCATTTTTATCCACCTACTGAATCCTTCCCAATGACCTGGGGTTGGCAGATGTGTATGTTTGATGGTATCATCAAGTATGTACAGTATTATCACAGAATGTAAGCTATTACAAATAAAGCTGCTATTAGCAATTGACTGGTGGTAATATTGTCAGTACCCATAGTATTCACATGGTGCTCCAGATGTTTATTATATTTTTATTATTATTTTGCAAGCTGCCCTGTTCTCTAGATCAGATGTGGTGGTGGTGTATAAGGCACTGCAAAAACAGAAAGAACTTGACAGCTCCCTCCTACTTCCTGTCTCCCACCAAATCAGATATAATGGAATTTGGACAGGTGTCCATTTCTTAATAGTTTTAGGAAATGACCCCTGATGATGTCAGCCCAGTGTCTCCATGGAAATGCTCTTCAGCTAGTAATTTTAAAATCTCTGACAAAACTAAGCATCCCTTCTCCCAAGTAACACCTTAAGGGCCACCCTCCCCCCTGCCGATCTGAGAGAAGGAGGATGGAAGGAATACAGAATACAGAGTTGGAAGGGATCTTGTAGGTTACCTACTCCAAACCCCAGATTAAGTAGAAGACCCTATACCCATGGTGACGAACCTATGGCACAGGTGGCACACAGAGCCCTCTGTTGGCACGCGCGCCATTGCCCCAATCCTAGGCCTTCAGCTGGGTTTTATGAAATCTTTTCACTTTAGGCCTCCGCCACCATGTGCAAAAAAAAATGGTGATGTCAATTTTGCTCTATGACTTCATGGTGAGGTAATCCTACCCCTAAGTGGAATTTTCCTCCAATGGGATTTTCCCATATATTTTACCAGGAAACATAGATAGGGCAGCCTAGAAAAGTAAGTGCCCTCCTAACCATACCCAAGCACTCCGAGTTTGTTGGCGATGTCCATTTTCCTGTATGAGTTCATGGTGACCTAACCATAACCCTAAGGGGAATTTTCTTCCAGTGGGCCACGCCCACTTGGCACCTGACGATAGATAAGTGGGTTTTAGGTTGCAGTTTCGGCACTCGGTCTCTGAAAGGTTTGCCATGATTGCCTCATACTATTTCTGACAAGTGGCTGCCTAGTCTTTTCTTGAACTCTTCCAGTGATGAAGCACCCACAACTTCTGAATGCAAGCTATTCCAATAGTTGATTGTTCTCACCGTCAGAAAATTTTTCCTTATTTCTTGGTTGAATCTCTCCTTGATCAGTTTCCATTCACTGTTTCTTGTCTGGCCTTTGGGTCCTTTGGAAAATAGATTGACACACACCCCAAATATTGGAATACTGCTATCATGTCACTCCTGGTCCTTCTCTTCACTAGACTAGCCATGCTCAATTCTTGCAACCTTTCCTCATATGTTTTAGCCTCTAGCCTCTTAATCATCTTTGTTGCTTTTCTCTGCACTCTTTCCAGGGTCTCAACAAAACTAGATGCAGTATAATCATAATCATAATAGTAAAGTTGGAAGGGACCTTAGAGGTCATCTAGTCCAACCCCTGCTCAGACAGGAAACCCTATACCAGTGATGGCAAACCTTTTAGAGACCAAGTGCCCAAACTGCAACCCAAACCCCACTTATTTATCACAAAGTGCCAGGGCCACATCAGCATTGTGGTGCCCTCAGGAGGGATGGGGGGTGTGGCCCACTGGGTGGTCCTGGCTGCGGTGGTATGGCAGACTGGTTGGGCATGGCCAGGGTGGGTATGGCCACCTTGATGTTGCTCATGGGGGGATGCCTGTGGGGGCTGGGCAGGATTGGGGGAGATCCATGGGGGTCTCTGGTGGGTGGGGCAGTGGGCAGGAGGCTTGTCCTGCAGGGTGAGGCCAGGGGTAGGGTGGGGATGCCATTGCTGTGGGGCAAGGCGAGGCAGGGGTGGCTTCTGCCTGACACTATTGGCCCCCGCACACAGAGGTCAGCGAGTGCATGGGGGCATGCTATACCACCTCTACTTGCTAGCCAGTTGCTTCACCTCCTTTGTGCTGGGTGGGGCTGCCACTCTAGGCTCCGGTGGTGGCCTAAAGGACCTGCACAAGCTGCTGGCGGTGGCAGCAGGTGTGCCCACAGAGAAGGCTCTGAGTGCCGCCTCTGGCACACGTGCCATAGGTTTGCCATCACTGCCCTATACCATTTAAGACAAATGGCTGTCCAGTCTCTTCTTAAAAACTTCCAGTGCTGGAGCATTCACAGCTTCTGGAGCAGGTTGTGCCACTGGTTAATTGTTCTAACTGTCAGGAAGTTTCTCCTTAGTTCTAGGTTGTAATAATAATAATAATAATAACAACAACAACAACAACAACAAAACAACAACAACAACAACAACAACAACAACAACAACAACAACAATAATAATAATAATAATAATAATAATAATAATAATAATAATAATAATAATAATAATAATAATAATAATAATAATTTTTTACCTCCGGAGAAGATGGCTGCGGCCCGCAGCTGAGCTAGAGAATGCAGGAGGATGAGTTTTGGCTTGTGAGTCTTGAGGAGGCTGTTGCTTGCTGCACGGCCTCGGCTGGGCACCAGGAGTTCCTGGGGCCGTGACAAATTGCTGAGGCCGTGGGAGATGGTGGTGTGGCTGTCTGGGTGGACCGGGCCTGACCTGCGGTGGCTGTAACTTCTTTGAGGCCGCCGGAGATGAGTCGGGCAGCGAGGTACCTGGGGCCTGAAGCGGTCAGGATGATCCGAGCGGCGGGGCGCCTGGGGCCTGTGGCAACCGCGGCAACTCCATTCGAGGCCGTTCGGGATGACGTTTGGGCCGCGAGGCGCCTGGAATCCATGGCAGTCGGGATGCTTCGGCGAGGCTTTTTGGGCCTACGACGACTACAGGAACATCTTTGGAGGCCTGTTCGGGGCGATGATCCGGGCGGTGAGGCGCCCAGGGCCTGTGGCAGCCGGGGTGATTTTCTCGAGGCCATTGGTGATCCAGGCGGAGGGGCGCTTGGCCTGGGATGGCCGAGTGCCCAACTGACAATTGGTTGGTGGACTCTCCCCTCCGGTGGAAGTTCCACGGGGGTGGAGACATGCCGACCGAGGGGCCACAAGCTTTTCCTCTCTGCAAAGGCCCTTTTGGGGCCGCTTTTTGGAGGATGGAGGCTGCCGACGATGCCGCCCGAAGAAGACCAAAGAAGATCGTGGTGAGACCACCCCATTTCCCTGGATGATATTTATATTCTGAGGCTTGCTATAGCCCTTGGTCGTGAGTTTAACTGGAGATGGGGACACATGACTGGTTTGAATTTATTGCTGCCATTTTCCATCTGTGGTGGCTTTGGAGGTGTTGTCGGTGGGGCCTGGCGATGTTGGGCAGCAGGGGGGCCCGGCTGTTATTGGCCGGACCTGTAACCTGAAGCTAGAGACCTGATTACATCTATTCATTATTGGAACTATGGACGCCTCCACCGACAAATGGACTATTACTACCTCCCTGTCATCGGATTTTTCTTTTCCCTCTCTGTGACCTACCCGGAGCTGGATAGTGGCATTC
Organism: Vipera berus; assembly: GCF_964194415.1. NCBI lineage: Eukaryota > Metazoa > Chordata > Lepidosauria > Squamata > Viperidae > Vipera > Vipera berus. Next base: position 188,854,952 of record NC_138202.1, on the reverse strand, counting down.
CCTGATGCCGGAAGATCTTCTTGTCACTGTGAGAGGGTGACTTTGCTCGGGAGTTGCTGTCCAGCTCTGTAATTTTATCATCAATTGTTGTTGTATTGATTCCTGCCGATTCATCTCCTCCTGCTTTTCGCTTATTTTATCTTTTTATCTTATTGATGATTTATTCCGCGGGCACATTGCTTGCCCTGAGAGATTCCCCCCTCTCCCAGGTGTGGCCCTCTGGTTTGTGCCGCTGGTTCCTTAATGACGGATCCTGGGATCCCGAGAGGTGGCATGGCACAAAAAGGAGGCTTAGGGATTTTTTATGTAAACTTTTTAATGGGTTAGGGAGGGGGGAGGGATGTAAGTTCCAGCAGAAAGATGGGGGGATTTTGCTGGATCTTTCTCAATCCAGGTTGGTAAATGGTCGCAGCGGTGGGGGGGAGGGTCTTGGGGCCCGAGGGGATGGGGTGGGGACAGTGATACCCACGGTGATTGGGAATGGCGGCAGACGGATGAACAGAGGGCCATATTGAAACTTGGGATCGTGCCCCCGCTATCTCCGAGCGGTGGCACGCTCCGACCCTCTGGCTTCATCCTGCTTTTCCAGGGGTGGGGGAGGACAGGTACCTGAGCTCAGGCTGGTTTATTTGAATGCCAGGTCTGTGGTGAATAAAGCTCCCCTTATTTGGGAATTGATTGAGGAGGAAGACGCAGACCTGGCATGCATCACTGAAACCTGGTTGGGCCCGGAGGTAGGGGTCCCTTTGATTGAATTATGCCCACCAGGTTTCCATGTGCTTCACCAGCCTCGGGCTCAAGGTAGGGGCGGGGGGGGGTGGCAGTTGTTATTAAGGAGGCCCTTTCTCCACTGGCCCTCAGATAGGCGGATGTGAGTCCCTTCTCCTGAGATGGGGTCCTGGGGGTCAGTTGGGTCTGTTGCTCACGTACCTTTCTCCCAGCTGCGTGGCAACGGTCCTGCCCGGGCTACTTGACGCTCTCTCGGGGTTGGCGGCTGAGTTTCCCAGGCTTATGGTTCTGGGAGATTTTAACCTGCCTTCCCTAGCCACCCTAGCCACTTTACCAATCCACCTATCACTGGGGCCCCATGAGGAGGACATAACGTTTATAGTGGCCCCAGGCATGGAAGGCCCAATGATTCTAGGACTGGAATGGCTGAAGAAATGGAACCCCAGGATAAACTGGAGGACAGCAGAACTCAATTTCCCAAAGGGGGGGCAGAAGAACTTAGACTCCAAAAGCAACCCCCCAAAGTGGAGGGAGGAGACAGCAGCAGTGAGGGAAGAGAAGAAGTTACCAGAGATACCGGAGGAATACAGGGACCTTGCTGAGGTTTTCAGTGAGGAACGGGCAGATGAGCTTCCCCCCCACCGCCCCACTGACTGTGCTATAGAATTAAAACCCGGGGCAAAACTCCCAAAACCCAGGATGTATGCCATGAGCCCAAGGGAAATGGCAGAAATGGAAAGATTCATAAAGAAAAACTTAGAAAGAGGCTTCATTGAGCCTGCCAGACCCAAAGTGGCTTCCCCAGTTCTGCTCAGGGAAAAGAAGGATGGTTCTTATCACTGTTGTATAGATTATAGGAATCTGAACACAATTAGTGAATGCAATCTGTGCCCCTTACCTCTAATGAAGGATATGCTATCCCACCTATCGAAAGGAAGGATTTTCACTAAACTAGACCTGAGGGAAGCATATTACCGCATTAGGATTAAGGAAGGAGATGAATGGAAGACTGCATTCAACTGCCCATTGGGTTGCTACCAGTTCAAAGTACTGCCATTTGAACTGCAAGGGGCCCCCGCAGTATTCATGCAATTAATTAATGACGTGCTAAGGGAGCACCTTTATAAGGGGGTCCTGGTTTACCTGGACGACATCCTTATCTTAACTGAGACCAAAGAGGAACACATTAACCTAGTCAGAGCAGTCCTGAAAAAGTTGCGAGCTGGCCACCTATATGCTAAACTATCAAAGTGCGAATTCCACCAGGAAAGAATAGACTACCTGGGATATCGCATATCCCCAGAGGGCATTGAAATGGACCCTGAGAAAGTCAGGGCAGTATTAGAGTGGGCACCCCCCGCACACGGAAGCAATTGCAAAGTTTCCTGGGGTTTGCAAATTTCTACCGCCAATTCATCCCTGCATTTGGTCAAATAGCCATGCCCCTGACAAACTTGTTGAAAATGAAAGGGGGGTCCCCCGTGAAATCCAGCCAGCCTGTAAAGTGGACAATGGAGTGTCAAGCAGCATTTGAGAGGCTAAAGAGACTTTTTTCTGCTGAACCTGTCCTAAAACATCCAGATCCCGACAAACCTTTTATAATACAGGCAGATGCGAGCGATGTAGCGGTAGGAGCCGTACTATTACAAAAAAATGATGGGGGGACATTGCAACCATGTGCATACACATCCAGAAAACTCACAGAAACAGAACAACGTTGGCCAATATGGGAAAAGAGGCATTCTCGTTGAGGTGGGCATTACTAACATGGCGCCAATTTTTAGAAGGAAACAAAATACCTTTCCAGGTCTGGACAGACCACAAGAATTTGGAAGCACTAAAAACACCCAGGAAGCTCACCCCTAAGCAAGCCTGCTGGTCCCAACATTTTCACCGATTCAATTTCACTCTCAAACACTTAACAGGGGGGAAGAATTTCCTGGTGGATGCATTATCTCACTTGCCCCAATATAACAGCACACGGGCCACTGACTCTAAACCACTTGTGCCTGAACAACAACTGGCAGCACCAGTCACCACCAGGGCCCAAGCTAAAATGAAGCCGAAGGTGGATAGCCAAACAGTTCCACTATCACTCGTTTCAGGGAGTCTAAACCAGTCTGGTTAGCATGTGACGCATCCCCATACGGGGTGGGTGCAGTCACTTAGAGAAAGATGGAACCCAAGTTCCCATTGCATTTTATTTGAGGACACTGTCCTCTGCTGAGTGTAACTACGCTCAAATTGACAAAGAGGCATTGGCCATGGTAGCTGGAGTTAAAAAATTCCACGACTACCTATATGGCAGGGACTTCACGGTCTTCACAGACCACAAACTGCTACTGGGGTTATTCACCACAGAAAAACAGACACCCCATATATTATCCCCTAGAATGCTGAGATGGTCTATTTTTTTATCAGCGTAGACGTTTAAGCTGATTCACAAACCTGGCAAAGAAATGGGCCATACAGACAGCCTGAGTAGGCTTCCACTGCCACAAATCGAACCAGATCTGGCCCCAGCGGCCTGCATATTGTCCATTCAGGACTTGCCAGAGTTTCCCCTCCACGCAGGGGACATAGCTGCAGAAACAGCAGTTGATAAGACACTAAGTAGAGTGCTTTCTTGGGTGCACACAGGGTGGCTGGATAAAAGCCCAGGCCCTGAATTTCAGAGTTATTTTACTAGAAGACACGAGCTATCAGCTCACAAGGGTTGCATCCTATGGGGGAACAGGGTTATAGTCCCCACCTCACTAAGATACAGCGTCTTACAATCACTGCATGAAGGTCATCTGGTTATTGTCCGTATGAAAGCTTTAGCTAGAAGCTACTTATGGTGGCCAGGTTTAGACAAGGCCATTGAAGCCCAGGTGCATGGATGTTACACATGCCAACAATCAAGGCCTGAAATTCCGCACGCTCCAGTTCACAGGTGGGAGGAGACTCACACTCCCTGGTCTAGAATTCACATAGACTTCGCTGGGCCCTTTCAGAGACAGCTCTTCCTTATAGTGGTCAACAGCCACTCTAAATGGCTTGAAGTACTTCCAGTTGCTAACGTGACTACTGCTAGGACCATCCAGGTGCTTAGGAAACTCTTTGCCACACATGGGCTGCCAGACGTCATAGTATCCGACAATGGAGCCCAATTTACAGCGGCAGAATTTCAGGCATTCCTGAGAGCAAACCTCATCAGGCACGCAACGTTGGCCCCATTTCACCCTTCTTCTAATGGTCAAGCCAAACGCATGGTCTGGACCACAAAAGAGTCACTGAAGCGTATAGTGACTGGGGACTGACATCACAGATTGGCAGATTTTTTACTTTGCCAGCATTCCACGCCCTGCACAGCTACAGGGAAAAGCCCAGCAGAGCTGCGCTGGGGAAGGCGACTGATCACGAAACTGGAC
>NC_138202.1:188628310-188845810 GCF_964194415.1 Vipera berus | reverse complement strand
CCTTTTCTCACGTTTCATTCACTCTTTAAATTGAAAAACGGGTGTTTCATATGGAAGCTCTATCCTTGTTTAGAAAAACAAAATACAGTTACAAATTTAAAATATTCCAACTGCATTGCAGGCTGAGCTGTATTTTGTTCTTTTCATGGTGAAATAATCATTTCAGGATTATTTAATTGTAGAATGCCATAGATTTTTTTCTCTTCAAGAAAGAAATGGGTGCAGTTTATGAAATCTGACTTGGCTCCTAGCCAGTACGGTTTATAACTCATATTTTATTGGAAACAAAGGTTTTAAGAAATTTTTACTCTCTATTTTAATAAGGGTTAATAAGGCATATATCATGATCCTTTATGAATTGCATAAGGATCATAGTTCTCTGCAGTACTTTTTCCACAGAAACAAAACTGTAGTATAGAATGTGATTGCAATCTGCATGCATTATGAATGCTAGTAAGACACACATTCATTTTTCTTGTATGAAAGGCTTTTTTTATAACCTCCATCTTTTTTTATAAATTCTACAGTTTTACATAATTTGTAAGGAAAAGGAAAGGTAAGGTAAGGAAAAGTTCCAGAAAAGGGACTCTGAATTTTAGCCCAGTATTGTCCAACTTTCATTTAGGCACGCTAGTTCCATGCAGGATAGCTCCACAAAATGTAAGAAATTTCTTTTGGAGCTGAGATGGCCAGGGCTAATAAATTGGTGTTAAGGATTTAAGGTGTTAGGAAGTATAGAAGTAATCTCACTTTATTATGGTGTAGTGCCAGCCCTCCTGGCTGGTTTATGCGGCCCGGGAGGGGACACGAGGATGGTTCCAGGCAGTAATAACTGCTTCTTTGAAGGAGGGTGTCTTCCCCACTGCCTTGAAGGAGGCGGTGGTGAGACCCCTCCTCAAAAAGCCTGCCCTGGACCCGGCTGTTTTAAATAATAATAACAATAATAACAATAATAACAATAACAATATAATAACAATATAATAATAATAATAATAATAATAATAATAATAATAATAATAATAATAATAATAATAATAATAATAATAATAATAATAATAATAATAATAATAATAATAATAATAATAATAATAATTTTATTTAACTATCGTCCAGTCTCCAACCTTCGTTTTCTGGCGAAGGTTGTTGAGAGTGTGTTGGCGCATCAGCTTCCTCTGTTCCTGGAGGAAACTGATTATCTGGACCCGTACCAATCGGGTTTCAGGCCCGGGCACAGCACGGAGACGGCATTGGTCACGCTGGTGAATGATCTCTGGCGGGCTCGGGACAGGGGTTGCTCCTCTGTCCTAGTCCTATTAGATCTCTCAGCGGCTTTCGATACCATCGACCATGGTATCCTACTGCGGCGTCTCAGGGGGTTGGGAGTGGGAGGCACCGTTTTACGGTGGTTCTCCTATCTCCTGGGCCGCTCGCAGTCGGTGTTGGACTGGAGGGCAGAGATCCACCCCGAGGCCTCTCGTTTTTGGAGTTCCTCAGGGGTCGGTTCTCTCGCCCCTCCTGTTCAACATCTACATGAAGTTGCTGGGTGAGATCATTCGTGGTTTCGGGGTGGGGTATCATCAGTATGCTGATGATACCCAACTTTTTTTCTCCACCCCGACCAACCCAGCGATGCCCTCGCCGTGATGTCCCGTTGCCTGGAGGCGGTCCAGGTCTGGATGGGGAAAAACAGGCTTCGTCTCAATCCTGCCAAGACTGAGTGGCTGTGCATATCGGCATCTCGGGTTAACCAGACTATTCTACCTTTAACGATGGGGGGGTGAGGTGTTACCGCCCGTTGATAGGGCTCGCAACTTGGGCGTCTTCCTGAATTCACGGCTCAATTTTGAAGACCATATAGGAGCCGTGACCAGGGGGGATTTTGCCCAGGTTCGCCTGGTGTGCCAGTTGCGACCCTATCTGGACCGAGATGCCCTACGCACAGTCACTCATGCGCTCGTGACCTCCCGTTTAGATTACTGCAACGCTCTCTACATGGGGCTGCCCTTGAGGACCACTCGGAGGCTTCAGCTGGTGCAGAATACGGCCGCGCGAGTTGTGATGGGGGTTTCCCGATACTCCCATGTAACACCTCTACTCCGCGAGCTGCATTGGCTTCCGGTTGCCCTCCAGGTAAGATTCAAGGTGCTGGTGATGACCTATAAAGCCCTAAATGGCTTGGGTCCGGGATATTTGAGGGAACACCTCCCTTCGTCCAGTGCGCTCACACAGGGGGGGTCTTCTTAGGGTGCCGCCGGTAAAAGACTGCCGGCGGATAACACCCAGGGGGAGGGCCTTCTCTGTGGGTGCGCCTGCCCTCTGGAACCAGCTGCCCGTGGAGCTTAGGACCGCCCCTGACCTTCGTTCATTCCGCCGGGACCTGAAGACCTGGCTCTTTGAGCTCTCTGGCCCAGGCTGAGAATTTTTAACTGGGTTTTTTATTTTTAAGGGATGATTTAATCTTTTTAAATTGTTTTTAACTTTTGTATTGGTTTGGTTTTAAATACCCTGTAAACCGCCCTGAGTCCTTCGGGAAAGGGTGGTATATAAATCTAATAAAATAAAATAAAATAAAATAAATAAATTGCCTAGACTGACTTGTGACAAAGGGTCTTGTTGACTGGAAAAACAGGTATAAGATAGGATACTGTGTGAGTGGTTCCAAATTATATGCAAATTCAACCCAATTCGTTTATTACTGAAGCAATAAAGGAGTATGCATTGAAGTACTTTTACACTCACTGTTTTTTACAATATTCAAACAAAGAAGGAAAGCAATTAGTCAAAACTTTATAAATATATGTGACATCTATCTATAATGTAAGAGTGGGGAATGTAATTGTAATAAATAGCACTGGAGGTGTGTTTTTAGAGACTTCCATCATAAGGTAACAATAGTTCTAAGTGCCCAACCAGTTTTGTCTGGTATTACCTTTCAATCCCGTGACTTCTGAACTTGTTACTTAGTTTCATAACCTTTTCTGGGGGAGGTCAGAAATTATAATTGGGGTCTTCTGCAAGGAGATCTGCTCTTGCCTCTGAGCCACAATCCTTCATTTTGGAAATATTGTTAAAAGAATGCAGTTAACCTGCAAGGAGTATAAAACCTTCCATTACCTACGATCCAGTCAGAGCTGAAGAAGCTTCTTGGGTGAGAAGTGAAACATCTTCAAAGAGAAAAAAGAAAGTCCAGTTGCTTCGTGAAAAAGCACCTTTGGGAGAACCATGACCTAGATGACTGAGAATCTCCATAGACATTTGCAAATACTTCTTTTGGAGTCCTCAGAACAGAATCAGCTCTCAAAGTATTACAATGCTTCATTTGAGCAACCTTGCATGTCTTTGGCATACTTTCCTACTTTACCAACAAAAAAAATAGAGTCTCTTTTATATTTCTCTGCCTGAATGAAAATAAATTAAAAGAAGGTATATATTCACTTTAATAAAATGTACTGGTTTTTAAATCTAATTTAAATATCAAAAACTAATTTATTTACTTAAAAATACTTAGCTTTTATTTGTCCTGGGAAGAAAGTTTTAACTTAGATAAATTCAATTTATTCAGCCAGGATGACAAGTGATTGTTGGTGATGCACATTTTAAGTACTGAAATAGTCAGTTGCACTGTAAAAAGAATATATAGGCTTTACCAACTAAAGCTTATGTTTACATTATCTGTCAGCCTCTTTAAGATAAGCAGATTCACATATTGGGGATTTCTAGGAATGTGGGAAGAGCTTCCTTAAACAAAATCCATGAAAACATGGATTTTGAAGTAGGAAATAGGTAAAGGTAAAGGTTACGCGGCACTCGGGAAGTAGGAAATAAGCTGCACAAAAAGCATTTGCATGAATCTATGAACAAGCATGGCTGCTTTAAGATATTAGAGATAGGTGCTGTATGGAGTACCCTATAACAGGGACCCCCAGTCCATGGACCAGATCTGGGCTGCACAAACAAGCAGATGCAGGCAGCACACAAAGCCACACACCGTCTGGTCCATGGGGAAAAAATCTCCACAGAACTGGTCCCTGGTGCCCAAAAGGGTGGGGACCTCTGCCCTATATGCTGCAAAGCACTCATTTTCCTTCATTTAAAGTGCTGCACATACCTATTAGAAACTACAAGTAGTCCTTGACTTACGACCACAATTGAGCCCAAAATTTCTATTTCTAAACAAGACAATTGTTAAGTGAGTTTTGCCCCATTTTATGACCTTTCACGCCACAGGTGTTATGTGAATCACTGCAATTATTAAGCTAGTAACATGCCTGTTAAGTGAATCTGGCCGTGAGCACCCAGCCACACCCACCCAGCCCCCAGGGGACGACAGAGAATGAGGTGGCTGGATGGAGTCACTGAAGCAGTAGGCATGAACCTAAATGGACTCCAGAAGATGGTAGAGGACAGGAAGGCCTGGAGGAACATTGTCCATGGGGTCGCGATGGGTTGGACATGACTTCGCAACTAACAACAACAACAACAACATTATCCATCTTTAAGCCATGTTAATATAGTATAATGGTAGTATAATGTCCAGTCCGGCAGTCCAAATCCTTTACTTTCTTTTGCTTCTTGTAACATTTTCAGTCTGATTCTAGCTTTTTTTCCTTGCCAAATAAATTTCATTCCCTCTTTTGCCGAGATTCCTCTACCACTTACAGAACCACTCAAAACGCAAGGGAGGGGGAAAACTGCGACCTGGCTAACCACTAGCATGGACTATGAGTTGTCAGAAAGCTTTTGAGAATATAAAAAGACTATTTGCAGCTGAACCGGTTCTAAAGCACCCCTGCCAAGAGGAGCCCTTCGTAATTCAAGTAGACGTGAGTGATGTGGCAGTCGGAGCTGTGTTACTGCAAAAGAATAAAATTGGGGAAGGCAAGAGGAGATGGACAGTCTGGGAGAAGGAGGCCTTTGCAATTAGGTGGGAGCTATTCAACTGGCGACACTAGAAGGGACCAAGGTTCCTTCTGAAGTATGGACAGATCACAAAAATTTAGAGGCACTAAGAACTCCCCGAAAATTTTTCCCCAAAGCAAGTGTGATGGGCACAGTACTTTAACCATTTTAATTTTACTCTAAAGTACATACCAGGAAGAAAAAAACCTTCTTGCTGATGCGCTATCCCGATTGCCACAGTACAAAAGCAAACGCGAAGAGGTCTACGAGGCAATTATCCCCAATTCACAACCTGTGGCACAACTCACACCTCGCAGAACCCCTAATCCTGATGACCCAGGAGCGAAGAAGATAAAACGAGAGCTCCTTACCAATCAATAGTTCAAAGATAATCAAACCTCCCTAACATGCAGGGATGGTTTGGCATACAAGGGGGGGAAATTGTATCTACCTGAAGCCCTCCATCTCAATGCTCTTAAACACAGCCATGATGTAAAACAGGCTGGACACTTCGGATATTTAAAAACTCTACACCTCATCTGCCGGCAATTTTGGTGGCCGGGGCTAAAATGAGATGTAGAAAACTGTCAGGAGTTGTACTGTATGTGCCACCATGAAAAGAATTGCAGGGAAAACCCCTGGGCTACTGCAGTCGGTGGCAGACCCTTCTTAAGCATGGGAAGAAATAGCTATGGACTTTATAGTAGACCTACCCAAAACAAGAGGAAATGCTGTCATCTGGACTGTGATAGATCTGTTCTCGAAGCAGGCTCATTTTATCACCTCAAAGGACTCCCATCTGCCCAACGACTGACTAAATTTTTCCTGAAACATCTACCAACTGCATGGCGCCCCTTTACACCAACAAAACTTCTAAACAATAAGATTTCAACAGTATCACTTGGTTGGCCTGAGATCAAGATACTTGTTATCAGTAAGGAGGTGGCAATATAGCTAGTCTTTGACTTATTACCACAATTGAGCCCAAAATTTCTGTTACTAAGTGAGACAGTTAAGTGAATTTTACCCCATTTTACAACCTTTCTTGCCCCAGTTGTTAAGTGAACCACGGCAGCTATTAAGTTAGTAACACAGTTATTAAATGAATCTGGCTTCCCCATTGACTTTGCTTGTCAGAAGGTCCCAAAAGGGGGTCACATGACCCCGGAACACTGCAACTGTCATAAATATGAACCAGTTGCCAAGCATCTGAATTTTAATCATATGAGCATGGGGATGCTACAACACTCGTAAGTGTGCAAAATGATCATAAGTCACTTTTTTCAGTGCCGTTGTAAGTTCAGATGGTCATTAAACAAGTGATAGTAAGTCAAGGATTACCTGATCCCAATTGATGGATATTTCTACACAACAATTTCTGTAGATATTAAACTAAAGGGGCAAGAGCATCAATCCCTCAGGCATCCCAGAAATAAGGGGTTGTAGACTTTATCTCTCCTTGTCTATCAATACTGGGACTGACTGCAAAAAAAGAATTACTGCAACCGATCCAGACAAATACTGTATTTAAAAGCTGCCGAGAGTTCAAGATTCACTAAAATCAGTACACCATCCCCATGCTGGTTCTGCCAGATGTCTTTGACAAGCACAATAATACTTTGACAAATGCAATAATCCACACAGTTATTAATCCTGAAATGAGATTAAAATGGGTTCAGATATTCTCCTCCAGGATTCCCTGGAGTTGTTGATCACCTTTCTTAATTCTTAAAAAAAAAGAATGTTGGAGGCTGGATAATTTTCCAGATGTCATGGTTCCGATAGATGAGACCAGTAGAAATAAGAACTCTCAGGCAATTGCTTTCCTCAAAGAATACTTTTAATGGCTACATAGTATCGGCACGAACAAAGGTGAACCCAAGACTGAAAATTCCCACCCCCCAAAGTTTACAAAGTAAAGGTGAACTCCCCGCTCCTACAGTTGTTATAAATCACAATCCCCAATTAACTACTTTGGCAGGCTTTCTAATGGCATCTCCAGCCCACCAAAACCTAGGCAGCTTGACCTTGGTTCCCACAAGAAAGTATTTGTTATGGCTAAACTAAAAGAACACATCTCCCCCCTTCCATGGCTGTGGCAATCAAAAACAAAGTAAAGATGGCTGCAGACAGAATTGTTTGAAGGTTTGACACCAGAATCATTGGGTCCAGTGACATCTTCGGGGGTGGTGGGGGTGGTGCACAACAGTCTTCTTTGAAGCCAAATGAACTATTTCCAAATGAATTAATTAAAAAGACACTATCAGATTTAATAGCTGTAGTTCCCCAAATCATGAATTCATGAGTGTAGAGTTTTATATAATCTGACAATTACATTTAATTGAATTTAATTGAATTAGAATGGGATTTATTTCAAACTGACATCTATAAGATTTTATTGACAATTTTATATTATTTAATGCTTCCTTTAAGAACTAACACTTTTTTTCCTTTTCCTGTTAGCACTTACAATAAAATATGGGCAGAAGCCCAAGAATCTCTCAACTGCTTGTTGCAAAAGGAGATTGAAGAGAAGTCCCAAAAGCCACTGAAAGACCACCTATTAATTTTTCAGATGCTTGCTACTTTCTACATCAAATATGTGCAAATATTTCACAACTTAGAATCAGCTTATGACCAGATTGTTCACCCACAAAAACGCTTAATTATTCGTCAAGTGCTGGATGGTGTAATGGGCCGTATCTTGGAATTAAAGAATGAAATGGTAGAATTGGAATACTCAGAATACCATTACTTTGATGACATTTTACAGGATCTTAAATTATCCCCTGTAAGTATACTTCAGAAATGCATATTTTCTTGTCCTGCATCCAGTCCCAAGATAGTACAGCTTTTTATTTTGGTTTTTTGACTGTTATTTTATTTATTTTAAATTTATTTAAAAAATCAGAGTTTTCTATCAATGCCCAATGTTACTTAAGATCGTCTAGCAAAACACCAGAATCTCACTGTCCTACGGTTGTTGGTGTTTCCAATTCTTGCATTGCAAAATTTATGATTTTTATCTCAGAAATACCGAAATTAATATTTCTGCTATGATAAATGATGATTTCTAGTAGTTTTGTTTTTTAAAAAATCAGATTATAGTATTACTGTAAATTTATATTTAGAGTATATATTAGTATATATATTTAGAATATATATTAGTATATACTCTAGTACAGGGCTTTTCAACCTTTTCACTGATTGTACCACTTTTAGAATATGGCAATATTCAAATACCACAGTTGCCTAGCAAGGTGTCAAAAACTTGATGACCCAAAAAGAAAACAGAAAAAAGTGATAAAGTACAGGTAGTCCTTTAATATCCTCTTTTCTCTCACCCCCTTTTATATCCTCTCTTCTCTCCCCCACAGCAGGACCCAGGCAATGCCTCGCGCAGCTCCAGCTGAATCTCTGCCTGAAGACTGCATGAGGCCACCTGTTACTCCCAATCAGCTGGAGCTGAATCTCTGCCTGAAAACTGCATGAGGCTGTCTGCCACGCCCAATCAATTGGAGCTGCGTGCGTTGATCCTGGGCTCTCCACAGGACCCAGGCAGGCAACGCCACACGCAGTTCCAACTGAATCTCTGCCTGAAGATTGGGTGAGGCCACCTGCCACCCTGAATCAGCTGGAGCTGTGTGCGCTGATCCTGGGCTCTCAGCAGGACCTAGGCAATGTGTCAGGCAGCTCTACCTTAATCTTCACACGAAGACTGCGTGAGACTGCCTGCTGCCCCCAAGGTCACCGCCAGTCAGCTAGAGCTGTGTGCTTTGATCCTGGGCTTTGACCCAGGCAACGTGCAGCTCCAGCTGACTTTCCCACAAGCCTGTACAGCGCTGCTGCTGCTTTACCTCATCCACTTTTACACTTTTTTTTACAGTGCTGTTCAACCTGTCGTATGCATACCACCTGCCAGGTGCCAATGTACCATTAGTGGTACGCGTACCCACCGGTTGAAAAGCCTTGATCTAGTATATATAGTATACTAGTATGTACTCTAGTATATAAACAGATATATTACCATATAGCAAAATAGTTAATTACCAGAGGAGGCATATGCTCTTCCCATCTTTTGCATCACTTATCTTTACAATAGAGCAGTTATTGGTCTGTTGTGATACAGCTGTTTTAAGCTACTTTCATTTTGAAGTAGAATAGAATAGTCTCTTCTTAAAAATCTCCAGAGGTGAAGCACCCGCCCACGATTTCTGGAAGCAAATTGTTCCACTGGTTGATTGTCCTCACTGTCAGGAAGCTTCTCCTTAATACCAGGTTGCTTCTCTCTTTGATCAGTTTCCAACCATTGTTTCTCATCCTTCCCTCTGGTGCTCTGGTGAACAAAGTGACCCCCTCTTCCTTGTGGCAGCCCCTGAAATACTGGAATACTGCTATCATGTCTCCCCTATTTCTTTTTTTCTTTAGACTAGCCAAACCCAAGTCCTGCAGCCATTCTTCGTATGTTTTAGTCTCCAGGCCTTTGATCATCTTACTTGCTCTTCTCTGAATTTTTTCCAAACTTGTCAACATCTTTTTTTTTAATATGGTAACCAAAATTGGCTGCAGTATTCCAGGTGTGGTCTTACTAGGGTTTTATAAAGCGGTATTAATACTTCTCGTGATCTTGATTCTATGCCTCTGTTTATACAACCCAGGACTATATTCGGGTGTTTTTTTTTTTGTTGCTGCTGCACACTGCTGGCTCATAGTCAAGTGATCGTCCACTAGGACTACAAGGTCTCTCTCACAGTTACTGTTTTTAAGCCAGATCTCGCCCAATCTGTAATTGTGCCTTTGATTTTTCCTGCCTAAATGTAAAACTTTGCTTTTTTCCACATTGAAACTCATTTTGTTGGATAGGGCCCATTATTCAAGTTTGTCTAGATCTTTTTGGATTCTGAGTTTGTCTTCTGGGATGTTGGCTGTGATTCAGTGTGTTAAGGAATTTGTTGTGCAGAGGTCTCCTTGTGCTACCAAAGAGTTGCACAGACAAGGAAGGGTACTGAGAACAGCAAGAGTCACACAGTAAGAGTACACTGAGTTGTAAAAGCAAAAAGTATTTTACTTTGAGGGTGGTGTAAAAACAAAAATGTACAGTCAAAAATAAACAGTCCAAGTCATAAACAATATCAACAGTCCAAGGAGTAATCCAAACTACAAAGTCTTTTTACCGGTCCAGAGGTCAATACACAGTTCAGGTTTACAACAGTAGTAAACCAACAGCAGAGCAAAAACAGTAATAGTAGAGAGCAGTGAATTCAGAGAGAGAGAGAAGCTACGTTCCTAGCTTCCTCTTATGGCCATGAGAACACTTACACACCCATTGGCCAATTAACTTCTTAAAGTCATAGCATTATGGTTAATATATTTTCAACCCAACATTGTAGGCTAACACCATATGCCTAACACAGTGTTAGAATTAGAATGGGTAGACACAGGTTCAAGTCTGCCTTCATTTACAGAAACTCGTTGGATGATTTCTGGTCATTTACACTTTCTCAGTCCAAGTTATTTTTGTGGGGGGAAATAGCACTATTGACAATACTAATCCAAACACTGAGCCCTTTGTTTATAAGATAGGAAGGAAGATACTGTATGCGTAAGTAACACAGTTTGTAAAAATATATGTTTCTCTTCAACAGGATAACATTGAAATCCCTATTCCAAGGTACTTTATCAAGGAGAAAATTAAAGTATTAAAAGAGAGAGAGAGAATCCTTGCTCAGATCATGTTGGATGCTGGAATGTATGAAGATGAACCTGTAAGTATATCAATATAATAAACTGAGGATACGGGTAATCCTCATTTAGCAACCACTTGTTCAGTGACCATTCAGAGTCACAGTGATGCTGAACAAGGGTTCTTATGACCAATCCTCAAAGTTGCAACTGTCACAGTATCCTGGTAGTCACATGATTGCAATTTTGGCACTTTGCAACTGGCTTGCAGTTACAACAACTTCCTTGCCAGCTTTCCTCAAGCAAAGTTAATGGGGAAGCCAGAAGAATAGGTCACAAATTGCTCTACTGCTTTTTCTCCCATGGAATCCCCAGGCAGCAAAGCAAGTGCAGATCCCAAAAGGCAGGCAGTTGCCTTCTTGCCCATACTTGTACAGTGCCCACCATTCCACAACACCTGCCCATCCCCGCTCACTCATGCCATTCAGCTGCACTCATTCTGCAGCACCCAGCCACATTGCAGGTCCCATTCCCCAGACACCTGATTCTCACTTAACAATTGTAATGAGAATTGCTGGAATTGACTGCTAAGCAAGGCAGTTATGTGACATCACACTTTATAATCACTTGCTTAGGGAGGGAAATTCTGATCACAATTAGCATCATTAAGCAAGGACTACTTGTGATCTGAATATCATAATGACTTAATTAAAGAGAATATTTGAGAATATTCTCAGCGTGCCTAGCTCATGAATTCTGTGAGTTGAAGTCCACAAGTCATAAAAGGGCCATGTTTGAAGACCCCTGATCTAGAATTATGCTGTTCAAGCTGGGTAGCCATATAAAAGCTATAAATGAATTAGTCAATGTATTCCTTCAAGGACAGAAGTTTGAGAATATAAATAAGCATTCTAGATGCATTTTCCCCCCCAAAGTAGGAAGAGGTAAATAATGTATTTGGAATTATCCTGGGGTCAAAATGATACCTGCTACAGGACCTATGTGGTGCACTTACTAAAAATAAGTACTGAGTTTTCTCTTAAACTTCATTTTTATATTGCAGAAAAAACCTGTGAAGGTCATGCTTTTAGAGGAAGCTGTTAGAGTAATTCAGATAGCTGAGCGAGCTCGACAGGGCCGACTCAGGGCTACATTCATGAAGCAAATCTTTCTTGAAGAAAAGAGAGAACGATTAGCCAGGCTTCAGGGTACAAAAGGTCCAGATGTTGAAACTGCAGCAATGTGCATTCAAAGGGTAAAACATATACTTGTTAGAAACATGTTCCATTGAAAAGTGGCTTTGTATTCATTTTTTTAATGTTCTATCTATGGAAAATGTTCATATCTGTTTTTATATTATTGTTCACTTTTGTTTAATTAAAAGGGAAAAAATAAAACAACATATATATTTTCATACTTTCATATATAAAATGTGATATAACAGTTTCAGTAAAGGATGATTGTATTTTTTTTTCTTTTTTTTGGAAAATTTTATTAAATACACATTTAAAAACAAAAGTGGACATGATTCAACTTCCCTAGCTACAACACTACTATTAGTATTATTTTACGTTGCAGAAAGAAATAACAAAAACCTAAAATACAATCTATAACAGGACAGAGTATAAAAAAATGTACATGTAAGATCTGTCGTTTTTTTTTAGTAAACTGTCATTCAGTCCTCAGCGTTATATTTACGTATCTTTTAGTTATGTCCATTATATAGATGCTAATAAAAAAATCCTTACATTATCAACCAATCAAACAGTGTTCATCTTAGCAATCCTCCTTAACTCTAACCGACTGTACAAATTTTGCCAAATTTCATAATACTCCATTTCGTTCTTATTTTTGAGCTCTAGGGTTAACCTGTCCATTTCAGCACAGGATAAAATTTTATCTATTATTTCTTCTTCAGTGGGTGTTTCCTTTCTTTTCCATTTTTGGGCATATGCCAGTCTTGCTGCGGTTAAGATATCTACTAATAAGTAGAGAGATGCTTTACCTAGATTATCGTTAATAATCCCTAATAAAAAAATTTCTGGTTTTAAATCAATTTTTTGTCGTAATATTTCTTCTAACCAATTTTAATCCGCTGCCAAAAATTTTTTGCTTCTGAACATTCCCACCACATATGATAATAAGTCCCTGGAAGCCTTCTGCATTTCCAGCACATTGGTGAGATTTTTTTTGTCTATTTTTGCTAACCTTGTAGGGGGAAGATGCCATCTATAAAACATCTTGTACAAATTCTCTTTATAGGAGGTGGCTAGCGTTAACCTCCTATTTCTATCCCATAGTAGTTGCCAATTATCTAAGTCAATATTATAACCAAAAGTTTTACTCCAGGTTAACATTGTTTCTTTTACCTGTTCTTCTAATAAATCCTGTTCTAATAAATATTGGTATATCTTTTTTATCAATCGATCTTCTGTAAGGATGATTGTATTTCATTGTAATAATTGATACATATTTTAAGCAGTTTGTTCTTAAGTTGTAATGTCAGGTCTTTAATTCTCTAAGTCAGTGGTCCCCAAACTTTTTGGCTGCATGGACCAGTGGTGTGGAGGAGGGGATGGGTTTGCACTTTCAACCTTATCCGGTTTATGTGCAAATGAAACTTCATGCACTCACTTGCCACTTGCACAATACCTTTCCAACAGGCTGTGGACTGGGAGTTGGGGATCCTTGCTCTAAATAATTAGAAAGTTTAACTTATCTTTCCCATACTGAAGGATTATTAGCAATAAAAAGGATACCAAGCATCCATTTCTATATAACAGATAAGTAGTTCAAAAGTAGTTCCCCCGGGGGAAAAATAAATAATAGTTTTAATAAAGCATTATTTTCACTGCTCAGTTATGCAGTTATTCATTGCAACACAGTGAATTACACATTTCTTTTTTACTTCTTGAATATATACCCAAAATTTAGTACCTCAAAATATATGCATAATTCAAGATTCAGGAAAGCAAAATTGACAAATGTACAATTGTGTTGTTTTCAGAGCTATCTTCAGAAATGAAAAACCCCATACAAATTAATAGAGTAATATTCTGAGTTTTCCCCCAAAATATTTATGAGAATTCCACATAAACTCTAAACTAACCTGGAAATTAAATTAATTTTTAGAGTGCTTACTATTCCTCTCAAAAAGAAACTTATTATTACTGATTTGTTGCACAGTCAGCTAGATATTTAAACTGAATTTGACATTTTTATCAATCTATTGAGTCCTTCCCAAGAACCTGGAATAGGCAGATGTTGATGTTTGATGGTGTTAAAGGTATCATCGCAGGATGTAAACTGTTCTGAGTAAAGTTGCCTTTTGCAGTTGACCAGTGGTAACTTTGTCAATGCCAATGGTGTTCTCCTGGCACTCCAGTTGTTTTGGGATACTATTACTATTGGTTCTACCTTTGCTTTCTTTTGCCACAGACTTTCTATTTCTATTTACAGATCTTTGTATTTTGTTATTTTCTCCAGTTCTTTCTCTTCTGTTCTGCTGTCTCCAGGTACTGCCATGTCCACTATCCAGACTTTTTTATCTTTCTTATTAACAATTGTTAAGTCTGGAATGTTACGTGGCAGGTGCCTGTCAATTTGAATTTTAAAATCTCAGAGCACTTTAGCTTATTACTTGCAGGCAGATGGTATTTCTTGTAGATCTTCTAATGCACCATTGATGCTAGTTTGTCATTGCATTGTTTGTAGTCAGTTTGTGCAATCTTCTTGTAGCAGCTGACCAGGTGAAGAACTGTTTCTTCAGCCTCTTCTTCAGAGGCAGCACTTGCTGTCTGTTGCTATCTTCTCAGTCCTGAGTTTGTGTGCATTTGTTCTTATGGCCTGGTGTTATGCAGCCAGAATTAGCCACTCTGTCTCTTACTTCAACTTTCCTGCTTTTAATCCTTGCCAGGTCTTGTTATTATCTATTTTCCCTGCTATTTTTTTAATGTATTGGTCATATAATGGTTTGTCTTTCCATCCCTTTTTTCTGTTCTGCATTTGGTCTTTCTTGTAAGCTAGTTTGGTCTCTCCAGTACTCAGTAAGTCTTCTTGGTTTACTAGCT
This sequence comes from Vipera berus, assembly GCF_964194415.1. Classification (NCBI taxonomy): domain Eukaryota; kingdom Metazoa; phylum Chordata; class Lepidosauria; order Squamata; family Viperidae; genus Vipera; species Vipera berus. The sequence goes on along the minus strand of NC_138202.1, from coordinate 188,831,159 downwards.
TCAATTTATTTTCTTCACTGTCCTTCAGATATTCTTCCAATGCCCTTTTTTATTCTCCAACAACCTGATGTACTAGAAACACTCTATACCCACCTATTTTCCTTGGTACGTAGTCTATCAACATTGCTGCGTGGATGAAGGGCATGATTCATTATCAGTATTTTTCTAGTCTTCCTATGTAGGACTTTTAGTTCTGCTTGAGTCCAGTCCACTTTTTCAGCTGTATATCTTATGACTGGAATTGCCCAAGTGTTAATAGCCTTGGTGATATTGCCTCTGCTGAGTTTGGACTTCTTCTCTCTCTGATGTACTCACTTCTAATCTTTTTTTTAACTTCAATATGCTTGATGTTGTCATCTTGAAAGATGTTCAGGTATTTGTAGTGATTGCCTTCATCCAGACTCTGGATTTCCATAGGGCATCTTTATCCTTTAATTGTAAGTTTTAGAAATGTCACATTGAATAAAAATACTTAATAAATTCATTTTATCTATAACTACAATTATCTAGTATAGTAAAGAATAAATCTCTGAATTAGACCAAATAATATAATATTAAATAGATTAATCATGTGCATTGGAGCCAGAATCAAAGGGTGAAAATCAGAAATAAACCATAGTGTTATCCTCAGCATATAATGCCAATGAGAATTAATTTTTATATTTATCATATTTAATATATAATTTTGTAATTATATGTATTGGTGTTTGTGTTTAAATATGTGCGAATTTATAAATAATTTGTAAATAATAACAGTTATAGTCTATCTTGCTTTCTATAGATATATTCAGGAAAACTGTTATGTTTTTATTTTTAGTGAGAGCTGTCCAGAAGAAAACTTGGGTCGCTTTCTTCCACCTATACCATCCTATCCAAGGCTGTTAAAAACATGTTTGGAAGAATTCCTTCTTGTCCCCAAGCAAGGGCACTGTAATTTTCTGTTCTTTTTAATTCATTGAATTGAATTATAAGGAACTAAAAACAATAATTCATATATTAATTATAAAGAATGCCATAAGAGACATTTGTTACACTGAGATGTCCTCAGATCATATTTACTATTTTATACAAATAAGTTTGAGAAAAAAGAGTTGCAGTTGAGTTAAGTCATTTGGAAGCTAAGGGTGAAATTCTTCAGAGTAATTTGAGTCATGCCATAAAAGGCTTGTAATTAATTTAAATAAATTCAGGAAAAAATGTCCAGTGGTACTCTATATCCATTAAGGGAGCCAATAATCAGAACAAAAGTTCAAACAATATCTTCACTATGATTAAATATGAAAATACTTTTTAAAAAATGTTTAAGAATTCAAATAATTCAATTTATAGTACTATACATTCTTTTATTATTCTCTTTTAATTCAGTATATTATAGTTTTAAAAGAAGTTCTGAACTGATGTTCTTTGCACATTATCTTATGTATCATGTCTATAAAATTGTATGAAAGGAAATAGAAATGCTATAATATGAATAGAATAAAAATAAGTGTGCAAATGTCAACAGAATCAACTGAGGATAGCTTCCAAATTATTTTATACCATATACTGAGAAGGCAAATGGATATTATCCCTATTCTGTTTATATAATTTATACGATCTATTTTTCATTTTTTATTTATTTTCCTTGTTGCAGTAAAAGAAACTGTAAGAAGGGCAATTAAATACCTTTTGGTTTTACAATACAGATTTGGCGTGGACACACCCAGTGGAAGAAAACTTTGAAAATTAGAGAAGAAGAAATGGTATTTCTAGGCATGGTAAATCTTTAACTATCTTTTTCTTTGAGTAATAATTAAATTTTGATTAATATAAAATGAGATTTGCAAAAGTATACTATATAAGACAGTTGTTAAGAGCAAATCTTTATGCAAAAAAACAACATGTTGATACTGGAAATTTATGCATCTGAATCAATTAAGAGTAGGAGCCAGAAAATAGAGTGGCATTGATGGACCTGGCAAGGTCCTTGGCCCATCTGGCTTTTTAAAAAAAGAAAAAGAAAAACTGATATATCCATTGTCCTTATTTTATAATAAATCATCTCCATGTTAATCCACATAGGCTTCCTTAAAAGCCATAAATGTTGGGTGACTTAATGCTTTATTTCAAATGTGCCCAGCCACTTAGGAAAAAAGTCAGTATGTTTTCATGTTGAAGATGCCGGACAATGAGTAGGAAGACCCAAACTTGTGTATTCTTAGCTTCAGGGACTCACTTTGTGTCACTGAGCCAATTGTGCTTTCTCAGCCAAATCTATTTTACAGGGATATTGTTGTGAGGGAAACCAGGAGGAGAAAATATAATGTAGGCTACCTTCAACAAAACAGGATATTAACCATATAAATAAATACACAGACAAATGTAGTAGGGCATCTATATGGGAATTAGAAAGGGTAAGAAGAAGCAACATTACCTGTTTGCCTTCTGCTAAGCAGATGTTGCATCTACCAAGGCAACCATTTTATGAAAAAGTCCATGGCATGCTGCCAAAATTTTAAATAATGCCCTGAACCCAGAATAAAAAAATACAGGAGGATGACAGGAGATGGATTTAAAAGACCTATTGCTTCTACTACTAAAAGGTAGCTGAAGGGAAAGCAGATAATGGGCAGTTGTATATAAATATCTTCTATCAGCACACAGGAGTAGTTTCTGTGATGTTTGATTTTTCATCTTCAGCCCTAGAAAGTGACAATCTTAAATGAAGGAATATAATAATCAGCATTGCTTTAAGTCTCTGTTAGCTACCTAATCTTAGACACTATAGAACCATAAACAAAAGAGGAGTGGAGTTGCATTAGATAAAAGAAATAACTACACCATTATAGAATGCAAAAATGAAAACCTTCTTCAATGCATTTGGGTTAATATAAAAGGAAAAAAGAGTAATATTGCCACAGACCACCAAACTAGAGGAAATCAATAAAAATTTGCTAATCAGCTAGCTTAAGGTGTGCAGGAAGAACACTACAATTGTAATAAGGACTTTATTACCCTGCCATCAACTAGGAGACAAACTGCACCAAGTGGAAGATCAAACATGTTCTGATGAACCTAATGGACACCTTTATCATTCAAAATGTAGAGGAGGAAACTAGAGGGTTAGCTGTACTTCATTTAATTCTTACTAATAAGGATACTGTAAAGCGATAGAAGATGTTGAAGCTGCAGGAACTTTGGGAGGCAGTGACCATGTTATACTGGAATTCAACATAATGCAGACATAAGCAATAGAACAAAGTCAACATAGTATCTTAGACTTTACAAGAGTTGATTTCAACAAACTTAGAGCTTGGCAAGGATTCCATGGATGAAAATTAAAAGGGAAAGCAATTCAAGAAGCTTGGGAAACTCTAAAACATGAAACTATAAATGCACAATCTAGCTTACCACTGAGGAAAAAAAAACAAGAATCAATGTCAAAAATAATTTTAAAAGTTTCTTTAACATGTAAAAAACAAGGTGAAAGTCAAGGAAACAATCAGTCCACTAAAGGGAGAAGGTGGCATGAAGGTAACAGGCAGCAGAAATGGGAACTATTAAATTCATTCTTTGCATCTGTCTTTACACAAAACAAAACAAATCAAAAAAGTCCAATTTAACAAAAACAGTACTATAAAAGACAGATTTGTGGTGACTCCCTCAGACGCTTCCCCAGATACCTCTCCAGATGTCACCTTGGAGGAAGATGAACCACGTCAAGAGGGGAGTTGGTCAGTGGCTCCAAACAGCCGTCTGAGGGTGATTTGGCTGAAGTGTGCAGCTGTAGTCAGTGATGAGGAAGAGGAATTGCTTCTGCACCTGATGCAAGAACACAGGGCAGAGAAAAGGCAGGAGCAGCTAAAGTCAGCCAGATTACTTGCAAGGAGGCAGCCTCACCTTTTTTGATGGGGTGCACTAGAAGCTGGCTATTTAACACAGCACACAGATAAAGAAATGCTGGGAACAATATGTTTGTTTTCTTGCTGCCTTGAACTTTGTATTGTGTCTCTGCAGCTGTTTCCCTTGCCTTGCCTTTGCCTTGGAAACTTGCTTTTACCTAGTGGACTGGACTTGCCTTTGCCTTGAGGAATAGTGTTGGCTTCATTTGAGTAGCCTGTGGAACTCATTGGGGTTGAGCTGGTGCCAGCTGCAGAATACCAATTCAGACTTGGAAGCCTTAATAAAGACTCCTGTTGTGTGTTCATGTGTGTATGACAGCATAAGACAGCATAAAATTAGGAATACAAGTCTAGGCAAGAAAATCTTGTCCAATACTTATCCAATATTCCACACTTGGAATACTGCATCCAGTTTTGCTCACTATGATTAAAAAAAGATAGCAAGTCTAAAAGTGCAGAGAAGAGCAACAAAGATGATTAGTTGCTGGAGGCTAACCATAGTATGAAAGTTTAAAGGTATGTCTAGTCTAAAGAAGAGAAGGACTAGGGATGACTTGAAAGCAGTCTTCTAATATTTGAGGGGCTGTGACAGATAGGAGTTGTTCAACCTATTCTCCAAAACACCTGAAGATAGGTCAAGAAGTAACGGATGGAAACCTACAAACTCCTCACAATTCAAATCAACCGCACAGTCAACCAGCAATGGCACCAACCCTCAACCAACCTACACAACCCTCCCCAACCAGCACTTCATCTCCCAGTGACCCTCACCTGACATGACTCCCCATCACAAGACCTACTGACCAAGCAAAGCCACAAGCTCAGAGAATGAACCTCCACCTTCAACACTCTATACCATAGGATTAATTGGAAGACTTAGGTGGTATGGACACATTGTACACAGTAAAGACTCAGTGGGAAGGACAGCCATATGTCTGGACCTTGATGGCCAGCGACCCCATAGCAGGCCCAAGAAAAAATGGATGGATCGCATCAAGGAGGACGTGGAATATGTGGGTATCGCCCCTGAAGATGCCCTGGTTTGACTAAAAGGAGATGGCTTTGCTGACACGCAGATTCTGCCATAGTGTGGGAATAACTAGGAAGAAGAGGAATCTATAGTGTACATTAAAATAGCGATGATTAATTTGAATAGTTTATCAATACCTAATATCTCCCAAATGTTCTCCCAGAGCTACATTTTTACTGCTTCATGAAAACGTACTAGGAAAGAGGGAAGCAAGTTATTCCATAAGAGAAGGCCCTGCTATAGGATCTCTGTAAATGGAACTCTTGGAAATGGGACCTTCAGCAGGGTCTCTCTTCCAGATCTTACTGGATGGGCAGATTATTAAATATCTAATGTAAGACATCTGGGTTTTTATAAGAAATATCACAAATTTTGTGTTTGTGATGGCAGATATATATCCCCAAAACAAAATTAGAAATTAAGATACTTCGATTAAAATAAACCCAGACTTGCCACAGTGACATTGAAATTATCAGGAAAGGAAAAATAATACTGTGCCTGATTTAGAAATCAGCACTGGAAGATATACATGTAATTCCAACCATCCTGGTGGGATCAGTTATAAAATAACAGCATGATTCAAGGATATAGATAAAATGTACCAATGATTGAATCTTCTTTTTTGTATAAGAATTGTGTATTAAATGACTTAATATGGAAAAGGAGAATGAAGATGATGTATAAATTAACTAGTTTACTGAGCATATGAAGCTGTTTTACACAGAATCAGCTATATGAGGCTGTCTGCCTTAACTGACAAGACTATATTTAAGTCTCAGATAAAGATATTTCCTAGCCTTAAAGTAAATATTACTTATTGAATGTGTGATTATTTGTGTGCAAACATATCTTCTACTATTGATCTATGAATGCCATATGAACAGAAAGGCAGATGTAAATCAAAATAATGTATAAGGAGCCATGATAGTGCAGAGGTTAGAATGCAGTATTGCAGGCTAACTCTGCTCACTGCCAAGAGTTCAGTTCTGACCTGCTCAAGGTTGACTCAGCCTTCCACCCTTCCAAGTTTGGTAAAATGAGAACCCAGATATGTTAACTCTGTAAACCACTTAGAGAGTGCTATAAAGCAGGGCTTTTCAACCAGTGGCACAGTACATTGGCATCTGGCAGGTGGTACATGACCATCCTAGAAAAGTGGTAGCAGGAGAGGGGAATGAGCTGAACCGGTGATAGCACTGCACAAGTCTGAGCGAGAGATGGCAGGAGTTGCAGGGCTGTCAGGGCTCAGCGGAAGCACCAGGATTAGTGCTTCTTTGGGGCTGTCAGGGCTCAGCAGAAGCACCAGGATCAGCGCCAGGCTCCATCTGGAGCTTGGCACTGATCCCGGCACTTCTGCTGAGCCCAGAAGAAGCGCCGATCAGCTGGAATGTTGCAGCATCCCCAGTGTCTTGTGATTTAAATTCAGATGCTTGGCAACTGATTCATATTTATGACGGTCACAGTGTTCCATGCTCATGTGAAGTGACCAAAACCTGTTTCAACCACCCAGCAGACGGGGGGAATAAAAACCAACCCCCCCACCCCCACCCCCGCTGCCAGTCCTCAACAGAAATGCTCACAACAATGAAAACCTCGGATAGGAGGAAGAGTGCCGCCGGGCAAGCAGGCAGCTGTCTTGCTCGGCTGTGCCTTGGGGGGGCACTTTTTTCAGTTCCATTGTAACTTCAAACAGTCACTAAGTGAACTTTTGTAAATCAAGGACTACCTGTACTTCATCACTTTTTCCCTTTTTTTTGGTCATCAAGTTTTTGACACCTTGCTAGGCAACTGGTGGTACTCAGATGTTGCCATATCCTAAAAGTAGTACAATGGATGAAAAGGTTGAAAATACCTGCTATAAAGTACTATGAAGTGGTATATAAATCTAAATGCTTTTGCTATCATAATAATAAATGAATTCTGCTATATATCACAGTAACTGGTTTGAGTTCTGTTTTCTGTTGTATATCAGTATCATTACAGAATCTTAATATAAAGAGTTTGCATGTGAGAAACTAATGTAGAATATGAAATCATTCCCAGAGACTTCCGGGTGGCAAGACTCTGTCGATGGCGGCCGTTTTGGCTGTCAGCCCCGCTGTTTTCCGTTAGAGCCGCTAAAAACAGCGACGATCAGCTGTTTGGCGGCTCGGAAGCCCTCCTCGGGAGAAGGGGGGGTGAGCATTTAGGTAGGGGTAGAGCTCCCCTAGACCACCAGAGTTTAAACTCTGGTGGTTGAAGGGTGTGAGCCCCCCCGAAGCCTGAATTTGCTCCAGACTCCGGGATGCCTCTGCTCCAAGGCTTTGGAGCAGAGCAGGACGCTGCAACCATCCCTGCTATCGATAATTAATTGTGGATTACTTGGATGCAGGCAGAGCTGTGCAGGAGAATGCTGTAATAGCAAGTATTTGAACTTTAACTCTGAATACTTTGAGAGAAAAAGTTGCAAGCGGTGTGGAAAGTGAAAGTGCGTAATAGAAATCAACTGGGTATTAAGATGGCTTCTAAACCAACTAAAGTTCCTAGAAGTGTTGGTGCTTTGCCAGTTCAGCATTCTTCATTACAGGCTTTGATGCCTCCTCCTGTGGCACCCGCACCCACAGCAGCATTAACAATAAAAGATTTACAAGATGCTTTAAAAACATAATCCCAACAAATAGCTGAACTTATTGAAGAGAAGAATACTGAAATAAGAGCAGACATCTTGGCTGCATTTCAAGGGCTTGCAGTTTGTATTGAGCGTTTGGATGAACGCGTGGAAGAGCTCAGTCAAAACAATATGAGATTAGATGCTAAAATGTTGGATGCTAAAAATGTGATGGAAAAGATTGATGATGATGTAGTTATGATGCAATATAGGGATATGGAGTTTGCTGTGAGGATCAGAGGTTTGAAAGAAGATCCTAAGGAAGATTTGAAAGAATTATTGGCACAAGCACTTGAACCGGTTTTGGAGCGTTCAGCAGAAGATATGGGGGATATAGACAAAATATTTCGTGTTAATTCTTGGATTGCAAGACAAAGAAAGTTACCTAGAGATGTGGTAGTTTATTTTACAAAGAGATCAATTAGAAATGTAGTCATCCAAGCTTTTTATAACAATAGATTTACAGTTGCTGAGCAAGAAGTTTTAATTCTGAAAGAGATTCCTCCAAGAATTTTAAGGAAAAGAAAAGAATTTGCTTTCTTGGCAGATGAATTAAAGAAACGGCAGATTCAGTTTAGATGGGAGATTCCAGCAGGCATGGCGGTGATGTATGCAAGCACGAAATATCCTCTTAATACAGTTTTGCAGGCACGAGATTTTTATTCTAATATTTTGAAGGCAGGCTCTCCGCCATCTTCAGAATTTAAAGGAAGGAATAGTGAAGGAGAGCGTCAGTCGCGAATGGAGAGTATACAAGGAGCTGAAGGAGCTACTCTGCAGAAGGATAAAGAACCCCAGCAAACTACAGGAGTGGATCAGACCCAGGTGCCAACAGAAGAGGTTAGAGAACAAAGAATTACACGGGCGGCAATTAGACGAATGAGACAAGAACAAGAACAACAGAAAGCTACAATCACATCTCAAAAACCTTCTTACATTGAAGCAGTGGGAGGAGCGAAACCGAAGAGAGTGCAGGTGGTTTTGGAAGAGGCGCTCCTAAAGCTTCAGGTCGCAAAAGATGGTGACAAAGTTTTTAACTTGGAATGTTAACGGATTAAACTCTCCGCACAAGAGAAAGAAAGTATTTCAGTATTTAAAACAATTTAGAAATGATGTTATTTGTCTACAGGAAACGCATATTCGAGCAGCTGATCAAAAATATTTGATAAATTTTAGGCTGGGTACACAGTTTATTGTGTCTGCTCCTGACAAGAAAAATGGAGTAGTTATTTACGTTAAGAATAACTTAACAGCTAATTTAATTGAAACAGATAAACAAGGCAGATATGTTATAATTGAACTATTAGTAGAAGGCAAGAAAATACTTTTGGTTGGATTATATGCTCCTAATCAACAGCAAGGAGAATTTTATAAACTTATTACATAGCAAGATAACTCAATGGGATTATAAATCTTGTATTTTTATGGGAGATTGGAATGGTATTTTGGATGTACAAATGGACAAAAAAGGCCTTTTAGAAGTATACCAAGTCATGCCAGATTGCCTAAATCTTTTTTTGAGATGAAAGACGATTTGGAATTGAGAGATGTTTGGAGAGAAAGAAATTTGCAAGAAAAAGACTTTACTTTTTTTCCTGATATGTATCAATCTTTTTCCAGGATTGATTTTGTATTAATTACTAATGATCTTTTTTCTAGGATTAAGAAGATTAAGATATGTCCAAGAACTATATCAGATCATAGTCCAGTATGGTTGGAAATAGAAAAAGACAATGGAGACAGGCGATCTTGGAGACTAAATGAAAATTTGTTTAGATATCAAGAAAATGTGGAAGAGTGTAAAAAAACAGATGAAAGATTTTTTAATATGAATATGTACAAGGGTACTTCTATTGAAATGGTTTGGGATGCAAGCAAAGCTTATATGAGAGGAGTGTTAATATATTTGAATAATAAGCATAGATGCAAACTGGAACATAGGCGAAAAGAATTAGAGGAGGAAATTAAGAGGAAAGAGAAGGCTTTAATTTTGAATCCATCTGATGGGAAGATTAAAGAGGTAATTACTTTATTAAGAGGTCAGTTTGATATGTTGATGGCAGATCAAGTGGCAACCAATTTGCGGTATGCTAAACATAACACTTTTTGTAATGCTAATAAGCCGCGTAGGTGGTTAGCTTACTTGTTAAGGAAGAAACAAAGGTCACGTAATATAGATAGAATAGATTACAAGGGTAAAGTGGTGTTTCAGCAGAATCTTATTAAAAAGGCCTTTGTTGATTTTTATTCTAAGTTGTATGTCAGGGACAAGATTCAAGATGTAGATATAGATAGATATTTATGAGAAGTTAATATCCCTGTTCTTACACAAGAGCAAAGGGAAGGGATGAATCAATTGATAAATGATGAAGAAATTATTTTAGCAATTAAGAAAATTAAAGGTGGGGAAAGCTCCAGGAACAGACGGTTTGACTGCCGTCTGTTATAAAGATTTACAGTCAGAATGGTGGAACCTTTAAGAGAATTGTTTAGGACAATTCAATTGGGAGGAGAAGTGCCTCCATCGTGGAAAACAGCCTTTATATTGCTGATTCCGAAGGAAGATCAAGATATTACCCAAGCCAAAAATTATAGGCCAATATCGCTTTTAAACACTGATTACAAGATATTTGCAAAAATTTTAGCAAATAGATTAATGAAGGTAATGCAGCAAATGATTCACATAGTGACCAAACTGGATTTATAAGTGGTAGACAAATGAAGAATAATGTGAGACATATTGTATACTTTTTGGAATTTTTGGATAGAAAAAGCCAGGTTTCTGCAGCGCTGATCTTTTTGGATGCTGAAAAAGCCTTTGATCAATTGGATTGGCAATTTTTATTTAAGGCATTGGAGAAAATGGAGTTTGGGGAAAATTTTTGATAACCTATTAGGGAAATATATCAGAAGCAAACAGCTCAAATAATAGTTAATGGTAGTTTGACAGAAACATGTAATATTGAAAAGGGTACAAGACAGGGGTGTCCGTTGTCACCTTTGCTGTTTGTTTTAACGTTGGAAATATTATCGATTAAAATACGAGATTCAAATAAAATTAAGGGAATTAAAATAAGAGATCAAGATTATAGATTGAGAGCGTTTGCGGATGACCTGGTTATTACAGTAAGTCAACCGACTTACTCAGTTGTAGAATTGATGGAGATAATACCGTCATATGGGAAAGTTTCTGGATTTAAGATAAACATGCAAAAAACTAAAATATTGTCTAAAAATATGACTATAGAACAAAAGGTTGTTTTAGAAGAGTTAACGGGATTTGAAATAGTTAAAAAGATTAAATATTTGGGGGTATTTCAGCTTCAAATGTAAAATTATATAAAAATAATTATGAATTGTTATGGTTAAAAATACAAAAAGAGTTAGATGGTTGGAAAAAATTACAACTATCCTTATTGGGAAGAATTGCAGCAGTAAAAATGAATGTCTTGCCAAAATTTTTATTTTTGTTTCAAATGATACCTATACTTAAAAAGGATTTAAATTTGGAGGAGTGGCAGAAAGGTATTAATAAATTTGTTAGGGCAGGGAAAAAGCCACGAGTTAAATTTAAGATAATGCAAGATACGCGTGAAAGAGGCGGTCTTAAAATGCCTAATTTTAAATTATATTATGAGGCTGCTGCTTTGTCATCGATAAGTGACTGGTTTAATTTAACACAAGGGAGATTATTAAATCTTGAGGGTCATAATTTGTTATTTGGTTGGCATGCATATTTATTGTATGATAAGAAGGTGGATAATGTGTTTAAGATACATATTTTAAGGTATGCTCTGTTGCGAGTTTGGAAAAAGTATAGACATAAGTTAAATTATAAGATACCAATTTGGGCAATACCTAAACATGCAATAGAAAATATAAATGGGATTTAAACATGATGAGACTGCATATAAGGAAATCTTAAGTTTAGAAAGAAATGTATGGCAATTAAAGCCATATAATATTTTAAAAGAAGAAAAGATTGTACAAACTTGGTTCCAGTATGGGCAATTACAGGCAAGATGGAAAGAGGACCAGAAAGTTGGCTTTTCGATGACTGATGAAAATTTGGTAAAACAAATTAGAGATCAAGGTCAAGCACATATAAAAAGGATATATAATGCATTGATAGAAATTGACTCAGAAACGGAACTTGTTAAAGATTGTATAATAAAGTGGGCCCAGAATTTTCAGGAGGTTATAACAATGGATACTTGGGAAAAGATTTGGGTCAGAAACGTAATTTTTTTTTTTAATTGAAAAGTTTTAAAATACATTTTATCTTTAACAATCCCCCCCTCCCCTTCCCCTACCTATCCCTCCCTACCCTTCCCCCCCTTTCCCCCCTCCCCCCCCCCGACTTCCCAGAGCTAAGTACAGGGTATAAAAAGCAAAGAACAATCATAAGCATCCATATGCTACCAACAATAAATTCTTAAATATATCACTCTCTACAGTAGCTCATATAAGATAACTACAAGCAATACTAATATTTCATATAGAAAAAAAAGAAAATAGAAAGGAAGACTTATTCAAATGCTAAATGAAACTTTTTAGTCCCATATTTGTTCTGGATATATTCAATCCACTTTTTCCACTCCATAATATAACGTTCTTGCGAATGATCTTTCAAATAAGCCGAGATCTTTGCCATTTCTGCCAGGTCAGAAACCTTTAAAGTCCATTCTTCTATAGTCGGCAGTTCCTCCTTCTTCCAATATTGACCTATTAAAAGTCTTGCTGCTGTAATTAAATTCAACATCAACTTAGTGTCCACAACAGTAGCATCTGTAATTATACCCAACAAAAAGAATTGCGGACAAAACTTTATCCTTTGCTTAAAGATCTTCTGCATATTCCACCAAATTTTTATCCAAAAAGCCTTGACCTTTTTACAGGTCCACCATATGTGAAAATATGTTGCATCTTCGCCACCACACCTCCAGCATTTTGGCTGATAATTCGGATACATACTTGCAAGCTTTTTAGGATCTAAATGCCATCTATAAAACATTTTATAAAAGTTCTCTCTTAGATTTTGAGCTTGTGTAAATTTTACGTTCCTCACCCAGATCTTTTCCCACGTGTCCATTGTAATAACTTCTTGGATATTCTGGGCCCATTTTATCATACAATCTTTAACAAGTTCTGTTTCTGAGTCGATTTCTATCAATGCAAGATATATCCGTTTAATATGTGCTGGACCCTGATTTCTAATTTGCTTTATCAAATTTTCATCAGTCATTGCAAAACCAGTTTTCTGATCTTCTTTCCACCTGGCCCGTAACTGAGTATATTGAAACCAGGTTTGAACAATCTTCTCATCTCGCAAGAGGTTATACGATTTTAAACACCATACACTTCTTTCCAAGCTTAAGATCTCCTTATACGTAGTCACGTCATGTTTGAAGCCAACATTTATGTTTTCTATTGCGTGTTTTGGAATTGCCCACAATGGCATCTTACAGTCTAACTTATGTCTATACTTCTTCCAAACTCTCAACAATGCCTGTCTTAAAATATGCACTTTAAACACATTATCTACCTTCTTATCATACAACAAATATGCATGCCAGCCAAATAACAAGTCATGGCCCTCAAGATTTAATAATCTCTCTTGTGTCAAATTAATCCAATCACTTATTCCTGCTAACGCAGCAGCTTCATAATATAATTTAAGATTGGGCACTTTGAGACCACCTCTTTCACGAGTATCCTGCATAATCTTAAGTTTAACTCGTGGCCTTTTCCCTGCCCAAACAAATTTATTGATACCCCGTTGCCATTCTTCCAAATTAGAATCTTTCTTAAGAACCGGTATCATTTGAAATAAGAATAAAAATTTAGGCAGGACATTCATTTTCACTGCTGCGATTCTTCCCAGCAAAGACAATTGCAATTTTTCCCAACTCTCCATTTCTTTTTGAATTTTTCCCCATAATTTTTCATAGTTATTTTTTTTTATTAAAAAGTTTTATCATACATTTTATCTTTAACAAACCCCCCTACCCCTCCCCTATCCCTCCCTCCTTACCCCTCCCCCCCTCCCCCCCTCCCCCCCCCCGACTTCCCAGAGCTAAGTACAAGGTATAAAAAACAAAAAAAAGAATCATAAACAACCACATGCTAACAACCGTAAACTCTAAAATCTATCACTCTCTAGCTCATATAGAATAACTACAAACTATTAATATAAAATCTTCATTTCAAAAAAAGGATTTAAGCAATCTAGCATGACTTGGGACGCGCTTAAAAGCTCCAGCCTTGTCCATCTGTACATCCAAAACACCATTCCAATCCCCCATAAAAATAACAGATTTATAATCCAACTGGGTAAGCTTTGTATAAAGTAAACTAAAAAAGTCAGCTTGTTGTTAATTAGGAGCATATAATCCAACTAAAAGCGTCTTTTTGCCTTCTAGCAGCAGCTCTATCATAACGTATCTTCCATGCTTATCTGCTTCAATTAAGTCTGCTGTTAAAGCACTTTTAACATAAACAACCACTCCATTTTTCTTATTCATTGCAGAAGCAACAAATCGCGTACCCAACCTTGAGTTCAGTAAATACTTTTGATCCACAACCCTAATATACGTTTCTTGCAAACATATAACATCTATCTTGAATTGTTTTAAATATTGAAAAACTTTCTTCCTCTTCTGTGGTGAATTTAGTCCATTAACGTTCCAAGTTAAAAATTTAGTTGTCATGCATATCATCCCAAAGCTCTTAAAGCGCTGCTCTGATAGGACTATCTTTTTTAGGCCGTGCTCCTCCCACTGCTTGGCTATAAGTATGTTGTGAAAGTTCCATAGACTTCTGCTGATCTTGTTCTTTTATTTTTTATTTTTTAATCGTTTTAAAGCAGCACGTGTCACCCTCTGCTCTCTAAGATCATCCAAAGAAGTTGTAGCTTGATCTCCTCCAGCACCGTTCTCCTCTGTCTGTCCATCTTCAGCCTCTTGATGTTCTCCTTCTCCAGATCTCTTTGCAGCTTCCAAAAGTAATAATGGGGTTGCTTTTAAAACGTTATTGTAAAAATCACGCGCCTGCATCACAGTAACCAAACGGTACCTTTTACCTTCGTGCATCACCATCAACCCAACTGGGATCTCCCATCTGAACCTTATATCTCGTTGTTTGAGCTCTTGCACAAGAAATGTAAAATCCTTCCTTCTCCTTAAAATCTTTGGAGGAATTTCTTTTAGAACCAAAACTTCTTGATCAGCAATCACAACTTTAGAATCATAGGCAGCTTGTATAACTTCATCTCTAATTTCCCTCTTTACAAAATAAACCACCACATCTCTAGGCAGCTTTCTCTGTCTAGCAATCCATGAATTCACACGAAACACTTTATCCATGCCTCCCTTTATTTCAGATGCTGGCTGATTCAATACCACTTCCAGAGCCTCAGAAATCAGCTGCTTTAGATCTTCCTTAATATTCTCTTTTAAGCCTCTAATTCTAACAGCAAACTGCATCTGGTAATATTGAGCAAGACTCAATTCTCTGTCCATTTTGTCTCTTAAATCTTCATTCTCCAATACTTTTGCTTCTAATATGGCATTCTTTTGAGTCAAATCTTCCACTTTTTCATCCAGGTCTTCCACACATTCAGCCACTTTATACACTGAAGACAAAATGTCTACCTTCATCACACTGAACTTCTGTTCCATCCTCTCTTCCATTCTCTCCTCCAATTTCTCCTCCATCCGTGCAAATTTATCACCCATTGATTCCAGAATTACCTGGGCATGTTTTTCAAGAGCATCTTGTAGATCCTTCGGTGTCAATACATCAGGAGGATGCAACGCCTGCAATGATGATTGTTGCGTCGGAGAAGTTCCAGCACTCCGAAGAGTTTTTGAGGGAGGTTTAGCCGCCATCTTTTACTTCCACTTGTGACGCACTTTCACTTTAAGTTTAAAAAAGTCCATCAAGCTCGAGAGTAAAATATAATAATCCTCTTCATCCTTTCCTCTTGTACCGCTCTGCCTGCTCCTTTTATTCCATAGTCCTTCCTTCAGGCAGGGACCCTCATCAATCTGTTAGCCAACACCTTAGCAAATATTTTGTAATCTGTATTTAAAAGTGATATCGGTCTATAGTTTTTTACTTGAGTAACATCTTGATCTTCCTTCGGAATCAAAGAGATAAAAGCAGTTCTCCAAGACGGAGGCACCTTTCCCCCTCTTTATCAACTCCATTTGTAAATTTTTGTAGTAAACCGCAGTCAGACCATCCGTACCTGGCGCTTTATCCATCTTCAATTCCTTAATTGCTATAAGAATTTCTTCTTCTGTTATCAATTGGTTAATCTCCTCTTTTTGTGCTTGCGTAAGAACCGGGATGCTAGCATTCTCCAAATATACATCAATGTCTTTTTCATTAATCTTCTCCTTAGCATATAATTTAGAATAAAAATCCACAAAGGCTTCCTTAATAAGATCCTGTTGAAACACAACCTTTCCCTTATGTTCAATTTTATCTATATTAGAAGCCCTTTGCTTTTTCCTTAGTCTGTAAGCTAGCCATCTACCTGGCTTATTAGCATTGCAAAAAGTATTATGCCTAGCAAACCGCAAATTGGTTGCCACTTGATCAGCCATCAATTTATCAAATTGTCCTCTTAATAGCTTAATAACCTCCTTAGTCTTCACATCCAATGGGTTCAAAATTAAGGCCCTTTCTTTTTCCCTAATTTCATTCTCCAATTCTTTCCTTCTGGCTTCCAAAGTACGTCTGTATTTATTATTCATATATATCAACACCCCTCTCATGTAGGCCTTGCTAGCATCCCAAACCATGTCCATAGAGGTATCCTTATTCATATTAATTTCAAAAAAATACTTCATCTGCTGTTTACATTCTTCCACATTTCTCTGATTTCTAAACAAATTCTCATTTACGCGCCACGAGCGCCTATCCCTATTGTCCTTATTGATCTCTAACCAAACTGGACTATGGTCCGAAATAGTTCTTGCACAGATCTTTACCTTCTTAATCCTAGAAAAAAAATCATTAGTCAGCAAAATAAAATCAATCCTGGAAAAAGATTGATGTCTGTCAGAAAAAAAAGTATAATCCTTTTCATGTAGGTGTATGTCACGCCAAATATCTCGCAGTTCCAAATCGTCCTTCATTTCAAAAAAAGATTTAGACAATCTGGCATGACTCGGAACACGCTTAAAAGAACCAGCCTTATCCATCTGTACGTCCAAAACACCATTCCAGTCCCCCATAAAAATAAACGATTTGTAATCCAATTGAGTAAGCTTTGTATGAAGTAAACTAAAAAAATCAGCTTGTGGTGGTTTGGAGCATACAGTCCAACTAGAAGCGTTTTTTTACCTTCTAACAGCAAATCTATCATAACATATCTTCCTTGCTTATCTGCTTCAATTAATTCCGCTGTTAGAGTACTTTTAACGTAGACAACCATTCCATTTTTCTTGTTCATCGCAGAAGCAACAAATTGCGTGCCCAACCTTGAGTTCGATAAATACTTTTGGTCCATAACCCTAATATGCGTTTCTTGCAAGCATATAACATCAGTCTTAAATTGTTTTAAATATTGAAAAACTTACTTTCTCTTCTGTGGTGAGTTTAATCCATTAACATTCCAGGTTAGAAATTTAGTCACCATGCGTGGCGCCCCGAAGCTTTTGGAGCACGTCTTCAATAGCCCCTGTATTTTCTTTGGGCCGCGCTCCTCCCACAGCTTCACTGTAAGTACGCTTTGAAAGTTCCATAAACTTCTGCTGGTCTTGCTCTTGTACTTGTCTTGCTCGTTTTAAAGCGGCATGCGTCAACCTCTGCTCTCCAGCAGCAGTCGATGAAGCTATAATTTGATCCCCTCCAGCACCATTCTCCTCTGTCTGTCCACCTTCAGCCTCTTGAGGTTTTCCCTCTCCAGATCCCTTTGCAACTTCCAGGAGTGATAGAGGGGTTGCTTTTAAAACATTGCTGTAGAAATCACGTGCCTGAGTCACAGTAACCAGACGATATCTTTTACCTTCGTGCATCACCACCAATCCGACTGGAATCTCCCATCTGAACTTAATATCACGTTGCTTAGGTTCCTGTACGAGTAATGCAAAATCTTTCCTTCTCCTTAAAATCTTTGGAGGAATCTCTTTTAGAACCAGGACTTCTTGCTCAGCGACCACAACTTTAGTATCATAAGCAGCTTGAATAACTTCATCTCTAGTTGCTCTCTTTGTAAAATAAACCACCACATCTCTAGGTAGCTTCCTCTGCCTTGCAATCCATGAATTTACACGAAAAATTTTATCCATGCATCCCTCTATTTCAGATGCTGGCTGGCCCAATACTGCTTCCAAAGCCTCAGAAATCAGCTGCTTTAAGTCTTCTTTAGGATTCTCTTTTAAGCCCCTGATTCTAATAGCATACTGCATCTGGTGATACTGAACAAGGCTCAATTCTCCGTCCATTTTATCCCTTAAATTTTCATTCTCCAGTACCTTTACTTCTAATATAGAGTTCTTTTGACTAAGATCCTCCACTTTTTCATCCAAACGTTGCACACATTCAGCCACGCTTTCCACTGTAGACAAGATGTCTACCCTCATTGCACTAAACTTCTCTTCCATCCTCTCCTCCATTACATTAAACTTCTCTTCCATCCTCTCCTCCATTTTCTCCAGTTTCTCCTCCAACTTTGCCATCTTATCACCCATCATTTCTGACATTACCTGGGATTGCTTTGCAAAGGCATCTTGTAAGTCCTTAAGCATCAATGCCACAGGAGGTGCAGGAGGAAGCAAAGCTTGCAGCGATGTCTGTTGCACCGGGGAAGTTCCCGCACTCCGAAGAACTTTAGAGGAAGATTTAGCCGCCATCTTTCCCCACTTTCACTTGTTGCGTACTTTCACTTTAAGTTTATAAAGTCCATTGAGCTAGGGAGTAAGAATAAAAATCCTCTTCACCTTAACCTCCTGTACCGCTCTGCCTGCTCCTTTTTACTCCAAAGTCTTTCCTTCTGGCAGGGGTGGTCGCAAACGCCTGGCTCTGCTCCCAAAATCCCGGAACAGAGACGCTAAGCAGCTCGGAGCAACCCAGGCTGCGGGGGAGCTCAATCCTTCAGCCGCCCAAGCTTTTAGCTCAGGCGGCCCCGGAGAACTCAACCCCTACCTGGGGCCTCACCCCCTCCTCTTCTCCCGAGGAGGGGGCTTCCAATCCACCTAAACAGCTGATCGGCGCTGTTTTCGGTGGAAAAACACAGCTGCGAAGCGGACAGCCCGAAACGGCTATCTTCGGCGCCGCGGCGCCACCGGAAGTCCCCCCAGAAACGTAAAATTCACGCAGGCTCAAAATTTAAGAGAAAATTTTTATAAAATGTTTTATAGGTGGCACTTAGACCCTAAAAAATTAGCAAGTGCGTATCCGAACTGCCAGCCTAAATGTTGTAGGTGTGGTTGTGAGGATGCAATGTATTATCATATATGGTGGACTTGTAAAAAAGTCAAAGCTTTTTGGATTAAAATTTGGTGGAACATGCAGAAGATATTTAAGAAAAAGATAAGGTTTTCTCCACAGTTGTTTTTGTTGGGTATTATTACAGATTTTACTGTCATAGATACTAAATTGATGTTGAATCTAATTACGGCAGCAAGGCTTTTATTAGCGCAATATTGGAAGAAGGAGGAACTGCCTACTATAGAAGAATGGACTTTGAAAGTTTCTAACTTGGCGGAAATGGCAAAGATTTCAGCATATTTGAAAGAACAATCGCAACAGAGATATATTGTGGAATGGAAAAGATGGATCGAATATATTCAGAATAAATATAGGACTAAAAAGTTTCATTTAGCATTTGAATAAGTATTGGTTTTATATGATGTATTAGTTATTTGTTATTTGTTAGTAATATAGTTATGTTTAAGGGGAGTTAAAGTGCGATAGAATTTAATGTTTTATTTTAGCTTGTTAGCATATTTTAGCTTAAGTTTGTAAAGTTTATACCCTGTATTCAGCTCTGGGAAGTCGGGAGGGGAAGGTAAGGGAGGGTAAGGGGGAGGGGAGGGGGAGGGAGTGAGTTTTTCTTTTTAAAAAATGTACTGTAAAACTTTTCAATTAAAGAAAAAAGAAATCATTCCCAATTGAAACACTGAAGGTAAAATAAGAAGTGGAATAGGAGAAATAAAAAGAGCAATCTTCTAAATATTGTAATCATCCCGATCAAGGCACATAAATGGTCACATTAAAGCTAGTTGCTATATCTACTTCTGGCTGGATATAGCATCAATAAGGCTGAATTAGTTACCTCTGATGTTAATAATAGAATAACTGTGTTAATAAAACTGGAAATACAAGATATGCAATATCTGTTTTTCAGATCCCACCTTCTCATTTCCAGAGACCTAGTGCTTCATTATTACGTGCCCAGAAAGTAGACACTTTAAGGTGTGAAATTCAGGAGAAATATGAATCAGATTTCCAGAAAGCTCTAGTAAGCATCAAAGAGCGAGTGAAAGAAATTGAAGGGCCAGACATCAAAGAAACCCTCCAAGACCAGATACGCCAGTGGTTTATTGAATGCCGGTGAGATACCTTTCTGTCTTTCCCTAACCTCTTCCTATCTGTAACCACAGATACCATAATGGTCTGTAAACATAATTTCTTTAAGACGGTTGGAATCAAGGCTGCTTAGTACAGAGAGCAGTTTCAAACAAACCAAAAAAAATATGGAAATCAAAGTTTTATTTATTTTATTTATTTTATTTTAATTCCATTTATATCCCGCCCTTCTCCGAAGACTCAGGGCGGCTTACAAGCTTAGCAGTAGCCTTCATTCTATGTATATGCCTGCTTATTAGGGCTTTCACACACACACCCCAAGCAGCATTATTACAAAGTCAGCTTAATTGCCCCCAACAATCTGGGTCCTCATTTTACCTACCTCGGAAGGATGGAAGGCTGAGTCAACCTTGAGCCTGGTGGGACTCGAACCTGCACTAATTGCAGGCAGCTGGTGTTACTTAAGGAGGCATTAGCCCACTGCTCCACCAAGGTTGAATCATTATTTCTCTAATCACTGTTACCACAAGTTCATGGATTTAGAGTACAATCTCAATATTGTTGGAGTTCTAATGCAGAAATGTGTAACAACTTGTCTTTACTTATACATAGAGTTGTCTTGCACAAAATTCTTTGTAAAGAGGTTATTGCAGTAATCTGTTTCCCTCTGTATATTATTGTCATTGATACTGATATTTACCAACAAATATTAATTTGTAAATTTGTAGGTTAGCTTATAACTAGAACTGACTAAACAATAATTTCAAAATATTTTCAGGGAATTTTGTTTAATTCATTGTGTTTGATACTAGTTGAGAATAATGAGATATATACCCCAGATTTTTTTTCTGTATTTTCAATTAAAAGGCACTTTGGCTCTTTTGGGAAAACTTTGTCCATCATCAGACTAGATTGTCTGGCTTTCATTAAGGTGACATTTTCCTTCCGTGCTTTCATGAAAGAGTTCAGTCATGGTTCTGATGGATGAAACCCTTCAAAAGAACTTCGAAGCATTGTTTTATCTTAAAGAATCTTTTTATTCGGGAAACAAAGTATCGGCACTACATAGTTGAACCCCAAAACCAAATTCCTTTCTCCCTGATACAAAGTAACAAAGTGCAATTTCCATCCCCAATAAACTGTCATAAATCACATTCCCCAATTAGCTTAAAGTGTGGGCTTTCTCCTTAGCTCCACAGCCCGTCAAAACATTATCAGCTTGTCCTTGGGTTCCCACCACAGTGTTATGTTATGGCTAGCTGAGCTTACATTTCTATTCCCACCCCCACCCTGTCTCTGCTGCACCTAATTTCTAAAGTAAGAAAAAGCATGTTAAAGGAATAGAGAAAATGGCTGCATATTTTCTTCAGTTGTCAAAGCGGGAACATCCAGTATTAGCAGCGTTGACATCCCACAACAGTAGTAGCAGTAGCACTTAGACTTAAATACTGCTTCATAGTGCTTTACAGCACTTTTGGAGTGGTTTACAAATGTCAGCGTATTGTCCCCATCAATTTGGGTCCTCATTTTACCAACACTGGAAGGATGAAAGACTGAGTCAACCTTGAGCTGATCAGGATCAAACTTCAGGCTGTGGGCAGAGTCAGTCTGCAATATTGCATTCTTTTTTTACTATTAAAGTTTTTATTAATTTTTTCCCATACATACAATAATATTTTTTCAACCAACGTGTTGTCTTTACATTCACTAATACATATTTAATTCCTAACCCTTTATTCTTTCCTCTAGCCATCGATAAAATAAGTCCCGAGTTTGGTAAAATTCTGTTTTTTCTTTTTCTTTCAGTCTCATAGGCAATCTGTCCATCTCTGCGCATTCTAGTATTTTTTTCATTATTTCTTCATCTGATGGTATTCTTTCATTTTTCCAATATGCAATATTGCATTCTAATGACTTTGCCATCATGACTCCTCCCAATGATGGACAGGTTCTGCTCTTTGACCAAGGAAAGCTCAGTATTAGCCCCAGATATCTGCATGATGTCCATGCATACTTTGGCCTCATCATGTTCTCTGAACTGGCTGTTGTCCTTATTCTCTTCCAGAGAAACATGAAACACCAGGGTAATGACAGAGAGTTTGACAAACTAAATTTAGTTCCATACTACTGTGAACTCACTGGATTATTCTTCCAGGGCCCCCTATTCGAAGAGCGTCAGGAAAACTTTCAAGTAGGTAGGAATGTAGGCCTCATCTTCTGGGACACCATCTCATGTTTCTTCATCCTTTAAGCTGTTGCAGTTCTCAGCAAAGCTCTCAGGTGTTAACACTGCTAGCAAACTCATTGCTTCAAGCTCAGATTTCCATATTTCTGATAATTCCACTGCAAAATGGTTAAATGCTGGAAAGACCTGTCACAACAAAGGCTGCCTGTGACACTTCAGTGTGACAGCAACTTTGCTTCTGTGCTCAGTATGGTGGTGATGGTAATAGTGGCAGCAATCCCTGCTGGAGTCCAGAAGAAAAGAATTTGTGAGGTAGTGGCAGCAGCAGCTTTTCCACTACCAACATTGTTGCTACTTTTGCTGCTGTCACTGTCACAAGTCTCCACCCCCTGCCATTGCCCCAGGCTGACTCCTAAACTGACAGAGACCAATTTAGTACTTAGAGAAGAGCATCAGGAAATCTCACATTTAGCCATAGTATTATCAAATTTTGATAACAACACGATAAAGCAATGGCAAAAATGTCTGTATATGAAGTCGCCATGGCATAGAACAGAACAGGAAACATTTTGTAAAACAAATTGTCCTGGTTCTCATGACATTTTAAACAGATAAATTTAAGACACATCCTGGTCATTCCTGGCTCAGGATCCAGTTAATGCAAAATTACCCCATGTTAGTTTTGGTTACAGATAGTCCTTGACTTACAACTATTCATTTAATGAACTTTTGAAGTCCAGGAAAATGGAAATCCATGCAAGAAGAAATCAGCAGCAGAAAATATTAGCTGTTTGGCATTAACTCAGTCTTTTTCCTTTAATCTGCATGACTAATCTATTACACTAATAACTATAAAAAAGAAAATAAAATTAATTTAGCATGATATGTTTGTGACAAACCCATGCTGTCTCCTATTAATTGCACCATGCCTATGCAAGAGCTTACAAACGGTACTTAATTAGACCTTGTCCAGTATAGACTTCAAGCTGACAGGCCTGTTATTTCCCCAGTTCTGCTTCCCCTTTTTCAAAATGGGATGGCATTTGCTCTTCTTAATCTCTAAGGGCCCTACCAGTCTTCCAGGAGTTCTCAGATAATCAAGAGTTCTTGATTATCTGATTCTGATATTACCTCTGCTAGCTCATTCAGTACCCCAGGATGTGATACAATTGGCCCTAAAAAAATAGAATTCATTTAAATTAGCTTAGTTCTCTTGTATCCTTGCCTATTCGAAGCTGCAGTTCCCCACTTTTCTGAGGATCATAACTAAGTTATGTATGCAAAATAGAAGTTAAAAGTTCTTCCTTCACATTATCACTGATTACTGGTTCACCACTTTCTCCTCCTGATGTACTTTATACTCTCTGTGGCTTTTCTTTTATTTCTAAGGAAAATGCAAATCTCAGCATATTCTGAGCTTTAGTCTTTGTATAAATGTTCCTACTCTTTCTTATAGAAGAGACTGTCTTATATTCTTGTTTGCTTAAGTTGCCTTCTTCTCATTTCCTGTATATATCCCCCTTTCTTTTCAGCATTTTAGAGAGCTTTACATGTAATTGCCCCTAGCTATTGGGATTTTCTTGTTGCTTCATTTTATCCTTGTAAGAACTATTGCTCCTTCAGTATCTCATTTAAATTTAAAAATCATTTCTTCCTGAACATATTTCTACTTCATAATTTCAAATCTTTGGATACAAACCTACATTCTTTAGGACACTAAATCATAGAGTATTCACTTTTCTGCATTAAGATGTCTATTTTTCCTGTTTTTTTCTCCTTATCCAGTGCATATTTTGAGACACTATTATTTTTGGATCAGTTAATCCAGCCTATTACTTCAGTATTTACATGTTCATTATTGGATGCTGCCACATACTGTGTCAGACCTGCCTCAGTTTCCTCTCTCAGAAAAGTAGGACTTGTGGCTCCATTTAATTGAAGCAAAGGAACTTTTGCTGAAAGAAACTGGTTGCAGCAAAATCAGGTGGAATCTGGTGTTCCCACACAAAATACAAAGCTATTGTTTCCAACTCCCAATCCCTTGCCCCATGACCACTCCCCCGCCCAGCCAGTGTGATGCTGGTAAGATGTTTTGAGAAACTCTGAAATGTGAAACTGGTAACATTCCATTCTGGGGGCAAATGGCCTTGAAGATCCTGGTACAAGCCAGTTTGTTGATCTGGTCTTCTTCTGTTGTCACTTCTACCTCCCCATGCCCATCACCACCTCCCTATTTCCCACCATTTAATACGCAGGTGTGGATTACCCCAAACGCCTCTCCCCTCCCTTCCACCTCAGTGGCAGCAACCCAGCATGGCACCAGGCCAATGATGGAGATCCTGACATACTGCATGTTCCTCTCAGATCTAGCACCAGGCATTGCACTATTTCGTATAACCTAAGATACAGGCTATAGCTTCTTGGATCAGATTTCAAGATGCCATTCAAAGAAGTTTTTATTAGTTTTTGTGAGATGTAGCTCTTCTCTTACCAACAATTCCTTGCCTCAGAAATGCATTCAATTAACATAGAAGCCAGACTTACCATTGACACCATTTGTGTAATAAGTTGTTTTTCATTATTTTCACCCATTATGTTACTTGATATTTAGCCTTTCCACCCTGCCTTTTTTAATTAAAGGGTTTAAAAACATATTTTAAAAGGAGCATGAATTCTGTCCAGTGCCAGGAACAATCTCTATAAAAAAACTAATATAGAAAAAAAACAAAGAAAGAAGACTTATTCAAATATAAAACTTCTTAACCCTATACTTGTTCTGAATAAACCCAAACCATTTTCTCCCTTCCATAATATAACGTTCCTGCGAGTAATCTTTCAAATAGGCCGAAATCTTCACCATTTCGACCAGGTCAGAAACCTTTAAAATCCACTCTTCTATAGTCGGCAGTTCCTCTTTCCAGTACTATCCCCGTAATTAAATTCAACATCAACTTAGCATATTCCATCAGGCTTTTATCCAAAAAGCCTTAACCTTTTTACAAGTCTACCATATATGAAAATATGAAAATATATTACATCTTTATCACCACACCTCCAACATTTAGGCTAATAATTCAGATACATGCTTAGCTTTTTAAAATCTAAATACCATCTATAAAACATTTTATAAAAATTCTCTCTTAGATTTCAAACTTGTATAAATTTTACATTCCTCACCCAAATCTTTTCCCACCTCCCACTACTTGACTGTAAGTACGTTGTGAAAGTTCCATAGACTTCTGCTGATCTTGTTCTTTTATCTTTTTTGATCGTTTTAAAGCAGCACGCGTCACCCTCTGTTCTCTGGGATCATCCAAAAGTGTTATAACTTGATCTCCTCCAGCACCATTCTCCTCTGTCTGTCCATCTTCAGCCTCTTGATATTCTCCTTTTCCAGATCCCTTTGCAGCTTCCAGAAGTGTTAATGGGGTTGCTTTTAAAACATTATTGTAAAAAAAGTTATGTAGTTTATTTATTTTGTCCTTTTATGCTAAGCATTGGGTATAGTTAAGGACAGTGGTGGGATTCAGCCAGTTCGCACCAGTTTGGTAGAACCAGTAGCTAAATTTTGCTGAGTTTGGAGAACCGGCTGAATGAACACTGCTTCCAGAACTCCGTTCTAGACCTGGGAGGCCTGGAAGAGGCTTCCCAGGCCTAGAACGGCCCGCCAGAAGAGCATGGATGCCACGTCTGGAAGTTCGTTCTAGGCCTCAGAGGCCCAGGCCTGCATCCAATAAGAGAACCGGTTGTTTAGGTATTTGAATCCCACCACTGGTTAAGGGTTAGGACCATAGAGTTTACCATGATTAGAGAATTTTAAAAAAGAAAAAGAAAATTCCACTGCAGTCCTATTATAAAAAAATGGAAAGAGGGACACATAACTAAGGCAGAATACAGCATATAGTCCGAATCTGCAAAGATGAAGTCAGGGAAGTTAAGGCTCAGATTGAACTAAAATTTGCAACAAATTCAAAAATAATAAAAATGTTTCTTTCAACCTATAAAAAACAAGAAAAAAAATCAAAGAAACAATTGGTTCACTAAAGCGACCAGACGGCAAGATGACAGGAAGCCGAGAGAAAGCAGAACTGCTTAATTCTTTCTTTTCTGTCTTCATGAAAAAAAAAGGAAAAATAGCTCAGTGGGCCTTATCTAACAAAATGAAATGCAATGAGGAGAAAAGTTTTACACTTAGGCAAGAAAAATCAAATGTACAGATACAGATTAGGTGAAGCTTGTCTCAGTGACAGTAACTGTGAGAGGGACCTTGGAGTCCTAGTAGACAATCACTTAAAAACGAGCCAGCAGTGTGCAGCAGCAACAAAAAAAGCTAATACAATCCTTGGCTGTATAAACAGGCATAGAATCAAAATTACATGAAGTATTAGTATCGCTTTATAAAGCCTTAGTAAGGCCACACCTGGAATACTGCATCCACTTTTGGTCACCACATTACAAAAAAGATGTTGAGACTTTGGAAGAAGTGCAAAAAAGAGCAACTAAGATGATTAAAGGCCTGGAGACAAAAATGTGAAGAACGGTTGCAGGAATTTATTTTCAACTTATTTTCCAAAGCACCAAAAGGCAAGATAAGAAACAGTGGATGAAAACTAATCAAGGAGAGAAGCAACCTGGAATTAAGAAACTTCCTAGCAGTGAGGACAATTTACCAGTGGAACAGCTTGACTTCAGAAATTATGAGTGCTCCATCACTGGAGGCTTTTAAGAAGAATCTGGACAGCCACTTGTCTGAAATGGTATAGGGAAGTGGCACTCTGAGCCCTCTCTGTGGGCATGTGTGTCATTGCTCCAGTCATAGGCCATCAGTCCCATGCATCTGAGCAACCTGCATCAAGTGGCTTTTTAAGCTTTTTAAGCTTATTAACTCTTTTTTGCTTTAGGCCAGGGGTCTGCAACCTGCGGCTCCAGAGCCGCATGCAGTTCTTTCATCCCTCTGCTGTGGCTCCCTGTTCTCCGCCACTGTGTGCAGTCACAGAAACAAAAGAAATTTGTGGGACTAAAAAAAAAGTTCAATCAATTCCAACTTCTTGCGGAAAAAAAGATCTCGCAAAGTTGGAATTGATTGAACTTTTTTTTTTAGTCACACGAACTTATTTTGTTTGTGGGACTGCACACAGCGGTGGAGGAAGTGACGGAGGACTGTGTCATAGCTGGAAAGAAGATTCTGCATGTGTCCGATCGGGGGTGAGAAGGGGTTCTGCCAAGCATCTTCTACAGAGCCGAGGAAGCGGGCTGGGTGGGGGGAGCTGCCAATGCTGCTGCCACGAGGCTTGGCAGATCCCCCTCAAGTGGCCATGATCCCCCCTCCCTATCCATCCATCCAGCCAGCCACCATCGCCCAACCTACTCCTTGCCTGGCCAGTCGGCTGGCACAAAGCCTCACCGCTTTTCTCCTCC
This sequence comes from Vipera berus, assembly GCF_964194415.1. Taxonomy (NCBI): domain Eukaryota; kingdom Metazoa; phylum Chordata; class Lepidosauria; order Squamata; family Viperidae; genus Vipera; species Vipera berus. Next base: position 188,803,455 of record NC_138202.1, on the reverse strand, counting down.
TCCTCGTCCTCCCCACTCAAGCGGCTGCCAGCAGCTTAGGTGCCTCTGCTCCATCCTAGTTGAAGAAAGCAGAGGTGCAGCAGCAGGATTGATCTCAAACAAAGAGGCGGATGCCCGCCTTATTGAGGGCAATCCCACTGCTGTGCCCACGCTTTCTTCAACTCGGATGGAGCCAAGGAGGCACTGGTGGCTGTTTGAGTGGGGAGGACAAACTTTGCTGCTCCTGCTGGGCCACACCTGGGCTATACCCTGCATCTGCCTCCCAAACTCCATCTTTGCCATTGGCTGTGAGCAGCAGCAAAGCACTTTGTCCTGGGGGAGAGCAGCGGCAGCCTAACCCTAACCACTACCCCACCCCCTCCCTCGCATTGCCTCACCTTGCAGGATGAGCCTCCTGCCTGCTGCCCTACCCGCCAGAGGCCCCCTGAATCTCCCCCAACCCTGCCTGGCCGCCACAGGCATCCCTCCCCAGGAACAACATCTAGGGGGTCATGCCCAGCCTGGCCATGCCCACCCAGTCTGCTGTGACTACCATAGCCACGCTCACCCAGTGGGCCATGCCTATCCGGCACCCAGCGATATAGAAGAGGGTTTTGGGTTGCAGTTTGGGCACTCAGTCTCTAAAAGGTTCGCCATCACTGTACTAATCCATCTAGCACAGGGCCATGTCTTCACCAAGTTAGATCTAAAAGAAGCGTACTACCGAGTAAGGATAAAAGAAAGAGTTGAATGGAAAACTGCTTTTAACTGTCCTATGGGCAGCTATCAATTCAAAGTTATGCCATTTGGACTACAGGGAGCTCCAGCTGTTTTCATGCAGCTGATTAACCAGGTGCTGCACGACCATCTAAACAAAGCGGTTTTGGTGTATCTTGATGACATCTTAGGGATTGCTCTCAAACAATAGGAGCCAGGTGTGTTGCTCACTCATGTGGACCCGTCTTATTGAGAACAATCCCGCTGCTGCGCCTCTGCTTCTTTCAACTTGGATGGAGCCGAGGAGCTGCTGCTGGCCTCTTGAGTGGAGAGGATGAGCTTTGCCGCTGCTGCTGGGTCACGCCTGGGCTATGCCCTGCTGCTGCCTCCCAAACTCCACCTTCACCACTGGGGGGGAAGCAGCAGCAGTGGTGGAGCACTCTGTGGTGGTGGGGGAAGCAGTGGCGGCGGGGCGTTTCGTGCAGGGGGAAGCAGTAATGGCAGTGAAGCGTTCCATTGGGGTGGGGGAAGCAGTGATGGTGAGGTGCTTAGTGCAGGGGAGAAGCAGTAGTGGTGGAGTGCTTTGTCGGTGGGTGGGTGGAAGCAGCGGCTGGTGGAGTATTTTGTGTGGGGGAAGCAGCAGCGGTGGTGGAGCACTCTCAGGGTGGGGGAAGCAGTGGCAGTGGGGCACTTAGTGCAGGGGGAAGCAGCCGCAACGGTGGAACGCTCCGTTGGGATGGGGGAAGCAGTGGCGGTAAGGTGCTTCATGCAGGGGGAAGCAGCGGCGGCAATGGAGCTCTGTTGGGGGGGTGGGAGCAGTGATGGCAGGGTGCTCCCTGCATGCCTCCTAAGCCGACACTTAATCAGAAAGTTGCCCAGACCCCGCCTCGAGGTGAGCAGCTGAGGCTTTGCCACACCCAGAGCTTCGGGAGTGGATGAGAGCTGCCTTTTAAATGAAGGTGGGGGGAGGGGAGGGTGAAATTCTTTGGACAGTAGCTTTTCTCCTACTCGCGTTCCCTCTGTTTTTAATCCCATGAAGGTGTTTGGTTATTTTATTAAGCCATTGGTGGTAGCCTTCATAGCGCTGTTGCCATCATGGTCTGTTTAATAATTTTACGTGGTTGGCTCCCATCCCCTCGCTCCCCCCATCACTTTTGCTGAGGTACATACAGTATTGGTTCATGTTTATTCTTTATAAATAACTTTATAGATAACTCAAGCCTAATACTCTTTCCTCGACCTATTTTCCCCACAGCAGTGACAACCTTGTGAGATGAGTTCAGTTGTGAGGGAGTGACTGACTTAAAGGCGCTCAGAGTGACTGACCTAAATTTCATGCCTAAAGTGGGACTAGAACTAGCAATCTCCCTGTTTCTAGCCTAGTGCTTAACCAACAACCCAAATTGTCATGTTTTCGCCTTCTGGCTCCCTTGTTGAAATTCAAGCAATGCAAGTGTTTCTTTATTAATCCTCTGAACAGATCAGCTTAAAAGAGAAGAACTCTTGATTGTGAGACCATTTTAATCTTTCCATTTAGGATTATTGTAATCTGCATGAGTTTGGAAGTACTATAGCACTTAACCTTCTTTCATTCTTAGCAATACTGAAATGGTCAATATTTTTGGTTTTTTTATTGTTCTCAGTAGTCGGATCCAGGAAGGTTAAAATTATCTTAATTATGTGTTTTGTGGTATCCTTCCCAAAGTAATGATGGATATATCACATTTGTCTTTTTGACTGCACTGTAAAAGTTCAAATCTATATTTTTATGATATAAAGTCATGAAATCCTAATTTACTTTTGGAAATACTCCCCACAAATTTACTACCCAAACACATATTTCTACACCTGAGGATAAATAAAATGGATTCTGTGATTTAGCATCCATTGCACAAAAATGTATAATCCAGTATATATCCACACAAAACGCTTTATCATTTTTTTCCACAGGAACTTTAAAGTCCATAGAAGTCAGCTCTTTAGTCAAAGATGTATTTATAATGAATCATCATAGTACAAAAACGTTACTTTATACTACACCAGCAGACAGCCTCCAGAAAAGACACTGCTGGGGTGTGGAGGATCAGTTACTCTCCCGCTGCTCAATAAAAGAGAACACCACTTACCCAGCATGTAATTAACCTGTGGAACTCCTTGCCACAGGATGTGATGGCATCTAGGCTAGATTCCTTTAAGAGGGGATTGGACAAATTTCTGGAGGAAAAGTCCATCACCGGTTACTAGCCATGATGGGTATGTGCTATCTCCTCATTATAGATGTGGGCCACTGTGAGATACAGGAGCTGGACTAGATGGGCCATTGGCCTGATCCAGTGGGCTCTTCTTATGTTCCAGCCACTCATACAGCCACCCAGCCAGCACTCTACACTGCACAGCACAGGCTGAGGGAAGCAGCACAGGAGGTGATATCAGTGAGGAAGAAGCTGGTGTGTGTGCTATATGAGAGGACAGGACAAACATGGCACTCATTGAACTGGAACTGTCAGGGGGAACTTTGTATTGGCTGCTGTCCATAGGAACCAACCTGAGCTCCTGCTAGTGGGAAAATGAGAGCTTGTATGGATGATCAAGGTCTGCACGCCTTCTGTGTATGGGAAATGTGCGCTACACATTCTATGACCTGTGTGAAACACTTAAGAAGATAGAAGGGATGACAAATGACAGCACAGTTAGTTCTGAAAATGAAATCCTTAAAGTGTGGAATTCTCTGCCAAATAATTTTAAGTGAATGAAAGCACTTGGAATTGCTTTCCTTACTTTGTTTGGATCATCTTATACCTGTGTGCAGTTGTTTTCAGCTTTGAATTATATCAAATCTGATACCAGAAACTAACTAACAGATGACCTGAGTGCTGCATGTGTTGCTCTCAACCTTACAAAGTATGAGCCAAGGTTAGACAAATTATCAGCATGCATACAATAGCTAAAATCATATTAATTCTTCAAAAGCATGCCAAATGCAAACTTTTAATTTTCAATAAAAAGTTGCTTGTATCATTAAAAGCTATCTTATTGTGTTTTTCTTTTAAGACAAAAGAGTTAATGTAAACCCTAACACCTCAGTATTCAAGTTAAATTGCTGTGTTGGCACTTTGCGATAAATAAGTGGGTTTTGGATTGCAGTTTGGGTACTCAGTCTCTAAAGGTTTTGCCGTCACTGCCCTATATCATTCCAGACAAATGGTTGTCCAATCTCTTCTTAAAAACCTCCAGTCCTGAGCACCCACAATTTCTGGAGGCAAGCCATTCCATTGGTTGATTGTTCTTACTGTCAGGAAATCTCTCCTTACTTCTAGGTTGGATCTCTCCTTGATAAGTTTCCATCTGTTACTTCATGTCCTGCCTTCAGGTGCTTTGGAGAATAGGTTAACTCCCTCTTCTTTGTGACAGTCACTTAGATATTGGAAGATTGCTATCATGTCACCCCTGTTTCTTCTCTTCATTAGATTAGACATACCCAGTTTCTGCAACTGTTCTTCATATGTTTTAGCCTTCAGTCCCTTATTCGTCTTTGTTGATCTTCCCTACATTCTTTCTACAATCTCAACATCTTTTTTGTATTGTGGGGACCAAACCGGATGCAGTATTCCAAATACGGTCTTATAAGAGCATTATAAAGCAGTACTAACACTTCATTTGATCTTAAATCTATCCGTCTATTAATGCAACCTAGGAGTGTTTACTTTGTTGGGAGCTGCAGCACACTGTTTTCATATTTTTGATAGGTTAGACTGATTTTTCTTTTTGTGTAAAGACAGATGGAAAGAAAGAATTAAGCAGCTTCGCTTTCTCCTTGCTATCTGTCACCTCCTTGCCATTTTCTCCCATTAGCGGACTGATCATTTCCTTGACTTTTTTCTTATTTTTTACATGTCAAAAGAATTTTTATTATTATTTTTGACATTGCTGCAAGCCTAAATTCATTCTGAGGCTTAGCTGTCTTGACTTCATCTTTGCAGGTTCAGGCTATATGCTGGTATTCTGCCTTAGTTATATGCCCCTCTTTTTACTTTTTATACTTATTCCCTTTTTGTCTTTCAGTTTATCAAAGAGTTCTTTATGCAATCACGTTGGTTTCTTCTGGGATCTCTTATTTCTCTTTTTCAGTAGTATTGTGCTAGACTGCACATTTATAATCTGATTTTTCCCAAGCTTCATGAGTTGTTTTCCTCTTTCCTTCCCAAGCTCTTTCTATGTTGGTTGAAATCAGCTCTCTTAAAGTCTAGGACACTAGACACTAGAACTTTGTTCTATTGCTTGTGCTTGCATAATGTTGAATTCGAATATTATATGCTCACTTTCGCCCAAAAATTCCTGTGGCTTCATCTTTCATATCTGTTACTGAGAATTAAGTCCAGTATTGCTGTCCCTCTAGTTCCCTTTTCTACCTTTTGGGAGATAAAGTTTACTACCAGGTTTGTTAGGAACCTGTCTGATCTTCCATTGTCTGCCAGTTGATGTCTGGATAGTTAAAGTCCACCATTACTCCTTGGTATGCTTCCTATGTAGCTTAGCTAGCTGATTAACAAAAAGTTCCATCTATTTCCTCTGCTGGGGTGGCCTAGTATACACCTATGGTAATGTCATTCTTTTTTCCTTTTATATTAATCTAAATGAATTTGAGAAGATTTTCATCATTTGTTACATTATTATAGAGGTATAGTTACTGGAACTGTAGGCTCTGAGCTGCTGTTTTTACCTGGAGTGGCTGGAATAGTAGTGGAAGTTTTAGGTGAGCTTAGTGTGCAGTTGTGCCACTTATCAGTTGTTTGGCAGTGGCCTCAGCTCTGCTGCTCAGCTGGTTAAGGCTTTGGGGCACACTGTGGCAGCACCAGTAAGGTTCCTCTAGGCAGCAGTGGAAACAATGGTAGTGAGCACTGGGCTGTGAATGGACTTCTGGGCTGTGGCAGAACTGTATCAATAGCCAGATGCAGGTTAACCTGATTATTTGGTGACTGTTAATCTCTAGGCTTTGGCAAGGGATAGCAGTGGGAGTGGGAACAGACAGGATGCTTTTAATGGGACTGGCCATTGTCTTATGGCTGCCATCAGACTGGCCACAGATAGTGGGTAGCCAGTTTGTTAGTTTTATGTTTTCTGTGTTCATCTTTGCAGTCTGTTCCAATGAGGTCTGTTAGAGGCAGTGTTGAGATTCTTCTCTCCCTTGAGATGTAGAGAATGTCAGCTACATGTTTTCTATTAGTTACCAAGTACATTTAATTTTATATTTTTATTCTATTGAAACAGGCATATTACAGGAAAATTTCCTGATTATCCTGATGAAGAACAAGGTGGCTCAGCAGTTCTTTTCTCAGAAAAAACTCCGGAAGAGGTAAGAGTTTATTTCAGTATAAATGTATATGGTTTTTACTGTGATTCATGACTTAGGCATCCTCAAGCAAATTGCTACTGCTGATTTCCTTTAGTTTAATGTTGCTGTGCATTAATTGTTTCTTATACATTGAATGTTATAATAATAAATTCTACTTATAGCAGAGTCACAAGATGGGCAGCAAATAAATTTGATTAATTAATTAATTAATTAATAAAAAACAAAATGACCTTATAGAGATAATTAGTTCATTGATTATTATAGCAGTCTCTGTCACTTTGACAAGTGACGGCTGGCTTTGTGTATGTTATGAATACAGCCTAAAAGGCCTCTATCTGGACATCAAAGTGAAATCGTGTGCTTTGTCTCTGTCAAGAGCATATAAAATGTTGGTTGAAGTTATTCATTCATTAGATTTGTACTTGCTGCTATCTACCCATCCTCAAAGTTTTATTATATATTATAACAAACAACAAAATTAAAAAACTGTAAGATATTTCTACAAATTTATTTTTAAAAGCTCACTAAATCTAACCTCCAGTAGCAGGGAAGAGAAATTGATCTGTAACACGTGCTCGCAAGCCTTTCCTCTCCTTTCCCTTCATGAAAAGCAGCACATTTAGAGTCAAATAGGGAACAATTATTAATAGAATCAGCTCATTTGTCTTTTTATATACAGTACCATCTTCACTGTGTTTTTAAAATGCAAACATATTATTCTTTCTGTCAGGTTGCTGCTGAGCTAGCTGCTAAAGCAGAAGAAGAACAGAAAAAGAAAGGGAAAAAAGGGAAAAAGGAAAAAAAAGAAAAGGGCAAAACAAAGAAGAAAGGAAATGAGACAGAAGAGAAGAAACCAAAGAAGAAAGATGAGGCAAGTCATTCTGAATCATATTATATATAAATCCAGAAAAAAGATGGTAAAACAATATTCTTTAATAGAGTTTTGAGATTATTTTATTTTGTTTTGATATATTGTAATTTTATGGATACGTATCTCTGGTCAGCCTGAAAGAGGAGAATCATAAAGAGCAGTTTGAAAGTTAGATATTCTTTATCACCCTTCTGAAACTTTCTGTGCTATAATGTATGGTGCTAAAGGGTTCAGATTCACTGTAGCTTGTCTCCTCCAATGGTTCCGATAGATGAAACTGGTAAAAGAACTTCAACGCAAGAATTCTTCCTTAAAGAACATTTTATTAGGAAACAAAATATCAACACTTACATAGTTGAACCCAAAACTCAGATTCCTTCCCCCCAGATACAGAGTAACTAGTTGCAATTCCCATCCCACAAACGCTGTCATAAATCACATTCCCCAATTAACGCAAGACGCAGGATTTTCTCACCGGCCCCTCAGCCCGCCAAAACCTTATCAAACTGTGTCCTTGAGTTCCCACACTTCTACATTGTTATGGCTAGCTAAACCCTCAAGCATTTACCCCATCCCCACTTCTACATCTGAACTCTAAAAGAATAGCAAAGGCACATTAGAAGCAAAAGTAAAAATGGCTGCTGATTCAAAGTTGTCAAAGCGACAACATCCATTATCACAGCATTGACATCCACCCCCCCTTAACAGAAAGATGTAATCCTGCGATTTAAACAGAAGCATAGGTTAAGGGTTGCCCCTTGGCTTGTTGGGGTGTTCATCATAGAATTTACGGATGATCCTATTAACTTTCACATCATTGGATTTCACCCATGTGGCCTCTGATAATGGATATCCCTTCCACTGAACTAAATATTGCAATTTTCCTTTAAAAATCCTAGAATCAAGAATACATTTTACTTCATAATGTGTTTGTCCAGCTATCACTAGGGGACCAGGTACTTTCTTGGGAGGAGGTCATAAAGTAGAACCCCTGAATGGTTTTAATAAACTGCAATGAAATACAGGGTGAATCTTCCTTAAAAGTCACGGGAGTTTCAACTCCACCGTAACTGGATTTATGATTATGACAATAGGGAAGGGACCTAGGTATTTTGATCCCAACCTTTTACTAGGCAACTTCAGTCATAGATATTTGTGGATAAATAAACCTTTTCCCCAATGTGGAAAGATCTCTGGGGTGATTGCTTTTTATCAGCTTGTTTTTTACATGTTTCTGAGGCTTTTTTCAGTGCTGTTTTTGTTTTGTCCCAAATCTCCCCCCATTTGACATCCATTGGTCAAGAGTCTGGGAGCTAGAGGGTCCTCGAGGATACACAGGTATTGGGTTGAATTCTTTTGTGTGGTAATCTTAAAAGGAGTGAAACCAGTGCTGCCATGAACGGTATTGATGTAAGTCATCTCAGCAAAAGGGAGATCAGTCCAGTTCGTTTGTTGGTAGTCCACATAGCACATAAGGTACTGCTCCACCATTCAGTTTGCTTTTTCAGCCAACCCATTTGTAGATGGGTGAAAAGCTGACGACAACCCTTGTGACGAGCCAATTATTTTCAGGAAATCCCTCCAAAACCTGACTGTGAATTGCACTTCCCTGTCAGAGATTATCCGTTTTGGTGTACCATGCAGTCTGTAAATGTGCATAAGGAACATTTTGGCTAATTTCTGGGCTGACGGGAGTCCCTTGCAGGCGATGAAATGAGCCTGCTTCGAAAAAAGATCAATCACAGTCCATATTACTGTATTTCCTCTGCTTTTGGGTAACTCAACTATAAAATACATAGTGATCTCTTCCCATGGCTGAGAAGGGTCCACGACAGGCTGTAATAGTCCAGGGGGCTTCCCTGAAATTCTTTTCATAGTGGCACACACCTACAGCTTTTGACATAATTTTCCATGTCCTCCTTCAAATACAGCCACCAAAACTGCCAGAGAATTAAATGTAGCGTTTTCAAATAGCCAAAGTGTCCGGCTTGTTTTACATCATGGCTGCATTGAAGTGCATAGAGACAGAGGGTTTCAGGCAAATAAGCTAGTCCATCTCTACAGGTTAGGGTGATTTGATGGTCTTTAAACCATTGATCATGGAGGAGTTCGTTCTTTAGCTTTCTCATCACAGGATCATCTGGGTTTGGATCTGCCATAGATGGGGTTTTCTGCAGTGTTAATTGAGAAATAATCTGTGCCATAGGCATGATTGAATCATTGACTTGTTCGCGCTGGCTTTTATACTGAGGCAATCTGGACAGAGCATCAGCCAAAAAGTTCTTCCCCCCCCCCCCGTTGTGTACTTTAGGGTGAAGTTAAATCAGTTGAAGTATTGTGCCCATCATATTTGTTTGGGGGAAAGTTTGCGAGGAGTTTTTACTGCCTCTAAGTTTTTGTGATCAGTCCATACTTTGAAAGGCACCTTGCTCCCTTCCAGGTAGTACCACCAGGTTAAAGAGCCCAACAAATTGTAAAAGCCTCTTTCTCCCAAACTGCCTACCTCTTCTCGCAATTGGTTAATTTGTTAATTTGTTTGAAAGGCCAGGGCTTTTCAACCTTTTCATTCATTGTATCACTTTTAGGACATGGCAGTATCTAAGTACCACCAGTTGCCTAGCAAGGTGTCAAAAACTTGACGGGCTTCCGGTTTGTGTGCGTGGCGCTTGTGGACGTGCAGGAAGAGCTCTCTCCCTGCCGTCCAATCTTCCTTGGAGGACCCTGAAAAGGGTTGAAAGTTGCCCTGTAGGGGTGACCACCGCAAAGAGGCCCTCTCTGTGATCGCGGAAGGGTGGCAGCCCTACGCTCGAATCTGGAGCAGCTCCTTTGGCCCAAAGAAGAAGAGATCAGCCATTAAGATGGCTGATCATTAAGCCGTTCCCTGCCAAAAGCCAAAAGCACCATCTAGCACAACGAAGCAATTGGAGGACCTGGGTGAGACCTTACCTTTCTTATTTCCCTAACTACTTTCCTGTGGGACTTTTCTGAAAATTTCCTCCCCCTATTTTGAAAGACCGGCAACTGCATACTTGGGGAATAAACTTTAAAGCCTTAAAAGAAATCAATTGGCTAAGGTAAAAAAAAATAAGCAATCTTATTTATACCTATTAAAAAGCTTTTTTTGTGGGAATCTACCACCCTATTTTCTGCTTAAGCTGTGAATTAAGGGGAAAAATGGACTAATTGAATAAAAGCTTCATATTAATCTGGAAAAAATTTTTACATCTTATTCTATATGTTATTGATGACATCTTGTGGCGAAACCTGGTATAGCAAGTAAATCTTTTTTTTATTGTGAGAGCTGACTGAATAACAGAGCTGTCCTTGACATTATCTTCAAAGATAAGAATTGGGAACACCTGGACAATCATTGACTCTTATTAAAACAGCCTCCATGAAAGACCTATCTCTAAACATCAATGAAATGGAGGAATATATCCCACCACTTACAGTCATGGCCGAAATTGTTGGCACCCCAGAAATTTTTCCAGAAAATCAAGTATTTCTCACAGAAAAGTATTGCAGGAACACATGTTTTGCTATACACAGGTTTATTCCCTTTGTGTGTGTTGGAACACAACAAAAAAGGGAGGAAAAAAAGCAAATTGGACATAATGTCAAACAAAAGTCCAAAAATGGGCTGGACAAAATCATTGGCGCCCTTTCAAAATTGTGGATAAACAAGATTGTTTCAACCATGTGATGCTCCTTTAAACACACCTGGGGCAAGTAACAAGTGTGGGCAATATAAAAATCACACCTGAAAGCAGATAAAAAGGAGAGAAGTTCACTTAGTCTTTGCATTGTGTGTCTGTGTGCGCCACACTAAGCATGGACAACAGAAAGAGGAGAAGAGAACTGTCTGAGGACTTGAGAACCAAAAGTGTGGACAAAATTGTGTATAGCAAAACGTGTTCCTGCAATACTTTTCTGTGAGGAAATACTTGATTTTCTGGAAAAATTTCTGGGGTGCCAACAATTTCGGCCATGACTGTAATTACAAACTGATGCTTGACACAATCTTGGCAATGACTGAGCAAATCAAAGCTAAACTGCAAGATAAATCTGACAGCTTAAAGCTACCAAATCAAACTTTGACCTTAAATGATGAATTGACAATCCAAAACCAAACAGAAGAAATGGAAACTAACATTAAAATAACAGACTTTAAAGAACAACAAATACAATTTACAGAGAACCTTGAAGCCCAAACCTCGACCTCAAAAAACAATAGTACCTGAAGAGGGAAGATATTAAAGGCCTTCAATTACAGTACGTTGAGGACCCAGCCAATCCAATGATAACCATAACACCAGTTACTACTTCTTAACTAAGCCAGATGGAATCGGAAGAAGAAAAAGATCAGACTGAACTAATGACAATTATATTACACCAAACATTGAAAATTGAGATATTAAAACAACACTTCAATGATTACAAAGGGGATACTTTCTTAGTAAAACTGATATTTGGATGGTCTCCCTGGATTCAAACAATGTGTGTAGGAAGAAAGGGAGACACATCTAAGAATCTAAAGGCACCAATATGGAAGCCTGATTGGCACAAAAAGAAGGCGAGAATTAGATTTAAAAAATTAGACTTGTCTCTTTCTTGGGATTTGTAACAATAGAGCTTAAAAAATTTCTTTTAATGGGCTAATGGAATCTTTAACAAATATAAACTGATTTTATATTTAGGTTTTAGATTTTTAAGGGAAAACAAAATTAAGCCATTAGAACATAACTCTGAACTATATTATAGAATCTGGAATGATATAATAAAATTCATTATTTTAATAATTGATGAACTATTAAGATGACATATAGAATATATTTGTTGTAATGATACGGATATGGATTGATTTTATATTTAACTTTTAGGTGTCTAAGGGAAAGGAAAGTTGACTATTAGAATTGATTTATATTATAGAATTCGGAAGGATATAACAGATATTTTTCTAATAATTGGTGAACTATTAAGATGACAAATAGAATTTACTTGTAAAAAATAAGAATGTATTGAAAAGAACAATGTAAGTTCTGTAGACAGGATAATTATTTTTTAATGAAATAGGGAAATGTGGATTACCCCAAAATTAATTTTTCTCTTATATATCATAGGCTATTCTAGAATATTCTATTGCAATTAGGTAAAACTTGAAAACAGGACATGGATATGTATAAGTGAAAATATACTGGAAATTCTTCTAATTGATTATGTTACAATTAGAAATGTATTAATTCGATTAATTTTATTATGTTATAACTAAGGGAATCGGAGAGGAAATCTTTGTTGACACAACTTGAGCTATTTACAAATAATTTGTTATTTGTTATTTTTTACTTTTGATTACCCAACCACCGTATTGCTTCACAAATACCTGAATGTAAAATTAAAAAATTAATAAAACTTGTACAAAAAACCCCCAAAAACTTGATGACCCCCCAAAAAAGGAAAAAAGTGATGAAGTACAGGTAGTCTTCAACTTACAAGAGTTTGCTTAGTGACTGTTCGAAGTTACAGTGGCACTGAAAAAAGTGCCTTCCAAGCCACAGCCGAGCAAGTTACCTGCCTGCCTGCCTGGCGGGACTCTTCCTCCTGTCCGAGGTTTTCATTGTGAGCATTTCTGTTGAGGATTAACAGCAGGGATGGGGTAGGGTGCGGGGGGGTGTTTGGTTTTTATTCTCCCTCCCCCCATCTGCTGGGTGGTTGCAGCAGGTTTTGGTCACTTCACATGACCCTGGGACACTGTGACCATCATAAATATGAATCAGTTTACCAAGCATCTGAATGTAAATCACAAGACCCTGGAGATACTGTAACATTCCAGCTGATCGGCACTTCTTCTAGGCTTAACAGAATTGCCAGGATCAGTGCTGCTTTCCAGCTGATTGGTGCTTCTTCAGGGCTCAGCAGAAGTGCCAGGATCAGCGCCAAGCTTCAGCTGGAGCCTGGCACTGATCCTGGTGCTTCCACTGAGCCTTGACAGCCCCAAAGAAGCACTGATCAGCTGGAAAGTGGCACTGATTCTGGCACTTTCGCTGAGCACTGACAGCCCTGCGGCTCCAGCCATCTCTCGCGTAGGCTTGTGCAGTGCTGCCACCAGTTCAGCTCATTCCCCTCCCCCACTACCACTTTTCTAGGATGGTTGCATACCACCTGCCAGGTGCCAATGTACCACAGGTGGTATCCGTACCACTGGTTGAAAAGCCCTGGTGTAGGTGCAGGGTTGTAAGACTCCCCTTTGTTGTGATTCAGGGTCAGCCTGTGGGTTCGGCAGTTGGGTCGGACGATTCAGAGGAGGAGGAGGGGGGTGTTGGAGAGGTTGCTGAGGGTGTTGGAGAGCTTGCTGATGAGAGCCCTCAGCCAGGCCCCTCCCACCTGGTTACGACGCAGACCCAGCTGTGTGAGCCTGACAGCGTGGATGAAGATGACCCACAGCTGGCCCTGTTCAAGGACGCCCAACGCAGGAGGCAGTCAATCAGGAGTAAACAGGAAGGCAATGGGGCACCTCGGAAGGAGGCAGAGAGAAGCCACGCCCTGAACTGTTTAAAAGGGGAATGCGTGGGAGGGCTGGTTTGCTGAAGGCAACCGTTTGAATAGCTCCTGTTTCATGGTTCGTGTCTTGTTTTTGCTCTGTTTGCTTTTGTGTCCATAAATTTGGCAGGCTTAGTTCCAGCCTCTTGCCTTCTTGTAAAGGGGTTGTCCCTGACTTATCTGCAGGGCCGGTAGTAGGCTGGTACAGAACACCCTTATTATTCTTTTGCAAAAGAACTGCTCCGACTGCCACATTGCTAGCATTGGCTTGAATCATAAATTGTTCCCCCGGGCAGGGGTACTTTAAACTCAGCTCGGCCGCAAAAAGTCTTTTTAAATTCTCAAAAGTGGTTTGACAGCTCATAGTCCATGTTAGCGGTTGGCACGGTTGTGCCTTTCCTCCATCTGTTTAATAAGTGTGTTGGAGGTAAAGCAATTTCAGCAAAAGAAGGAATGAATTGATGATAGACGTTTGCAAATCCCAGAAAGCTTTGAAGCTTCTTTTGAGTCGTTGGGGATTGCCATTCAATTACGGCTTTCACTTTGCCAGGATCCATCTCTGTGCCCTCACTGGAGATCTGCTAGTCCAAATAATCTAGTCGGGTTTGGTGGAATTCAAACTTTAATAATTTAAGATATAGTTTAGCATCTAGTAGTTTCTTTAGTACCTCTTGCTCTAAATTCACATGGTCAGCCATATTCTTGCTATAGATTAAGATGTCATCAACATACACCAAAACTGCTTTGTTTAGATGGTTGTGTAGCACCTGGTTAATTAGCTGCATGAAAACAGCTGGAGCTCCTTGTAGTCCAAATGGCATAACTTTGAACTGATAGCTGCCCATAGGACAGTTAAAAGCAGTTTTCCATTCATATCCTTACTCAGTAGTACACTTCTCTTAGATTTAACTTGGTGAAGATATGGCCCTGTGCTAGATGGATTAGTACAGTGATGGTGAACCATTTAGAGACTGAATGCCCAAATTGCAACCCAAAACCCAGTTCTATATCATTGATTGCCAGGTAGGCATGGCCCACTGGGTGAGTGTGGCTACGGTGGTCATGGCAGACTGGGTGGGTGTGGCCAGGTTGGGCATGGCCAATGTGATGTTGCTCCTGGAGAGGGATGCCTGTGGGGGCCAGGCAGGGTTGGGGGAGATCCAGGGGGTCTCTGGCGGGTGGGGCAGTAGGCAGGAGGCTCATCCTGCAAGGTGAAGCAAGGTGAGGGAGGGGGCAGGGCAGGGGTTAGGCTGCCACTGCTTTCCCCCCAGGATGGAGTGCTCCGCCGCTGCTCACACCCAGTGATAAAGGTGGAATTTGGGAGGTAGTGGCAGGGCATAGCCTAAGTTGTGGTCCAGCAGCAGCAGCAAAGCTCGTCCTCCCCACTCAAGCGACCACCAGCGGCTCCTCGGCTCCATCTGAGTTGAAGAAAGCAGAGGCGCAGCAGCTCTCAATAAGGTGGGTGCACACGAGTAAGCAATGCACCCGGCTCTTATTGTTTGAGAGCAATCCCGCTGCTGTGCCTCCACTTTCAATTTGGATGGAGCTGAGGTACCCAATCTGCTGCATTGCCTGCCTCCCCCTCCCCCTCCCCCCATGCCTCGGGCTGGTGCCACCAGCAGCTCGCTCAGGTCCATTAGGCTGCTTCCAGTGGTGAGGTTTTGTGCCAGCCAGCCCGCCAGGCAAGGAGTAAGTCGGGATGGTGGCTGGCTGGCTGGGGAGGGGGAATCATGGCTGTTTGGGGGGGAATTGCCAAGCCTCAGGGCAGCAGCATTGGCAGCTCCCCCCACACCCAGCAAGCCAAAGGCCACCCTGAACGGGGAAAGCTTATCACCATCGGTGCCATGGCCCCCCAATCCCAGCCAGGATTGAGTACCTCCCCGCCTCTGCTGGGCCTGGGTGGCCATGATTCTAATGGGGATCCGGCTTTCCCCGCTCGGGGTGGCCTTTTGCCTGCTGGGCATGGGTGTGCACCTCTACATGGGGCTTGCTAGCCAGTTGCTTCACCTCCTTTGTGCTGGGCGGGGCTGCTGCTCTGGGTGGCGGTCTAATGGACATGTGTGAGCTGCTGGCAGCAGCTGCACATGTGCCCACAGAAATGGCTCTGTGTGCCGCCTGTTGCACACGGGCCATAGGTTCACCACCACAGGATTAGTAGTGTCACTGCGTTTTTATGTGTTTGTCAGCAAGCATGTTGCAGTCTGCTCTTTGCCAGCTGTGCTGTTATCTTATCATTGTAACCATGGTGAGTGTCACATGTTCAACCATGAAACCAGGTTTCATGTCTGGTTCTACTATTGTGTGCGCATGTCCAAACAAAGTTTTTCTGTTTCTTTCTTTTCTCTCTGTGCTGTCTGGTGAGATAGAGCATGTAGTCAGTTAAGAGTCTTTCTGTGTTTTTCTGATTAAAGGTTTTACAGTAGAATATGTTTCAGGTTTTTTTTCTTTTACCTGGAATGCACCATGCATCAAATGAACCACGGTTCATCGACCTCTGATAAGGAGTTTTTTTATTTAATCCTTTGACATGGTAGCAGAGGATGGTTTGTTTTTTACTTTCAAGAGATGCTGATAAGTGTTTAGGCTATTAGTCAGTTAGTTAGGTCAGCAACTGAGGAACGCTGTGATTAATTACTGAAAATTGCCGAAGAAGAAGAACAGGAGGAAAGGCAAAAAGAAGGCTCGTTATCAGTCTGACGAAGAGGAGGAGGCCACTTCACAGAGGCGTCTTCCTTCAAGTTTACAGACTCCACTTGCTTCTGCCACGCGTCTTGGAGAAGAAGCTGCACCCCGTCGATGATTTAAGGTCAGTCACATCGTCTCCTGATTTTACAGGCTCTCAGGCAGCCACCCCAGAAAGAGTTCACACTCAAGGGGCCCATGCTGATTTTGAGTGGCTCAGTGCCAGACCTAAAGTTCTACTCAGGAGAGAAGAAATTCATTATTCTCCTCTTAGCCCTGAGCAGACTCTGCATGAGAAGGCCGTGCAAAGTTATTTTGTTCAAATTGAGGCATTTGAACAGGGGCTGCACCAGGCAAAAGCATATGCATCATTGATTAAGCAGCATAAGGGGGACTCTGCTGTGATTCACATCCCAGATTCCACCATATTGCCTCCTTCTTCCAAGCCAAAGCCACTCCCACAAGTGGGTGTTGCATCAGATGAAGGGGAACAGAAAGCACTTGTGTCACAGTCCCATGATGTGCAGGATCAAATGACACACAAGGCTACAGTGATGCCTGAAGCTAATGTTATAACACCATCTGCTGGTGAATCTGTTTTACAAGATAGAAATGAATTACTATTTGTACTACAGGAGCAAATGCAGAGAATGCAGTACGCGTTTTCATAGATGTCTATTCATCAATCAATGCTTCAAGCTGCAACACCTCTTCGAGATGTTGTATCTGTACAAAAGCCAATCCATTTATCGGGAGTTCCAGTTCTAGCACCCTGATGGTGCTAGAATTCCTATTAATACTGCTACTATCCAGGTTCCTGTCCCAGACGGAGCACAGCAACATTCAGCCCAAGTACAGCTACCACTGGGTTCTCAAATACAAAGGCCAGCGCGATCTGCAGGCCAATGTTTCAGCTCAAGCGCCAGCGCCTTCTGCTGGCCAGGGTGGAATTGCGGCTCAAGTACAGCCACAACCAGCACTGGTACCAGTGGCAGCCCCAATGCAACTGCCACAAGTCTTAGCACAGGCGCCACCGGTGCCTCCTGCAGGTCAAGTCCGGATTGCACAACCTGCACAGCCAGTACCCCAAATGCATGTTCCTCAACAGGCATCTTCTATTGTACCACTGGTTGGTGACTCAAAATTGAAGCGGTCAGGACAAAATTACAAGGCATGGGTCAGTGAAGTTGGACTTTTGCTCCGCAGAGAAGGTACCCATTGCATGGTATTTAATCCTCCTGCCCAGCCATGGACCCCTGACATATGGGACTTAAATACTAAAGCATGCACAACATTATTGATGTCAATGGATACTGAATTGCAGCTCACCTTTTCACAAGATGCAACTGGAGGAACAGAGGAACAGATTCCAGAGGAGGCAGAGGTAGAGGCGGACGACAGGCGTGATCCACAAGTTCCACTTGCCACATTGGCCTTAACCAGCGATCCACAACCTTAACCAGCATATGACAGACGACTTCTTTGGACTTTGGACAGTGGAGCAGCATTACATGTTACCTATAGAAAAGAGCTTTATACAGAGAAGCACGAGCCTGAACCTGAACTTCGTGAGCTTCATTCTTTTTCAAATCATCCTGTTCAGGTCATGGGGAAAGGACCTGCTTATATTGAAGAGCTTGATGCATTTATTCCTGATGTTTATTATGTACTGTTAGCAAATAGTAGTTTGCTTAGTCAGAGTCACCTGTCTAGGGTATCAAAATTCCAGGTCCATCACCTTGAAAAAGCAAGTTATGTAGTTAAAGATGGAGATATTGTTGCTGAAACCATGTTGATTAGTGGCGTTTATTACATAAAGCCAAAATCTAAGCGGCAAGAGCAGGCAAGTATACAAGCTCCAAAAAAGGAGAGGGCAGGCTCAGTGAGAGATGTCCCAAAGAGAGATCCTGTTGCTATTTCAAAGGCTCCTAAAGCTAACAAGAAGACAAATGAGACACAGGTTGCCCACGGCAAGCTTGAGGTTCCTAATAAACACGCTAATGTTGAGAATTCTCTAACAGGTAAACCTTTGCATTACAGGTGTATTCATAAGTGGCACAGAAGATTGGGTCATGCCAGTTTCCGTGTTCTTAAGAAGATGCCAGAGTTCGCGAGAGGTTTGGATCTAAAGGGGTGTAAGGTGTTCTTGGATTGTGCTGTCTGCAAAAAATCCAAATCCAAAGCAGCAGCAATTCCAAAGCACAGTACACGCCTGTCAACATGGATTTTTTATTTGGTACACACTGACATAGTGGGTCCTTTTACACCAACAATTGGTGGTAAAAAATATTTTTTGACAATTATTGATAATTATTCTAGATATGGATATGTATTTCCTATGAAAGAAAAATCTGAGACCTTTCAGATCTTCAAAGACTTTGCCGCTCTTGTCTATACCCAACATGATGTTAGCATAGCCAGAATCCAGAGTGATCACGGTGCTGAATTCATGTCTCAGCGTTTTCAGGACTGGATGCGTAAGAATGGCATACTACACCAGACCTCAGCTCCTTACACTCCGGCTGAGAATGGAGTGGCAGAACGCAGAAATGGGGTACTGCAAACCATGATGCGTTGCCTCCTTGAAGATGCTAACCTCAGTCTCCCATACTGGGGTGAGGCTATTAAATATGCTAATCATATCATCAACTATTTGAGCTTGCCGGCCTGGACTGAGGGTTTGGGGTTAAGGTTTTAATTTTTAATTATTTTGGGGCTATTTAATTTAATTTAATTTTAACCTGTATATATTGTACTGTTTTAATTTGCCCTGTAAACTGCCCTGAGTCCCTCGGGAAAAGGGCGGTATATAAATCGAAATAAATAAAATAAATAAATAAATAAACCATACGTGGAGCAGTGTAATAAATCAGACCCCTTACTTCATGTTGTATGGATACAAGCCTGATCTCTCGCATCTCCATATTTTTGGTTCATACTCTATGGTGAATATTCCTTTAGCTCAAAGAAAGAAAGGAGGCCCTGCAGCAAAAAGAATGAGATTTATGGGTATTGATGATAATTCAAAATGGAGCAAATACATTGACTCCACTCCTGTAATTGTGATTTCCCAATCTGGTACTTTTGAGGAAGATGCTGACTGGTCCAGGATTCATTCTAACGATCCTGGAGTTTATTTTGCTAGAAATGATGCTGCTAATGCCACACAGCCTGATGCTCAAGACTCACAGGCGAATGTCCCTTCCACGAATTCTTCTCAACCTACTGTTCCGTCTTCGCAAGCTACCGATACTGCCGCTAGCAATGATGATGAAGACGAGGACGAAATGGAAGAAGAACGGACAGTCGTTCCGAGATGTTCCAAGAGGGCCACAAAGGGAATCCCTCCAAAACGGTATTCATGGCATGTAACGAATGCACCTTTACCTTTGATTTGTAATGTTACGCTTCCTCCTGATAAGTTCACACAAATCAAACATCTTCCTGAATCTAAGCAAGATAAATGGTATGAGGCAATGCAGGCTGAAATGGACAGTCTAAAGAAACTTCAAGTGTTTATGCCTGCAAGTCCTCCAGCAAACAAGAAAGTTATTGGCACTCGGTGGGTCTGCAGAATTAAAAAGAAGCCAAATGGTGAGTCGTTGTATAAGGCCAGACTTGTAGCTCAGGGTTTCGCTCAATGTTATCCTGAGGAATATACAAATACTTACCCACAGTTCGGACTGAGAGTGTGAAAATCGCCTTAGGCACTGCAACTATCCTTGGTTTAGAGGTTTTTCAGTTCGATGTTGAAACGGCTTATCTACATGCTGACCTTGATAAGGAAATTACGTGAAAGGTCCTCCGGGGTTCCGACAACAAGAAGGGGATACCTGGTTTCTACACAAAAGTCTTTATGGTCTGAAACAGTCTGGTTTAATGTGGTATATACCGTATATACTTGAGTATAAGCCGAATTTTTCAGCCCACTTTTTGGGCTGAAAAAATCCACTTCGGCTTATACTCCAGTCAACAAAAAAAAAGAACTTACCGAGGACTTGCGCGCGGCCGAGCTACTTTGCCTGACGCTGCTGGGGTCGCCCGGGCGCCTCTGCTCGCCCTCAGCAGCACCTGGCCCGGAATCACATGCGAAACAAGCCCGGCAGAGGAGCTGGAGCGGCGAGCAGAGGCGCCCGGCCCAGATCCTGCAAGGCCCGGCCGAGACACGCCCCCAGCAGCGGAGCTGCTCCGGCTCCTCTGCCGGGCTTGTTTTGCATGTGAGCTACTTTGCCTGACGCTGCTGGGGTCGCGTCTCGGCCGGGGCCTAGCAGGATCCGGCCCGGGCGCCTCTGCTCGCCCTCAGCAGCACCTGGCCCGGAATCACATGCGAAACAAGCCTGGCAGAGGAGCCGGAGCGGCGAGCAGAGGCGCCCGGCCCAGATCCTGCAAGGCCCGCCCGAGACACGCCCCCAGCAGCGGAGCTGCTCCGGCTCCTCTGCCGGGCTTGTTTTGCATGTGAGCTACTTTGCCTGACGCTGCTGGGGTCGCGTCTCGGCCGGGGCCTTGCAGGATCCGGCCCGGGCGCCTCTGCTCGCCCTCAGCAGCACCTGGCCCGGAATCACATGCGAAACAAGCCCGGCAGAGGAGCCGGAGCGGCGAGCAGAGGCGCCCGGCCCAGATCCTGCAAGGCCCGGCCGAGACACGCCCCCAGCAGCGGAGCTGCTCCGGCTCCTCTGCCGGGCTTGTTTTGCATGTGAGCTACTTTGCCTGACGCTGCTGGGGTCGCGTCTCGGCCGGGGCCTTGCAGGATCCGGCCCGGGCGCCTCTGCTCGCCCTCAGCAGCACCTGGCCCGGAATCACATGCGAAACAAGCCCGGCAGAGGAGCCGGAGCGGCGAGCAGAGGCGCCCGGCCCAGATCCTGCAAGGCCCGGCCGAGACACGCCCCCAGCAGCGGAGCTGCTCCGGCTCCTCTGCCGGGCTTGTTTTGCATGTGAGCTACTTTGCCTGACGCTGCTGGGGTCGCGTCTCGGCCGGGGCCTTGCAGGATCCGGCCCGGGCGCCTCTGCTCGCCCTCAGCAGCACCTGGCCCGGAATCACATGCGAAACAAGCCCGGCAGAGGAGCCGGAGCGGCGAGCAGAGGCGCCCGGCCCAGATCCTGCAAGGCCCGGCCGAGACACGCCCCCAGCAGCGGAGCTGCTCCGGCTCCTCTGCCGGGCTTGTTTTGCATGTGAGCTACTTTGCCTGACGCTGCTGGGGTCGCGTCTCGGCCGGGGCCTTGCAGGATCCGGCCCGGGCGCCTCTGCTCGCCCTCAGCAGCACCTGGCCCGGAATCACATGCGAAACAAGCCCGGCAGAGGAGCCGGAGCGGCGAGCAGAGGCGCCCGGCCCAGATCCTGCAAGGCCCGGCCGAGACACGCCCCCAGCAGCGGAGCTGCTCCGGCTCCTCTGCCGAGCTTGTTTTGCATGTGAGCTACTTTGCCTGACGCTGAGAAGACCCGCTTGGGCACTCGGGTTGGTGTCAGTCTCCGCAGGCCCTTCTCGTTTCCAGGAACGTCAAGCGCGCTTGGCTCCCCACCCCCACGGCAGGGCAGGGCAGGGCAGAGACTTGCTCGCCCTTCTGACGGCCCTGAAGAGAAACGAAGGGCTTGCAAACTCCCCGCGAGAAGCTGGGCGAAGCGCGCGGCTGGGCGAGTGTGTGCCTGCGCGCGTATTTACGAAAGAAACGCTCCGAGAGTTCTTTTTCCGCCCCCTTGGGGGGAACTCTAGCGACTGCTGTAGCCGCGCTTCTCTTCTCGGCTCCGAAAATAGGGATTTCTACTCTCTCTCTCTCTCTCTCTCCCCTCCCCACCCCGCATTCTCCTGCCTCTTCGATTGCGACAATAAAAGGGCGAAGGGTGCGCTGGTTTCTTCCTCCTTCCTCCCCCCCTCCCCTCCCCTCCCCGATTGTCAGGTGAGGCAGCTGGAGGTCTGGCCGGGAGATTGTAGCCGTTTTGAAACGCCGCGTCTTGAAACGCCCGATCAGCTGATTTTCGGGTGGAAGAGCCGCGGCTTGAATCTGTTTGCATCTGCCTAAATTAGACCGAAACGGCCTGAATTTGACCAGAGTTGCTTTGTAATGGCTGGAGGAACTGCAGAGGAGGTCTTGCCGGGAGATTGTGGCCGTTTTGAAACGCCGCGGCTTGAAACGCCCGATCAGCTGATTTTCGGGGCGGAAAGAGCCACGGCTTGAATCTGCTTGTATTTGTTTGAACTTAACCAGAAACGGCTCGTAATGGCTGGAGGAACTGCGGAGGGAGTGAATGCTCCAGCCTGGAATATTTGGAAAGGCTGGGGGAACCGGATGAACTGCAGCTTAAGCGACTGTTGCCGGAGGAGCCATGGCTTGAAACGCCCCAGTTTTGGGGCAGCGTTTGCTTGTTCCGGGTAGAAAAAACGCTGTCGACCCCGGCATCTTTTGCGGGGATTTCCCATTTCCCGTTGCGAAACCAGCCGAGCCCAAGTCCACCCTTTCTTTTTTTTCCACGGCACGCTCGGTGCCTTTCCCACGATCGTGTCTCCTTCAGATCTTACGCAAGCTTCCTCGATTTCCTGGTGTGTGTGTGTGTGTGTGTGTTTCTTTCTTATTCCTCCCTTCTCTGGTGGTTGGAAAGGCGTGTGACGCGCTTCGACAACAACTCTGCTGGCTCTCTCGGTGGGAACCTCCCATCCTCTATATACCCCCATTTCGGCTGCTTCGCAAACTGCTTCCTCCACCCCACCCCACCCCACCTCACCCCTCCCCGCAAAAGATGCCGGGGTCGACAGCGTTTTTTCTACCTGGAACAAGCAAACACGCAGGCAACCCTGCACTATTCAGCTCAGTGAAGTCACGCTTGGTTAAAAAACAGATTTAATAATAATAATAATAAGAAGAAGAAGTTGGGCTGATCAAATGTTTCAATAATGACTGAAGGAGAGGTGCTTGTACCTTGGTCTTTGTGCTGGTGTCTTGACATGCCAGTGTTTTTATTTATTCCATTTATTCCATTTGATCAGCCCAAAGTACAAAAAAAAACACCCCAAAAACAAGGTCTAGTTTCACGGCGATGAGCGACCGGAGTGCCAATCAATTAGTTAACAGACTTCATCAGTTCCAAAATCAAGATCACACCGGCAAGCTTTGTCAGTTGTCACTCGCGGCAGTACAAATACACTAGTACGGAAAGCTGCCGTTCACTTTCGGGGGGAGGAAAAAAACCCACAACAACACCGCATGCTTTCCGCCCCGAAAATCAGCTGATCGGGCATTTCAAGCCGTTTCAAGCGTGACTTCACTGAGCTGAATAGTGCAGGGTTGCCTGCGTGTTTGCTTGTTCCGGGTAGAAAAAACGCTGTCGACCCCGGCATCTTTTGCGGGGAGGGGTGAGGTGGGGTGGGGTGGGGTGGAGGAAGCAGTTTGCGAAGCAGCCAAAATGGGGGTGTCAAGCCCTACGGGGACCAGGGGAGCACTTCCAACAATGCCCGCGCAGCACTGAAGGCCCATTGGCACCCGCACCCCCCAACTGTTCGGCGGGCGAACGCCAGACCCGCTGCCGCACTTACAGCTGATCGGCGGCCGGAGGAGATTGTGGACGGGCGCAGAGGGTCCGCGTCAGCACAGACAGCTGATCGGCGGCTGAAGGAGACTGCGAGCGGCTGCAGAGGTTTCGCGGCCGCATCAACAGCTGATCGGCGGCTGGAGGAGATTGTGGACGGGCGCAGAGGGTCCGCGTCAGCACAGACAGCTGATCGGCGGCTGAAGGAGACTGCGAGCGGCTGCGGAGGTTCCGCGCCGGCACAAACAGCTAAGGGGCAGCCGGGGACGTCTACCAGTGGTCACGCAGCGCGATCAACTGAGCGGCAGCTAGAAACAGCCGCCGACGGTCGCACGGGCCTCACGGGACTTTTCGGGTCCGATGGCGGCTTGGAGAGTGTGGGTGGCTGCTTCGCAGACCTTGCATGCCGCTACAACCGCCAGGAGCGTTTCTTTCGTAAATACGCGCGCAGGCACACACTCGCCCAGCCGCGCGCTTCGCCCAGCTTCTCGCGGGGAGTTTGCAAGCCCTTCGTTTCTCTTCAGGGCCGTCAGAAGGGCGAGCAAGTCTCTGCCCTGCCCTGCCCTGCCGTGGGGGTGGGGAGCCAAGCGCGCTTGACGTTCCTGGAAATGAGAAGGGCCTGCGGAGACTGACACCAACCCGAGTGCCCAAGCGGGTCTTCTCAGCGTCAGGCAAAGTAGCTCACATGCAAAACAAGCTCAGCAGAGGAGCCGGAGCAGCTCCGCTGCTGGGGGCGTGTCTCGGCCGGGCCTTGCAGGATCTGGGCCGGGCGCCTCTGCTCGCCGCTCCGGCTCCTCTGCCGGGCTTGTTTCGCGTGCGAGCTACTTTGCCGGCCGCTGCTGAGGGAAGATCTCTGGAGAGGAGCATAAGGTGAGCTGCTGCATTTCCCAGCCTCGGCTTATACTCGAGTCACCAACTTTTCCCACTTTTGGGGGGTAAAATTAGGGGTCTCGGCTTATATTCGAGTCGGCTTATACTCAAGTATATACGGTATGTCTTACTGACAAACTAAATTCAATGGGCTTTATTAAGTCTGAAACGGACGAATGCGTGTTTACTAAAAGATCTGATAAGGAGTTTTTGATCTACTCTTTTGACAAGTAGGTCCTTTAGGAGGGCAAGGGGGTACGTATTCTCCACACTCACAGCGTTTAACCCCTTATAATCCACACAGAGCCTCAGTGACCCATCTTTTTTTCCCTTGAATAACACTGGGACCCCCACCTGGGATTTAAGCCAGCTCCATGAACCCTCTGGCTAGGTTTTTATTCACATACTACTGCAGCTCCTCCATCTCAAGGGGAAACATTTTTGGTTTAGGCAGCTTGGCTTCTGGTAATATTTCAATGGCTGGTGCGGTGGTAGGATTTCACATTCCTTCTCACTAAATGCTTCCGCTAAATCTTGGTATTCCCTGGGGATGAGTGGCTCCCCTGGTAGGGGAATGGTGGCTACTTTCACTGTTTCAGCCAATGGACTAGGCTCTCCGCTAATGTCAAAAGAGTCACCATGGGGGTTGGGTCCTACTGGCAATCTCACAGTCCTCATCCCCTTTTCCCACCAAATAAAAGGTTTCCACTTGTCTAGCCATGCTAGACCTAAAACCAAAGCTTCAGTCATTTTTGGGACCATCACAAAACAGATGAGCTCCCAGTGTTCGCCTATTCTAAACGTACCGGTTCAGTTAAGTGGGTGACTAAGGTCCCTCCCATTAAAGTTCCATCTGCTTGTTCAAATCTCATAGGTTTGGAAAGTAACCTTGCTCCTATGCCCAGTTTAAGGGCAATTGGCAAGCTGATAATGCATTGGGAGCATCCTGAGTCCACTAGCACCTTCAAATCCATTTGTACCTCTGTCTTAGGGACTATGAGCTTGGCAGCAAGGGAAGAAGGTGGAATGGGTTGACTCACCATCAGGTCATTTTCTCCCTCATCATCACTGTCATATGAAGCCAGAATAATGGTGGATCAGGCTGGAGTTTCCACTTTCTCCTGCATATGCAATGCGACCTGGGTGATGAGCTCCTGGGCGACCCAGCTTGTCTTTTCTTTGGTTGGATGCTGAGCGTGTTTCTTTCTCTCTGGTGGTCCCGATTTACCCTTCTGCTGGGGATACAGGACCAGACAATTTGCCGCTCAGTGTTCCTGCTGGCCACACCTGAAGCATTTGATCAGTGGTGCTGGTCGGGGCCTGGGAGATTCAGCTGCTTTTATCGCATGAAGCTGGCGGGGAGGTGGTATTGCTGGAGGTTGATGGGGAGGCGGTTGTCTGGCAGGCTCTGGTCTTGGAGCCGGTCTGGGAGCTGCCAACTTTTTCCGACAGGTAAGCTCGATGTCTTTCTTTATTGCTGTCTGGTACCATTCCTATAAGCGGTCAGGAACTCACCAGTAGATGTAGGCCTTAAATAAGTCATCGTCCAAACCCTCTTTAAAATGATGCACCAGGGATCATTCTGGCCACCGTTCAATAAGGCCTGCGACTCTTGTGAACTCGTGCTCATAATCCATCACTGGTCTGCCAGCTTGCTTCACTGCATGAATGTCTTTCTCTGCTCTTAAGGCTATGGAGTTGTCTTCAAATTGGGTTCTCAACCCTCGGACGAATAAGTTGAAATTCCACAGTTCAGGTGCTTGCTCGTTGTACAGGCTATTGAGCCCCTCGGCAGCCTCTCCTTCCAGGTTAGCTGCGATGACATCAACCATCACCACTGGGTCTGGATAGACATCACCATTGCGGTTCACATAAGAACCCACTTGATTCAAAAAGAAAGTTAACTTTTTACGGTCCCTATCGTACATAGCTTTCAGGGGGGGAAACAGCATGCGTTGTTGTCTTTCTAGCAGATCATGCATTCGCTCATAATGCTGCATCAGATCATGCTGGAAGTCTCTTTCTCATTCAGCCCTGGGAAGGGGCCCTGGAGTGGCATGACGACCAGGGTAACGATCAGGACTGTGTTGGTGACAAGGCTCAGGGCTCCGTCAATAATGGTGATGGTCAGGGCTGTCTCTATCCTGGTACTGGTCAAGGCCACCTCAGTCTCTGTAATGGCCATGATTCTCCCTGCACCGGGGATAGTTGGGGCTGTGGTAATGTGGGTAGTGATCAGGGCTTTCAGAGGAGCGATGTTGCTCATGGGTAATATACTGTTCTTGGCAACCAGGGCTGTCATGTCAATGGTAACATTCTGGACTCGACTGTCAGTGACGCTTGGGACTGGATCGCTGCCGCTGACAGTCCAGACTTCTCTCTCGCACGGGGCTCGAGGCTAATGCCGGTGATCGTGAAGGTGGGGAGGGAGTTCTGGCCCCTAGCACAGGACTAGGACTTCTGGTTGAGGAGCTGCCCTTGCCTTGATCATCCTCCTTTTTGTTGGTAGGCAGTGGATGGGTGGCATGCTCCTTGGTTCCCACCTCCAGCCCTTCAAATATCTCCCTAAGGTGTTCGACTGACTGGCTCCAGACTGCAGTCAGGTACTTCCAATCACCTGAGTCATCCAATGGTGCCGTTCTCTTCGGCCCTTGTCTATCAAGACAGTGTGTTCTTATTGCTTTCGAAGAATCCCATCTCGGCTGGCTCATTTCTGATTGCTTAGGGTCTCCACTAGGCACGGCCCACTCAGACAACCGGGTGAGTTCTTTAGTGTTTGGTCTTGTCCCCGGTTGCTGAAGCATCCGAGACAGTGCTTTCAACCGGCGTGATGGCTTGTGCTCCTGACAGGGCGGTGCTGCTGACAGGGTTCTCCTTCTCCATATTGGGATCTTCCCCAAGTCTTTGTCAGCCTCCCTTCTATTTTGGGTAGGTGACTGGTGCTGAGGACCCTGTAAATTTTAAAGGAAACGGTAGTTTTGGGTTAATGTCATGGTTCCGATAGATGAAACCAGTAAAAGAACTTCAAGGCAAGAATTCTTCTTCAAAGAACATTTTATTAGGAAACAAAGTATCGGCACTTACATAGTTGAACACAAAACTGAGATTCCCTTCCCCCAGATACAATGTAATAAGTTGCAATTCCCATCCCACAAACACTGTCATAAATCACATTCCCCAATTAACGCAAGAGGCGGACTTTTCTCACCGGCCCATCAGCCCACCCAAAACTTATCAGACCATGTCCTTGAGTTCCCACATTTCTACATTGTTATGGCTAGCTAAACCCTCAAGCATTTACCCCATCCCCCCTTCTACATCTGAACTCTAAAAGAATAGCAAAGGCATGTTAGAAGCAAAAATAAAAATGGCTACTGATTCTGAGTTGTCAGAGCAACAACATCCATTGTCACAGCATTGACAGTGTATTTGTGTGTGTAAATGTATATGTATATATGTGTGCATGTATGTAATATGAAACATGGTGCAATGTTTTTAACCTAGTTATACTCATTCCTTACCTTCAGAACACTACAAATCCTTAGGGGTTCAACCAAGCCAATTGTCAGAACCCATTCCTATTTCATTTCTATCTATCCTCTCTGACCCAAATCAAATCTCACCTCTTCCTGGATTCTGCCCTACTCCCAAAGGGGGGGGATGTTCCCATGGGTTTATTGCCTCTACTTCCTCTATCTGCTACAATGTAACCTCTTTTGTTTATTACCTCTGTGTCCGCTACTCACTACAATGTAACAATTTGCTTCCTGCATTATCTCTCTCTCTGAACGTTATCTCCCTAAACTGTCAGCTAGAATAAGGAAGGGAATAAGGAATGTATCCTCAGTGCCCGGCTTATTTCTACACGCTCAAAGGAGGGTGTGAAGAGTCGCCGACCATCGCTGCATGAACTGAAGACGGGCCGATGTTACCTCCCCTTTTCCCATGATGGATCTAATACCTGGGGATTGGCCGTCCCATACCGGCTGGCCAGACTATAGGGTGGAATCTTACTTGGGGATACTTTAATCTGTTGCTCTGCGTGGGGAATCTCAGATCCTGTTTATTATGCTTGCTATCAACTGCTCTTAATAAAAGTTCCTGTTGGAAGAAATTGTTTACAAGAGTTCTGCTTTCTTAAGATGGGTTGAAGTGGGTCCTGACACCAATTCCACATCTCACACAGCTTTTCTAATATTTGATTGATTTGTGTGCATAAAAACGTTACAAATTATATATACTGTAAATTTATAAGTCACATTTGTTTAACATGTTATAAGAAGCAGGTTTGATTTGCAGTTTTAATACATATTCTAAATAGTTTGAATTGTAAGAACAAAATAGACAATAAAAATGAAGAATAGACTCATCAATTTATGGCTTAATTAATTCCATGGATAAGAAATTTGTTTTGTTTTAACTTATTTTTTTTTTATTGAAAAGTTTTAAAATACATTTTATCTTTAACAATCCCCCCCTTTCCCCCCTCCCCCCCCCGACTTCCCAGAGCTAAGTACAGGGTATAAAAACAAAGAACAATCATAAACATCCATATGCTACCAACAATAAATTCTTAAATCTATCACTCTCTAGCTCATATAAGATAACGAGTTTTGTTTTAACTTATGTTTGGGTTCGAATATGAACAATTTGTTCTCAAAAACTTAGCCAGAATTTTGGCATGATGAGAGAATAATATGCAAACATTTTTAGATGAAAAATATATCCGAAAAAAACCCAACTGGGGTGAGTGTGATATAGTAATTACTGTAGATGGTTGAATCAGCCCCAGAGTGACCCAGGTACAATTTCACTAAGCCACAATGGAAGTTACTGTGGCTTTGAGCCAGGCCTTTTCTCCAAATCACAAGATTGTTTTTTTGAAGATCAAACAAGAGGTGACTGCCTTGAGCACCTTAGAGAACAGGTTAAGTGTAAATGTAATTAACAAGTAAATTTGAAACTTTCTGAAGCACTCGAAGAACTTGATTAATCTTGCTAATAAAATTTTCAGGTTGTCAATGATTTCTTTTCGTGGGCACATGTAACTTACTTGAAGCTTTTATGCAGCTTCTTCCAAGCTTCTCATGGTACATTGAAACTAAAACATAAATCGTTGCTGCTTTATCACCATAATAAATATTTGATTTGATCAAACAAGCCTGTATAAGGTGGCACAGAATGAAAAGAAGAAGAAATCAAGATATGATGCCAAAAGACTCAGCTGAGGACAAGTCTGAGATATTTTCTGTTTTAATGGCTAGGGAAGTTATAGGAGCACCTGCCTAATCTTAGTTGTCTCACTTGGCCAGTTAGATCACATTAAAATTAAGAAAAGACATTATTGCATATTAGTCTCACCCGAGTCTCAGGAGTACTGAGAAATTAATTCAGTGCAGAAGTAAGAACCATTTTATATCATTCTCCAATTCCTTTCACCAGATTGGCAGAATCCCTGAAAATTTATACAGATAAATGTTTCTCTACATTTAAATTCTACTAGTATGGTAGAATTTAATAAAATTAAATTTTAAAAATTATTATAATCATCACATTATAATAATTATATTTAATCAAATTGTTATTTTAACTGAAATATGTAATTTAATAATTTATGCTAGTGCGGTGGCTCAGTGGTTAAAGACACTGACCTTGTCAGCTGGAAAGCTGAC
Organism: Vipera berus; assembly: GCF_964194415.1. Taxonomy (NCBI): domain Eukaryota; kingdom Metazoa; phylum Chordata; class Lepidosauria; order Squamata; family Viperidae; genus Vipera; species Vipera berus. The sequence continues at coordinate 188,773,258 of NC_138202.1, read as the reverse complement.
AGTGCAGGTTCGAGACCCGAATGCCATGCAATGGGTTGAGCTCCCATTCTGTTCCTGCCCAGCTCCTCCCTACCTAGCAATTCGAAAGGATGCAAATGCAAGTAGATTAATAGGTACCACTTTAGTGGGAAGGTTACAGAATTCCGTGCTCCTTTGGCATATAGCTTTGCTGGCCACATGACCACGGAAAATGTCTTTGGATAATGCTGGCTCTCTTGGCCAAGAATTGCAGCACTGCGCCCTAGAGTCAGACACAGCTAGACAAGGAAACTTATTTTTAGGATGATTTAGAAACAGTATCAACATATCTATTTATAAATAAGATTTTAAACATTACTAATAAAAATGTTACAGGGGCCTTTCTTTAACCCAGCTAATATAAATATGTAACGAGATGAGTAAGCATTGGGATGCCTCCCTATCTTTTTAGGGATTATGGGATGGGGCTATGGGGACAGTGGTTCTATCAGACACTCCAGCTTGTTATCTTCATCCACTCAGTTGCAGCTAATGGAAGCAGAACAGGATAGACATTGCTATATCATTTCAAACAATAGGAAGTCTGATGCTTTTCACTTAGCAAAATCTGGCTATATGGATTTTCTAATTAATACTCCAGTAATAGTGGGATCCCTGATTGCAGTTTTCTGCACATTTTTAAACACTGAAAATGTGAGCACCTGCAGGAGAAAGACAGCTCAGGAAGAAACCAATTTGCTTATAACCATACATAGAAAAACTTTTCCCTGTACCCAAATATTATACCTAATATCTATACCCAAATATTTAGAGTGAACCTCTCTTTTTTTAAAAGATATTTTATTGATTTTCCAGTTTTACATATAAGTATTTAGAAGGCAACATGGTAATTGGGTTAAACAATAGTTCAATAATACAATCTTTAGTAGGTATCTCAGGTTACATCATCAAAAATTTCTTCTCTGTTTCCCTTAACATTTGCTATTTCATATTTAAGCTAACAAATTTCTAATTGTATCAAAACTTAGTATAAACTTAATTATCGCAATTATAAATACACATTTTTTACTTATACATATCTTAATAAATCTCAACAAACAATGTCCTGTTATTAAATTTTGCCTAAGTTTAATTTTTAATTACATATTCCAGTTTAATCTTTAATATCCGTAGTATTTAACTTTCAGGTAACCCAAATTTCCTTTATCTCATTTCAGGAAAATTATAATATCTAAAATACACATATTAATTACTTAACTATATTCTTATTCTATTCCATAAACATTTTCTACCTCCCACCCTAATACATCACCACCTTGATTATATCCTCTGGGCTAATCAATAATTCAAACCTATTTCTAATAGTTTACATTTATCTTGTACATCTAGATCTTCAATATTAAGCAGATTAATCCCTTATTTTTTGTTATCTTCCAACTATTTTAAATCTAGTAATCAAATTTCCCTTTGTCTCAAAATCTCCCTTTAGCCCACTAGCTGACAGTTTAGGGTCCTCTCTGGTAGATAAGGGGTCACGATGGGTCAGACACGAGTTCGCAACTAACAACAACAACTGGTAGATAAAAAGGCGCCAGTTTTTCAACCTAATTCTAGCTTTCTTCTTTTGCCAACCAGGCTTCCATACTAGTGGTTTTAAATCATCAAGTAGATCTCCCTTCATTCTTGTATGTATTATTTGAATTAAGGGAGACCATCTCATTGCCAACTTTCTGAAAAATCTGGCACATTTATAATCATTAGGCTGTCGCCCTGATAGCCTAGATTCCTGTATTTGTTCTTTTTCCCCCCTCAAATTTCTTCTGGTTTGCATAGAAGATGATTTCCAGTTTTGGAATTATTGTTTCGTTGTCTCGATTTTCAGTAGATTGTGGTTGTTGTTCTGTAAAGTTCTCTGTCTTGGTATCTGCTTGTTCCACTCCTATTGTTTTTTGAGTTAATCATTTTCTAGCTGCAATCAGGATCGCTTTCTTGAGGTAAACTGGCATCTTGTCTTTCAAGTTAGCTTTAAGTTTTTCAGTGTGTGCCAAGATGATTTCAGGTATAAGTTTTAGCACATATGAGATGTTTTGTTGATCCTCCTCCATTTCTGACATAGTTAGAGACAATCTTTCTAGTGAAGGCTATTTATTAAAAGAAAGTATTCCTACCAATTTCATTGCCCAGCTGCTCTCTAAAAATTAAGTCTCTCATAGATAATACCAAGGTCAGATCTGGGCAGTAAACAAGTCTCTTTGACAGAGTTAATAAAACTGCTGTACCAAGCTTCACCACAAGATGTCCCCATTAGTATTTAGAGTCTTTTTCAGATCCCGGGCTGGATTCTTAACTGGTTTAAGTTCTTTTTACAGATAAAACAAGATAGCAGATTCCAGTGAGAGTAGGAATTTTTGGGGTCCCCAAATTCCAAACAGAAAACAGATATCCAGTTGTAAGTTAATCTTTTCAAAGCTTTATTTACCCTGAGTAAGCAGGAGCCGCCATTTTAGAGGGTGAGGTAATGGAGTTCCCTTCCATCTCTCCTCAGAAGGGGATAGATTTTCAAAGTGCTTTTAACAGGAAAGGTACTTAGGGTAGAGAGAAGGTAAAATCTCACCCAATTTTCCACATTGCTTTCAAGGTGCTTGGTAGTGAGTTTGGCCTTAGCTGTCATTGGCTTAATGATGGGCCATAAATGGCCGATCTTTTCCCCGTTGGTTCAAGAGCTGCCCCAGATCAAACGGAAGGGCTGTTGCCCTTCTGTGATCACTCGGGGGTCCTCTTCATGCTTGTCGCCCCTCCAAGGCGACTTCCGACCCTTTTCAGGGTCCCGCAGCGGGAGAAAACCAGATGGTGGAGGGAGCGATCTCCCTACACATCTGCCAGTGCCACGATCGCAAACCGGAAGCCAGAGTGAACCTCTCTTAATGAAATATGGAATAAAGAGATTAAAGTATAACAGAATGCCTGGAATCAGAGAAGTAATTTCTCATTCATGCAAATATTTATTTATTTATTTATTTATTTTATTGGATTTATATACCGCCCTTTCCCGAAGGACTCAGGGCGGTTTACAGGGTATTTAAAACAAGGAATACCAAAGTTAAAAAAAATTACATCAATCCCTGAAAAAATAAAAAACCCCAATTAAAATTAAAATTCTCAGCCTGGGCCAGAGAGCTCGAAGAGCCAGGTCTTCAGGTCCCAGCGAAATGAACGGAGGTCAGGGGCAGTCCTAAGCTCCACGGGCAGCTGGTTCCAGAGGGCAGGCGCACCCACTGAAAAGGCCCTCCCCCTGGGTGTTATCCGCCGGCAATCTTTTACCGGCGGCACCCTGAGAAGACCCTCCCTGTGGGAGCGCACTGGACGAAGGGAACTTGATGCTGGCAGCAGGTGTTCCCTCAGATATCCTGGACCCAAGCCATTTAGGGCTTTATAGGTCATCACCAGCACCTTGAATCTCACCCGGAGGGCAACCGGGAGCCAATGCAGCTCGCAGAGTAGAGGTATAGGGATCAATAATGCCAACTGTTCTTTAAAACCAAAATTTGCAGCTTGGTTCTGAAAATTTATAATTGTTCCTAAATCAGTTCTAGCACAATTTTATATTATATTATTTTTTATTATTTTATATTATATTAAGGAAGAAGAGGAAGGTTGGAAAATGTCCCCAAGTAATTTTCTCCCAATAATGGAAGAAGGAAACAACAAATATAAAGGCAAGTAGAGAGAAACTGAAACAGCCATTGTTTTATATGGTGAATATTTAGACAGTTTATGTTTTTTGTGTGCTTTTTGTTAAATATTAACATATGAATGCCTAAGACTGAAAACATGCCTCTCCTCCTTGGCTGAATCAAAAAGAAATTGTAAGGTCAATGTTAACTTTAAGAGATGACATAAAACAAATTTCACTGGTCCATTTTAAATCAGATATGTAAACAATACTCCCCAAATATAGATGGTATAGATTGAAAATTAGCTTTTAGGAGTGAGACTCGTGCTTTGCTATAATTTTTTAAATAGCATTTTAAAGGTTTCCGTTTCAAATGTATGTCTGAGGATTTCAGAGATTTTTACAGGATGTGACATGGTATTGCTTCATCAAAATATTCAGTTTATCTATAGACATCATGGTAGAGGAGGAGCTAATTTTGTGGGATTGAAAGCTGAGGTGTGCTAATAACGGTGTAATCGTGGTATTATTAAATACTTGAGAGCAATACTGTAGAAATTTCCAATTGATTGATGTTACACTTAGAGATTGTGCACAGCTATAAAAGCCCATAAAATTTCATTGGGTGCTTCTATTATCAATTAAGAGAATGGTTTTTTAAAAAAATTTAGATAGGAATATCAAAAGATGCTTTCACACATGTCTGTTGTAATGGAAAGGGAGAAAGAGACATGAGAAATACATTTCTCAATAGGCCTCATAGAAGAATGCTTGTTTTTCACATGCCAGTCAAAGGATCCATCAGTAAATTCAATAACCTATTGTGTATGAAGTGTTATATAATAAAAAAAATACATTCCAGTTACAATCATCAACATCAACAGGTTATTTTGAGTATATAATTAACTGGGAGAAAATTCAAAATAACTTACATGCATAGTAAAATTAGAATATGTAGCCCACCTACAAATATGTATTTTTAATTAGATTACATTAATTAGATTAGTTACATGCACTGGAGATGACCTATACATTTTACACACCTAATGCAGCTTTTACTTCAAAAATGTTTTCCTATCCTTATCTACTTTCAAATACAGTATCTGAACTCTTTGCAGAAGCAAGATAAAGAGTCTACAGTGGGCATTGCTTAACCTGTAGCCGTAATTGAGCTTTAAGACTTCATTAATTACAGTTAATTTTCCATTTCAAAAAAATCATTAAAACTTGATTAATGTAATGAATTTAGTTACCAGAATCAGAAATACAAATTTTGTTATGCTATAAGAATTACTAAAAAAAAACACAAGCACCCATTCCTTTCTCATTCTTTTTCTTTTCTTGGGTGACAGATGTTTGGAAGAATAGAGACGAGAAATGGAACTTTTCACAAGAATATGATCCAGAACTAATCAAAGAAGAAAAAAGGAAAGAAGTGGAAGAAGAGATCAGAGTTCAGGTGACCATCCTAGTAACCCATTTAAAAAGAGGGGGAAAAATGCTGTAATCAAAGAGAATTCCTATACAAAAGTAAAACTTATCAGGAATATGTATTTTATAATTTAACATCATTATAATTTAACATTATCTTTGAAACCTGTGCTTCAAAGTGATTGAAATGATGCTCTCTGGAAATTCCTTGTTTTACAGAAAAAAGCAGGTGGCCTCTATATAAATATAAAATCTATATACAATTGACCCCAACATTTCTGTTAAGAGACATTTGTTAAGTGAATTTTGTCCCATTTTACAACTTTTGTTGCCTCAATTGGTAAGTGAATCACAGCAGTTGATAAGTTCGTAATCCGGTTTTTAAGTGAATCTGGCTTCCCCATTGACTTTGCTTGTCAGAATGTTACAAAAGGTTGGGACACAGCAATGGTCATAAATATGAACCAGTTGCCAAGCATTTGTATTTTGATCACATGATCATGGGGATGATCACAAGGTCATAACTGAAAAATGGTCATAAGTCACTTTTTTCAGAGGCATTGTAACTTTGAAGAGTCACTAAACGAACTGTAGTAAGTCATGGACTACCTATACATTTGTTTAATAAATAAAATAAGCTTTGATATGAGTTGCTGACATTGTGAAAATTTTTCATTGTTTCCAATTCCTTCTGATATCATGTTAGATCTGAAGTAGTAAAGGAAGTTTCAGTTCTAGTTTTTTAAAGACCCTGAGTAGACTTTCCCTTATAATTATAATCACAACCTTTTAGTATTTAGTAGCATAATTTGTTATGTATGCATAATTTCTGGTCTGCTCTGTCATGAGAATGAGTTCATGGAAACCTTGATTGGTAGAGTGAAATACAGAATACTGTTTAGGCTACAGATTTGTGTTCTTGTGTATATATTGTAACACCCTAAAAAAGTTTCTGGAAAGTGCAGCATTTTTGCCATTTAGCATAACGGGTCTTAGCTGACCACATGAAAGCTAATAAGGGTCAGACCTGGTCAATTCCTAGATAAGAAGCCACCAAGAAATTCCAGAACTCTGAAGTTGAAAAAAACTACCTAGTACAGGAGTCAGCAACCTGAAACAGTGAAAGAGCCACTCGGAACCGGTTCTCTCACAAAAGGAAAAACTAGGAGCCGCAAAAAATGTGTGCACGTGTGCGTACATGCACACATGCGCAGAACAGGGTTTGACTGAAGAGTGGAGCCAAGGCAAGATATGCACCTACCCTGCATATTTGAATTGATTGGTTGAAATTTTTTAGTCCCACTTTTTTTTTTGAACTGCACATGGCAGAGGACTGGGAGCCACAGGAGACAGCTGAAAGAGCCGCATGCGGCTCTGGAGCCGCGGGTTGCAGACCTGTGACCTAGTATGTTTCTGGCAGAAGATTCAAAGCAGATTTCCCAATGTATGAATCAGAATCTGAATTACTGTAGCACAAAAGCTTTCTTACATGTGTTCTGTAATCCACTTTGTGCCTGCTCTTTTTTTTATTGAAAAGTTTTATAAAGGTTACAATGTTATCCCATCCCCAACCCCCCTAAACCCCCCTCCCCCACTTCCCAAAGCTGGTTACAGGGTTACAAATATATAGTAATCATAATCTAGCTAACATTGATTGACTATATAAATAACCAAATACATAATACACTTTAACCCGCCTATAACATAATTACAAACACTCTAAAATATCCAACTTATAAAAAATATTATAACAATCTAAAATTTACTCATAAGCTAAATGGAACTTTTTAGTCCCATATTTTTTCTGAATATAATCTATCCATCTTCTCCAAACTGAAATGTATCTTTCTTGTGAATAATCCTTCAAGTAAGCAGAAATCTTAGCCATTTCTGCTAAATTTGACACTTTAAGTGTCCACTCCTCTATAGTAGGCAGACAGTCCTTCTTCCAATATTGCCCTACCAATAACCTCGCAGCTGTTATCAAATTCAACATCAAATTAATTTCTTTAGTATCACAATCTGTAATAACACCCAATAAAAATAATTGTGGAGTAAACTTTTATCTTTCTCTTAAAAATCTTTTGAATGTTCCACCAAATTGTAATCCAAAAAGCTTTTATATTTCTACAAGTCCACCAAATATGAAAACAAGTAGCATCCAAACTACCGCATCTCTAACATTTGGGCTGTAAATTGGAATACATACAAGACAGCTTTTTACGATCCAAATGCCATCTATAAAACATTTTATAAAAATTTTCTCTTAAATTTTGGGCTTGAGTAAATTTTACATTTCTAACCCAAATTACCTCCCACACATCCAATGGAATCGGTTCTTGAATATTTTGAGCCCACTTTACCATGCAATCTTTTACCAATTCCGTTTCCGAGTCCAATTCTATTAAAGCATTATAAATTCTCTTTATATGCGCTCGAGTTTGATCTTTGATCTGTTTTACCAAATTTCCATCCATCAGTGTCAAACCAACCTTCTGATCTAACTTCCACCTAACTTGCAATTGAGTATACTGAAACCAAGACTGTATGATATTTTCTTGCTTTAACTCGGCTACCGACCTTAGTTGCCAATCGTTCCCTACCAATCTAAGTAGTTGCTGATAAGAAATCATGTCCAAATTCACACCCATAGATACCCCCTCTATTGCGTGTCCAGGAATCCCCCAAATTGGTATTTTATAATTCAGCTTATAATAATACTTTCTCCAAACACGCAATAAAGCACTTCTTAAAATATGAGATTTAAAAGCCTTATCAACTTTTTTTATCATAAATCAAATATGCATGTCACCCAAATAATAAATCCCATCCCTCAAGATAAAGTATACTTTTATTGGTTAAATTAAGCCAATCACTAACCAGTGTTAAAACCACTGCATCATAATATAATTTCAAATTAGGCACCTTAAGTCCTCCTCTTTCCCGAGCGTCTTGTAAAATCTTAAGTTTAACTCTCGGTTTTTCCCCCGCCCAAATAAATTTATTAATACCCTTCTGCCAATCATCCAAATTAGCATCCTTTTTCAAAATAGGTATCATTTGAAACAAAAAGAGAAACTTTGGTAAAACATTCATTTTAACAGCTGCAATTTTTCCCAACAAAGATAATTGTAATTTTTTTCAATTATTTAAGTCCTTTTGTACTTTTAACTATAACATCTCATAATTGTTCTTATATAATTTCACATTAGAAGCTGTAATATATACCCCCAAATATTTAACCTTTTTCACAGTTTCATAACCTGTCAGTTTTACTAACATATCCTTTTCATTCATAGTCATAGTTTTAGATAATATTTTAGTCTTATTATTATTTACCTTAAAACCTGAAAGTTTCCCATATTGTGTTATGATTTCCATCAAATCTATAACCGATTGAATCGGTTGAGATAATGTAACAACCAAGTCATCTGCAAATGCTCTTAACCTATAATTTATTTATTTATTTATTTTAATCCCATAATCATTCTGTTTTATTTTTATTCCCTTTATTTTAGTTTATTCCCGAATTTTAATCAATAAGATCTCCAATGTTAAAACAAACAATAATGGTGAGAGGGGACACCCTTGTCTTGTACCTTTTTCAATTTTAAATGCATCTGTTAAACCCCCATTAATTATAATTTGCGCCGATTGTTGTTGATATATGGCCTTAATAGATTGCAAAAATTTATCCCCAAAATTCATCTTATCCAAAACTTTCAATAAAAATTGCCAATTCAACTGATCAAAAGCTTTTTCAGCATCCAAAAATATCAATGCCGCAGGGACTTGGTTATTCTTATCCAAATACTCAATTAAGTTAACTATTTGTCTTACATTATATTTCATATATCTTCCAGTTATAAATCCAAACTGATCAGTATGAACCATCTGTTTCAAGACTAGCATTAATCTATTTGCCAATATTTTTGCAAAAATCTTATAATCTGTATTTAAGAGCAATATAGGTCTATAATTCTTAGGCTGAGTAAGATCTTGATCCTCCTTTGGGATCAATGATATAAAAGCCCTTCTCCAGGATGGAGGCACCTCCCCTCCAGCCTGGATATTATTAAATAGTTCCTTTAAAGGTTCTACCATCTCTGCAAGTAAAGTTTTATAATAAATTGCTGTTAAACCATCTATACCAGGAGCCTGCTCTTGAATGATGAATTCCATCTTTCCTGCTGGATCAATATTTTTAGTTCACCTGCAGAAAAGGGATTGTGGAGCACTAGTGATCTGACCCCTCCATGTGTGTGTGTGTGTGTGTGTGTGTGTGTGTGTGTGTGTGTGTGTGTGTGTGTCATAGGCAGTACTTTAAAGAAATATATTTTATGAATAGTGTGCATGAGTGTGAAAGTGTATATAGAGGATCATATATATGCAGTGTATTACTTAATTGGAATTGGTGTGATCTTCAAACCAAAACATTGCTGCATGTGTTTAAAGCATCAAGGTGCTAGAGTTTCCTAAGAGCCCAACCTTCAGTCCTTGGTGGTGATAGAGTGATTTTAATGCTGCAATCTAAAATTCAGATCAAGCACGATATTCATTTATTCCATATCTGTCTTACCACTAGTGAAGCAACTCCTGGTGGTTTACAATAATATAAGAAACATTAAGTCATCAATGATAAATCTTCAAATGCAGTAAAAAACTGAAAAGAAAAGAACCATAAAATCCAAATAAACTAAGATAAATATAAGAAATAACAATAATGTAAACATAAGTTAAAGCTCCCTAGCTAGTTAAAATGCCCTACAAAACAGTTCTGTCTTAGTATCCTCCTGAATACCATAAGGGAGGGGCCAATCTGATTTCTACTGGGAGACTCTTGCAGAGAACTGCCACTGAAAAGTGGCTCCTTTTAGCCTCAAGTCTCTTTATTTCCTGGAAGTGGGGAACTAAGATTAACTGCTCTTAAGATGAACAGATGGATCAAGCCAGTTTTAGAAATATCCATCTGCCCTTATAAGCATGGGTCAGATTTATTTTATTTATTTTATTTTAATTCCATTTATATCCCGCCCTTCTCCGAAGATATGGCTTTATAAGTCAAATTTACACTTTAAATTGTACACAGAAACTAACTAGTTATCAATGCAATGCCCATAACATAGAAGTAACCTGCACTCAGCATCAGGGGACTAGTTACCATAGGAGTTACTGCACTGTGAGCTTACTAGTTTCCTAATATTCTTTAAAGGCAGTTCTATATAGAATATCTTGTACTGGTATTGAATTATTATAGCCAAATGAATAGCAGTGCAGTAATAATGAATTACCTTGCACCAGATCAAGTAATTGTCCTTCTAGTCACAGCTTCCACCTGCTTGAGCAGGAGCCAAGAGTCCAAAAAGCCTTCCAAATTGCAAAACTCCTCCTTCAGAGATAGTGCTTATCCAGCCACAGTTTGTTTATTTACTTGTTTGTTTAAAAGGCTTATATGGCTGCCCATCTAAAAACTTAACTCTGGGCAGCTCACAATAACAATAAAACCCAGAACCATAAAAACCCTCAAAACAAAACCCATCACCTCAGTTATCCCTTTGGGATGCCCTATAATCAACTCCAGACATCCTCAGTCTGCCCCAGTGCCTAGGTAATAATCCAAGTCTTGATGGTCTTCTAAAAGGCTAAAAGGGTAAGGGCCCGCCAAATCCACAGGACAGGTGTTCCATAAATCAGCAGAGGGACAGCAGATTCCACTAGATGGCAAGATTTAAGGATAGGGACTTGGAGCATGCCTACTATATCCAATTTAATATTTTATTTTGATAATAATGCTTTATTTTAGAGGGAGGATTATTACAGGCCTAATTCTCCCTTCAAAAAATGCTAATAAAATTGGATGTTTGCATATGAGTGTTTGGGGATGCGGTGGCTCAGTGGGTTAGGACGCTGAGCTTGTTGATCAGAAGGTAGGCAGTTTGACGGGTCGAATCCCGAGTGCCGCGTAACAGAGTGAGCATCTGTTACTTGTCCCAGCTTCTGCCAACCTAGCAGTTCGAAAGCACGTAAAAATGCAAGTAGAAAAATAGGGACCACAACGGTGGGTAGGTAACAGCGTTCCGTGCACCTTTGGCCTCTAGTCATGTCGGCCACATGACCACAGAGACGTCCTCGGACAAGCGCTGGCTCTTCGGCTTTGAAACGGAGATGAGCACCGGCCCCTAGAATTGGAAACGACTAGCACGCATGTGCGGGGGAACCTTTACCTTTTATATGAGTGTTTACTCTTAGCATAACATTTATATTTTCTGGTTGCAGAATTTTTTTAGCACAGTATCTCTTATTACTTCTGTTGTATGTGCTCATACAGGTTGATGAATTAATGCGCCAGGAACTGAAGAATCTAAAATTAGCCGTGGATAGAGAGACAGAGAAAACTGGGAAAAAAGGGAAAAAAGGAAAGGTAACTATTTAGTTAGTATGGATTTAATGTAATACAGTATCAGAGGTTGGGGAACATGAAATAAATGTAAACAAAATAAAAACACTTATTTGTGTGAAGACGTAGTTCATTAAAGAGAGCTGTATTCGAATAAAAACTTTTGTCATGTGTAGAAGTACTGCCTTTACAAAATATTTTTGCAAAGTATAATTTGCAAAGTATAAAGCAGGACAAGAAGCAGTGGATGAAAATAAATCAAGGAGAGTAAAGGTAAAGGTAAAGGTTCCCCCGCACATGCGTGCTAGTCGTTTCCGACTCTAGGGGCCGGTGCTCATCTCCGTTTCAAAGCCGAAGAGCCAGCGCTTGTCCGAGGACGTCTCCGTGGTCATGTGGCCGGCATGACTAGACGCCAAAGGCGCACGGAACGCTGTTACCTTCCCACCGTAGTGGTCCCTATTTTTCTACTAGCATTTTTTACGTGCTTTCGAACTGCTAGGTGGGCAGAAGCTGGGACGAGTAACAGGCGCTCACTCTGTTACGCAGCACTCGGGATTCGACCCGCCAAACTGCCGACCATCTGATCGACAAGCTCAGCGTCCTAACCCACTGAGCCACCGCGTCCCTTTCAAGGAGAGTACCAACCTAGAAATAAAAGAAATTTCCAGACTTAGAACAATTAATCAGTGGAATGGCTGCCTTCAGAAGTTGTAGGTGCTCCATCACTGGAGCTTTTTTAAGAATAGATTGGACAACCACTTTTTTGAAATGTATAGAGTCTCCTACTTGAGCAAGGAGTTGGACTAGAGTAGGGCTTTTCAACTGGTGGTACACGTACCACCTGTGGTACTTTGCCACATGGCAGGTGGACTGGGCTCGTCAGAAGCCCAGGAGCCAGCAGGGCTCCAGCTGATTGACGCTTTTGGAAGCCGTGTGGAGTTGGAGGTGAACTGAAGAAAAAGGGAGGGGGAAAGAGAGGAGAGGAGAGGCTATAAAAGGAGGTGGTTTGGGCGGGAAAGGGGAAAAAAGACAACAGGGAAATTGAAGGAGAGCTCAGCAGGCAGGGAGGAAACAGGGACAGAGAAGAAGAAGCAGCTGTTGCTGGAAGAAAAGGTCCCCTCGTTCGTTTTCTCCAGCCAGGAGAATGCAGTCAGCACTGATGAAATAAAAAGGCAGCATGTTGGAAAGGAGGTGGTTTTATTTAGTTCTGGATCAGCTGGCAGCTTGATTGGATTACCATAAGGACTTTTGTACAGTTTTTACAGCATTTACTAATTCAGAGGTTTGGTTTGTATGCTTTGGTTATTGGAATATTTTAGCCTGTATTTTAGGCTAGCAATTTATTTATTTATTTATTTTATTACATTTATATACCGCCCTTTCCCGAAAGACTCAGGGCAGTTTACAGGGTGATTAGAAAACCAAGATACAAAAGTTAAAAACAATTTTTTTAAAAAAATTATATTTGTCCCTGCATAAATAAAATCCCAGTTAAAATAAGATTAATCAGCCTGGGCCAGAGAGCTCGAAGAGCCAGGTCTTCAGGCCCCGGCCGAATGAACGGAGGTCGGGGGCAGTCCTCAGCTCCACTGGCAGCTGGTTCCAAAGGGCAGGCGCCCCCACTGAGAAGGCCCTATCCCTGGGTGTTACCCGCCGGCAATCTCTTACCGGTGGCACCCTGAGAAGACCCTCCCTGTGGGAGCGCACTGGACGAAGGGAACTTGATGCCGGCAGCAGGTGTTCCCTCAGATATCCTGGACGCAAGCCATTTAGGGCTTTATAGGTCATCACCAGCACCTTGAATCTCACCCGGAGGGCAACCGGAAGCCAATGCAGCTCGCGGAGTAGAGGTGTTACATGGGAGTATCGGGAAACCCCCATCACAACTCGCGCGGCCGCATTCTGCACCAGCTGAAGCCTCCGAGTGGTCCTCAAGGGCAGCCCCATGTAGAGAGCGTTGCAGTAGTCTAAATGGGAGGTCACGAGTGCATGAGTGACTGTGCGTAGGGCATCTCGGTCCAGATAGGGTCGCAACTGGCGCACCAGGCAATGAGTACAAAGTGTTGACTTCCGTAGGTTTAATCCCTTTAAACAAATGTAATTAGTTTTACCCCTTATATTGACTCTATCTATGGCTTTTAGAAAGTTTTCTTTGAAGGTAAACAGGCTTAATTTAAGGCTAACGCTTTTTGCAATTGCCGGAGCCTTTCAGCATTCGGTTACAACATTGTGACATGTGACACGCCTGACGCAACCTAAAGAAAAAAAAACATGGAGTTTATGTGTTTCTTTATTCTGGGAGGCTTTTTTGCTTTGCTCTTGATTCCTGTGTCTTTAAGGGTACAGGGAAGGGATTGGGGTATGGTGCATTCTTACTACACTGTGGAAAGAGCTCAGAAGGGAGAGAGGAAGAAGGGCTGACCAGATAGCTCAGGGGTCTACAAACTTAGCAAATTTAAGACCTGTGGACTTCAACTCCCAGAATTCCTAAACCAGCCATGATGTCTGAGGAATTCTGGGAGTTGAAGTACACAAGTCTTAAAAGTGCCAAGTTTGAAGACCCCTGAGCTAGCTGGTAGTGGTGCTTATTAATAAACATGGATAAATTCATCATACATTTGTCAGTGCAAACGGAAAATGATTCAGCAAAGGAACAGCCACCAAAGAAATTAAAACTGGTACTTTTTTCTACAGTTTGTAATATTTTATTAGATTATAGAATAAAATACAAAAATACAAAAGCAATTAGTACAACACAGTGGGGAGGAAAAACGGGGGGAAATGGGGAGAAGGGAAAAAGAACAGACTTCCTCTGTTGCAGTAGAAGGAAGCATTAGCACCAAACCTCAACTTTTTGCTTTTCCGTAATAGTATAAACTAGCTATTTCTATAACAAATGAATCTAATCAGTAAAACCCAAAATCCCCCCCCTTTTTTTAAGTCATCAAGTTTTTGACAGCTTGCTAAGCACTGGTGGTACTCAAATATTGTCATGTCCTAAAAATGGTACAATCTGTGAAAAGTTGAAAAACCCTGGACTAGGGAACCTCCAAGGTCACTTCCAACTGTGTTATTCTGTTATTTCTGTTTGTGATCTTCAGAAAAAGAAAAAAGGAAAAAAAGGCGGAAGAAAGAAAAAGTCAAAGAAGGATAAAGATCTGACATCTGACCGGTAAAGTTGCAGTTGCTCTGCTGAGATTCACACTGATAAATCTTTAAACACATTAACTCAAATTTGTTGGCTGTTATGGCGAATCTAACACCGGATTGTTTTTAAACGTCTAATAATGCAGAAAGAAATTTAGATAAGGAAATTCCAATTTGCATAAAGTTTACTTTAGGTTAAATGTACAGTTTGTGAGTTTTCTTCATATGTATCGTATATGCGTTGAATTTTATTCCCTATAGTAGATGTGAAACTTTTTGTGGTTTCAGATGTGTATCTGAGTTTTCTATCTACGTTTAAGATACTTGAAATAGGATATGAACTAATTCTTCTATAAGAACTATACATTTTCTGTTTTATTCCCATGGTCTAATTGCAGACTAGAATTTGGAATGGGTAATTTTGGGACGATCTCCTTCATTTGTTGTCCTGCTTGATCTTTGTGCCAAATGGGATATTGGATAGTGACGTAGGAATTATGGCCTGAAAGCATCACTGTTATTTCCCTTTGAATTTTCCAAATCATCTAAATCAGACATGTCAAACACAAGGCCTGGGGGCCAGATGCGGCCTGCGAAGTGGTTTCATGTGGCCCGCGAAGCCATCCTGTAAACAGTGAGGGAACAGCCCCCACTGCCTTGGCCCTGGCCCAGAGACCCTCAGATCTGTCCCACTCCTGCCCAGGCCCCATAGGCACCCTTGATGCGAATGATGTAGAGCTGGCCACGCCCACCCAGTAGGCCATACGCACTCTAGCCACGCCCACCCAGTAGGCCACGCCCACCCTGGCCATACCCACCCAGCCCCCTGAGGGCAACGGCAATGCTGATGCGGCCCTCAATGAAATTGAGTTTGACACCCCTGATCTAAATGGTAGGGCCAAATGTTAAATTCAACTTTCCACAAAAAAAAACAACACCCGACTGATATATAAAATATGAGTGGAGTCTTAGCCCTTGCCCATTGCATCAGTATTTCCAACATTACTTTATTTATTTTTTATTTATTTAATTGAATTTCTATACCGCCCTTCTCCCGAAGGACTCAGGGCGGTGTACAGGGCAATAAAAGCACTACATACAAAAGTTAAAAGTAAGATTAAATTAATTAAGCCCTAACAATAAATAATTAAAAATACCCCAAACCCTTAAACCAGGCCGGCCTGTTCAAATAGATAGGTTTTCAGATCACGGCGGAAAGAGCGAAGGTCGGGAGCCATCCGGAGCTCAACCGGTAATTGATTCCAAAGGGCTGGCGCGCCCACAGAGAATGCTCTCCCCCTGGGGGCCGCAAGCCAACACTCTGACCGACGGCACCCTGAGGAGGCCCTCTCTGTGGGAGCGCACAGGACGAAGGGAAGATGACGCCGGCAGCAGGTGCTCCCGTAAGTAATTCGGACCCATGCCATTTAGGGCTTTATAGGTAATCACCAGCACCTTGAATCTCACCCGGAGGGCAACTGGAAGCCAATGCAGCTCGCGGAGAAGAGGTGTTACATGGGAGTATCGGGAGACCCCCATCACAACTCGCGCGGCTGCATTCTGCACCAGCTGAAGCCTCCGAGTGGTCCTCAAGGGCAGCCCCATGTACAGAGCATTGCAGTAGTCTATACGAGAGGTCACGAGCACATGAGTGACTGTACGCAGGGCATCCCGGTCCAGATAGGGCTGCAACTGGCGCACCAGGTGAACCTGGGCAAAAGCCCCCCTAGTCACAGCTCCTACATGGTCTTCCAAACTGAGTTGTGAGTCCAGGAGGACACCCAAGTTGCGAGCCCTATCTACCTTGAAGTACATTTGTTGTTAGCTGCGAAGTCGTGTCCGACCCATCGCGACCCTATGGACAACGTTCCTCCTTCTGGAGTCCATTTAAGCTCACGCCTACAGCTTCAGTGACTCCATCCAGCCACCTCATTCTCTGTCGTCCCCTTCTTCTATTGTCCTCAACTTTTCCCAGCATTAGGCTCTTCTCCAGTGAGTCCTTCTCATTAGGTGGCCCAAGTATTTGAGTTTTAGCTTCAGGATCTGGCCTTCTAAAGAGCAGTCAGGGTTGATCTTCTCTAGGACTGACCGGTTTGATCGCCTTGCACTCCAAGGGACTCGCAGGGAGTCTTTTCCAGCACCTTCGTTCAAAGGCCTCAATTCTTTGGCGCTCAGCCTTTTTTATGGTCCAACTTTCACTGCCATACATTGCAACTGGGTAGACCATAGCCTTGACTATACACACTTTTGTTGACAGGGTGATGTCTGCTTTTTAGTGTACTGTCTAGATTTGCCATGGCTTTCCTCCCCAGGAGCAAGCGTCTTTTAATTTCTTGGCTACAGTTCCCATCTGCAGTGATCTTGGAGCCCAGGAAAATAAAATCTGTCACTACCTCCATTTCTTCCCCATCTATTTGCCAGGAATTGAGAGGGCCGGATGCCATGATCTTGGTTTTCTTAATGTTAAGTTTCAACCCAGGTTTTGCACTCTCCTTCTTCACCCGAAACAAGAGGCTATTTAGTTCTTCTTCACTTTCTGCCATTAGAGTGGTATCATCTGCATATCTTAGGTTGTTGATATTTCTTCCGGCAAACTTAATTCCAACTTTTGATTAATCTAGCCCTGCCTTTCTCATGATGTGCTCTGCATTTAAGTTAAATAGGCAGGGCAAAAGTATACAGCCTTGCAGGACTCCTTTCCCAATTTTGAACCAATCAGTGGTTCCGTGTCCAGTTCTCACTGTTGCTTCTTGGCCCACATATAAGTTTCTCAAGAGACAAATAAGATGGTCTGGTATGCCCATCTCTTTAAGAACTTGCCACAGTTTGTTATGATCCACACAATCAAAGGCTTTAGCATAGTCAATGAAGCAGAAGTAGATGTTTTTCTGGAACTCTAGCTTTCTCCATGATCCAGCGTATATTGGCAATTTGATCTCTAGTTCCTCTGCCTCTTTGAAATCCTGCCTGTATTTCTGGTAGTTCTCGATCCACATACTGCTGGAGTCTAGCTTGTAGGATTTTAAGCATAACTTTACTAGCATGAGAAATGAGTGCAATGGTGCGATAGTTTGAACATTCTTTGGCACTGCCTTTCTTTGGAATTGGTGGAGCAGTGGGCTAATGCCTCCTTAAGTAACACCAGCTGCCTGCAATTAGTGCAGGTTCACATCCCACCAGGCTCAAGGTTGACTCAGTCTTCCATCCTTCCGAGGTAGGTAAAATGAGGACCCAGATTGTTGGGGGCAAGAAGTTGACTTTGTAATAATGCCGCTGGGGCCCCCCGAAAGCCCTAATAAGCAGTAATATACATAGAATGAAGGCTATTGCTAAGCACATTGATTTGTGCTTAGATTGTAAGCCGCCCTGAGTCTTCGGAGAAGGGCAGGATATAAATGGGATTAAAATAAAAAAATAAAAAATGTAAATTGATCTTTTCCAATCCTGTGGCCACTGTTGAGTTTTCCAAATTTGCTGGCAAATTGAGTGTAGCACTTTTACTGCATCGTCTTTTAAGATTTTGAATAGTTCAGCTGGAATACTGTCACCTCCACTAGTTTTGTTGTTGCTCAGCTTTTCTAAGGCCCACTTCACTTCACATTCTAGGATGTCTGGCTCGAGGTCAGTGACCACCTCATTGTGATTGTCAGGGACGTTAAGCTCATTCTTATATAGTTCTTCTGTGTAATTTTGCCACCTCTTCTTAATCTCTTCTGCCTCTGTTCGGTCCCTGCCATTTTAGTCCTTTATCATGCCCATTTTTGCATTAAACGTTCCCTTCATCTCTCCAATTTTCTTGAAAAGATCTCTGGTCCTCCCTATTCTATTGTTTTCTTCTATTTCTTTGCACTGTTCATTTAAGAAGGCATTCTTATCTCTTCTAGCTATTCTCTGGAATTCTGCATTCAATTGGGTGTATCTTTCTTTTTCTCCCTTGCCTTTCGCTTCCCTCCTTTCCTCAGCTATTTGCAAAGCTTCCTCAGACAGCCATTTTGCTTTCTTGAATTTCTTTTTCTTTGGGATGTTTTTGGTTGTTACCTGTTGTACAGTGTTGCGAACCTCTGTCCATAGTTCTTCAGGCACTGTCTATCAGATCTAATTCCTTAAATCCATTTGTCACCTCTACTGTATATTCAACAGGGATATGATTTAATTCATACCTGAGTGGCCTAGTGCTTTTCCCTACTTTCTTCAGTTTAAGCCTAAACTTTGCAAGGAGAAGCTCATGGTCAGGGCAGAGGTCGACCGCGAGGTCTCTCATTTGTGGAGTTCCTCAGGGGTCGGTCCTCTCGCCTCTCCTGTTCAACATCTATATGAAACCGCTGGGTGAGATCATTCGTGGTTTTGGAGTTGGGTATCATCAGTATGCTGATGATACCCAACTTTTCTTTTCGACCCCAAACCACCCCAGTGATGCCCTCACCGTGATGTCCCGTTGCCTGGAGGCGGTTCGGGTCTGGATGGGGAGGAACAGACTTCAACTCAACCCCGACAAGACCGAGTGGCTTTGCATACCTTCATCCCAGGTTTATTCGGACATTCCACCTCTCGCTATGGGGGGTGAACTATTACCCCCCGTAGATAGGGCTCGCAACTTGGGAGTCCTCCTAGATTCACGGCTCACTCTGGAAGACCACATAGGAGCTGTGACTAGGGGGGCTTTCGCCCAGGTTCGCCTGGTGCGCCAGTTGCGGCCCTATCTAAGCCGGGATGATCTATGCACGGTCACTCACGCGCTCGTGACCTCTCGACTAGACTACTGCAACGCTCTCTACATGGGGCTGCCCTTGAGGACCACCCGGAAGCTCCAACTGGCACAGAATGCAGCCGCGAGAGTTGTGTTGGGAGTTTCCCGATACTCCCATGTCACACCTCTGCTCCGTGAGCTGCATTGGTTGCCAGTTGTCTTCCGGGTGAGATTCAAGGTACTAGTAATGGTGTTTAAAGCCCTACATGGCAGGGGTCCGGAGTACCTTAGGGAACACCTGCTGCCGGCGTCAACCTCCCTCCGCCCTGTGCGTTCCCACAGAGAGGGACTCCTCAGGGTGCCACCGGTCAGAGAATGTAGATTGGTGGCCCCCAGGGGGAGATCTTTCTCTGTGGGCGCCCCGGAGCTATGGAACCAGTTACCGGTTGAGCTCCGGACGGCGCCCAATCTTCGCTCCTTTCGCCGCGATCTGAAAACATACCTGTTCGAACAAGCCGGCCTGGCCTGAGGGGGGATTGGTGGGGTTTTTTTATTATCATTTTATTGGGGTTTTTATTAATGTATCAACTGTTTTTATGGGCATGTATTTAATTATCTTTTAATTTTTGTAACTCTTGTTTTATTCTTGCCCTGTACACCGCCCTGAGTCCTGCGGGAGAAGGGCGGTATAGAAATATTAATAAATTAAATTAAATTAAATTAAATGGTCTGAGCCACAGTCAGCTCCTGGTCTTGTTTTTACTGACTGTATAGAGCTTCTCCATCTTTGGCTGCAGAGCATATAGTCAATCTGATTTCTGTGTTGACTGTCTGGTGATGTCCATGTGTAGAGCCGTCTCTTGGGTTGTTGGAAAAGAGTGTTTGCTATCACCATCGTATTCTCTTGACAAAATTCGATCAGCCTGTGCCCTGCTTCATTTTGTACTCCAAGGCCAAACTTGCCTGTTATTCCGGTTATCTTTTGGGTTCCTACTTTAGCATTCCAATCTCCCATGATGATAAGGACATCATTTTTTGGTGTTAGTTCTATAAGGTGCTGTAGGGCTTCATAGAACCGGTCAGTTTCATCCTCTTTAGCACTGGTAGTTGGGGCATAGACTTGGACTACTGTGATATTGAATGGATTGCCTTGGATTCGAACTGAGATCATTCTGTCATTTTGAGGATTGTATCCCAGTATTGCTTTTCCTACTCTTTTATTGACTATGAAGGCTACTCCATTTCTTCTGAGGGATTCTTGCCCGCAGTAGTATACCTGATGGTCATCTGAATTAAATTCACCCATTCCTGTCCATTTTAGTTCGCTGATACCTAAGATGTTGATGTTCAGTCTTGTCATTTCTTGTTTGACCATGTCCAGCTTGCCTTGATTCATGGATCTTACATTCCAGGTTCCTATGGAGAAAAAATCTTTACAGCATCGGACTTTCCTTTCACCACCAGACACATCCACAGCTGAGCGTACTTTCAGCTTTGGCCCAGTCGCTTCATTCTTTCTGGCGCTACTAGTACTAGCCCTCTGCTCTTCCCCAGTAGCATATTGGACGCCTTCCAACCTGAGGGGCTCATCTTCCAGCGTCATATCGTTTTGCCTTTTGGTACTGTCCATAGGGTTTTTAAGGGACGCGGTGGCTCAGTGGGTTAGGACGCTGAGCTTGTCGATCGGAAGGTCGGCAGTTTGGCGGGTCGAATCCCGAGTGCCGCGTAACAGAGTGAGCGCCTGTTACTCGTCCCAGCTTCTGCCAACCTAGCAGTTCGAAAGCACGTAAAAATGCAAGTAGAAAAATAGGGACCACTCCGGTGGGAAGGTAACAGCGTTCCGTGCGCCTTTGGCGTCTAGTCATGCCGGCCACATGACCACGGAGATGTCCTCGGACAAGCGCTGGCTCTTCGGCTTTGAAACGGAGATGAGCACCGGCCCCTAGAGTCGGAAACGACTAGCACGCATGTGCGGGGGAACCTTTACCTTTACCTATAGGGTTTTTATGGCAGATACTGGAGTGGGTTGCCATTTCCTTCTCCAATGGATCACATTTTGTCAGAACTCTCTGCTATGACCTTTCCATCTTGGGTGGCCCTGCACGGCATAGCTCATAGCTTCATTGAATTACGCAAGCCCCTTCGCCACGACAAGGCAGTAATCCATGAAGGGGATAATCCATGAAGTACATAAAAATACTCATATAGATCATTTTCACAAATACTTCACTGCTATATGCTTATACTTTACTCGAAAAGACATTATGTCACAGTTGCTTCCAGAAGTCTGTAATTCAAAAACACTTTCTAAAAAGTAAAATAAACAGTTCAAAAACTCTCGCAGTGAAATTAAATAGTATATTATATTAAGAATAGCCCTGAAATAATATGAAAATGTGCACGTAGCAGAAGTTTGAATCACATATGTACTTAAAAACCTTATTCTATATGTAAGAAATAATTATTGATTCTGAATTATAATTTGGATTCTGCTGTTTGACCCATTGTTGTGAACTAATATACACAGGATTGTATTATATATAAGACTTTAGTGCTTCATTTTTCAATATAGGTAGTCCTCAAGTTACAACAGTTCATTTAGTGACCATTTGAAGTTACAACAGCACTGAAAAAATGTGATTTATGACTGTTTTTCACACTTAAAACTATTGTAGCATCCCCATAGTCACATGATCAAAATTCAGACACCTGGCAGCTGATTCATATTTACGACGTTTGCAGTGTCCCAGGATCATGCGATCACTTTTTGTGACTTTCTGACAACCAAAGTGAAATTGGGAAGCCAGATTCACTTAACAAACATGTTTCTAACATAACAACTTCAGTGGTTCACTTAACAACTGTGGCAAGAAAGGTCATAAAATGGGGCAAAATTCACTTAACATCTATCTCAATTAGCAACAGAAATTTTGGGTTCAAGTATGGTAGTAAGTCAAGGACTACCTTATACTACAATAATACTAAACAAATATGTCTGATTTCATACTATTTAAGCACCAACAGATGAAAAACTATAGCAGTGACACTAAATACGTAATGGCAAACTTTCATTTAAATTATGAATGAGATACTGTTAAACATAAAAAAATATTTTTAGGCAAGAACATTTAAAGGAGACCTAATACATGTGAAAAAAATCTATGCTTTTTTCCAATAGAAGAATATAATTCAGGGTTGAACTGTGGAGTCCTTGGTGCTCTCTGAGCTTGGTTGTTTGCTTGCAGGTATTTCATTACTTGACTAGGCAACATCAACAGTGCTAATTCCACTGAAATGCCTGCAGAGACCATCAAGAACCAAGAATATGCCTTTGTCTATAGATATGGTAGTGTAGCTTTCTCTTTATTTCTGTATAGGACCATTGATTCTCTTTACCAAGAGTTGGTAGAAGAAGGACTATTAATAAGAAGTAAAAAAGTAAAACTCAGCGATTATGTGGGTAAAGTATAAATTTTATATGTTAATACAGACTATTTTGGAATTGCATTCAAATAATGTATAATATTGGACTTAAACGTTTGTGACTGAATTGATACTGGATAAATGAACTACAAAACCAACCACTTTAATTTCAGATAAAAGTTACTGAGAATCAGCAATTTGGTGACAGAGATTAAAATGCAGATTAAAACAATTTCAGATGACCATCTCTTCAGGATTTTGGCTGCAGTTTACACATTTTAGTAAATGTGTGAAAATGTGTGAAAGCCCTAACAAGCAGGCATATACATAGAATGAAGGCTACTGCTAAGCTTGTAAGCCGCCCTGAGTCTTCGGAGAAGGGCGGGATATAAATGGAATTAAAATAAAAATAAAATAAAATAAATTGTTCTTCCTAATAGTAGCAGACTCCAAACAGAATTAGACTGATACATTATTTATGGTCTTAACTTAAATATTTGGTATTCTGGTATTCTGTAATAATAATACAAAATGCCAAATGGAAGGTTTTTAAAATACTTACCGGTAACTGGGCCACCCCACTTACCCGGTTCCTCTCCACCATTTTGGAGCCGGGGGGGTTATGGTGAAAGGCTTCCGCTGTCATTGCGCAACAGCTGCATCCAACATTGAAGGGGCTTTATTTGATCCCTGCCGTCCCCGCTTCACCCTGCCCCACAGATCACCCACCCAGCGGCGGGAGGCTCCCTCCTCTTCAGCCTGCTACTTGGGTTCTGTGGCGGTACCTCGTGCTGCCATCTGTATTGTATGGTTTCAATAGTGGCAGCTCTGGAGACCAGTGGTAGGCTCTCTGCATTGTCCCTGGGCTGGCAGTTTCAGCCCCTGGTCCCCCTTTGCAGCTCTGCTCATGCAGGCATGGGAGAGTTATACCAGGGCTGGCAGTGTGGGTGCTCTGAAAACCACGCTGCCGTGACTCCAACCACCAACTCTCCCATGACTGTGAATAAGAACAGGTAATCCTCACTTAACTACAGTAATTGGGAGCTCCATTGCTATGTGATGTCACTTAGAACATAGAATAACAGGGTTGGAAGGGACTTTGGAAGTCTTCTAGTCCAATCCCTATTTGAGCAGGAAACCCTATAACATTCTGTCCAATCTCTTTTTGAAAACTTCCAGTGATGGAGCACCTACAGCTTCTGGAGGCAAGCCATTTTACTGATTGATTGCTCTCAATCTCAGCAAATTTCAAATTTCTAGTTCTAAGTTGGCTCTATTTTTGATGATCTTCCACCCACTACTTCTTGCCCTGCTCTCAGGTATTTGGGAGAATAAGTCAATTCCCTCTTCTCTGTGCAGTCCCTTAATTGCTGGAAGATGGCTATCATGTCACCCCTAATTCTTCACTTAATCGTCCATCAGACAGTTTAGCTCCAGACCCCTTATCATCTTTGTTGCTCTTCTCTACAGTTTTTCTAGAACCTGAGCTTTTATTATTATTATTTTTTGTATCATGGCGACCAGAACTGAATGCAGTATTCCAGGTGTGACCTCTTTAGTGCAATATAGACCGGTATTCTCACTTCTCATGATTTTGATTTTATTTATTTATTTATTTATTTGTTGAATTTATATACCGCCCTATTCCCAAAGGACTCAGGGCGGTTCACAGGGCAATTAAAACAGTACAAAAAAGAATAAAATGGAATTAAATTAGAACAGGCCCACAATTCCTAATAGCAATAAAATTAAAATTAAAATTAAAATTTTAAAATTAATTTAATATAATTTAATATAATTTAATTAAATACTTTAAAATTTAAAATCCCTCAGACCAGGCCAGACAATTCGAACAACCAGGTTTTTAAGTCCCGGCGAAAAGAGCGAAGGTCGGGGGCAGGCCGAAGCTCCATCGGCAGTTCGTTCCAAAGGGCGGGCGAACTCACAGAGAACGCCCTCCCCCTGGGAATCACCCGCCGGCAATCTCTAACCGGCGGAACCCTAAGGAGGCCCTCCCTGTGGGCACGCGATTGGTACGGGTCCAGATAATCAGTTTATCAGTTTAATATCCCTCTATTGATGTAGCCTAACACTGCATTTGGCTTTTTTGGCACCTGCAGCACACTGCTGGCTCACACTTAAGTGGCAATCCAGTAGAATACCTAGATCCTTCTCACATTTACTCCTGTTGAGCCATGTACTGCCTATTCTATACTTTTGCATTTGATTTTTCCTGCCTAGTTTCAGAACCTTCTGTCACCACTGAACAGCATCCTGTTGAATGGGGCCCAATGTTCAAGTATGTCAAGATCCTTCTGTATCTTGACTATATCTTCTAAAGTGCTGAGAATTGCCCCCAGCTTGCTGTCATCTGCAAATTTCATGAGGCCCCCTTCCCCCCCCCCATCATTTATGGAGATGTTGAATTACTCACAACTTCTGAAGGTGATGCTATCTATCTTACATTTTTCTATCTTAACAAGAAATAAGATGTGGTGTATTTTGTCAAATGCCTTACTGAAGGTTAAGTATACTATGTCCACAGCATTTCCTCAATCCATTGATTTAATCACTTTATCAAAGAAGGCTAAAAGTGTTGTCTGGCATGATCTGTTTTTAATAAACCCATATTGGCTTCTATAAATTGCTTGATTCTATAAATTGCTTGATGCAAAGAATGAATTAAGCAGTTCTGCTTTCTCCCTCTAGTGAAAAGAAGGAGCAGGGATAAAATGATAGCAGTGTTGTAATATTTGAGTGGCTGCCACAAAGAAGAGAGGGTTCACCTATTTACCAAAGCATCAGAAAGCAGGACAAGACGCAATGGATGGAAACTAATCTAGGAGAAAACCAACCTAGAAGTAAAGAGACATTTCCTGACAGTGAAAACTATTATCCAGTGGAACAGCTTGCCTTCAGAATTTATGGGTGCTCCATCGCTGGAGGTTTTTAAGAAGAGATTGGACAGCCATTTGTCCAGAATGGTATAGGGCAGGGTCCCCAACCTCTGGGCCTACTAATGTGCTGCAGCCTAATTGGAATTGGGCCACTTGAGTGGCTGGCTAGAGCACATACGTGCAGCTCAATTTGCGCAAGCATTGCATGCCGGCCCACAACTCATGCACGTCAAGCTGCACACTGGCCCACCACTCGAGTGGCCCAGTTCCCCTCCCCCCACCAGCCAGACCACCAAGCTGTGAAGGTTGGGGACTGCTGGTATAGGATCCCCTATTTATGCAGTGGGTTGGATCATTAGAAGATCTCCAAGGTACCTTCCAACTTTTTGTTATTCTATTATATCTCTTAAGTATTCCTTATTTAGTGCCATTGTAACCTTAAATGGTTGCTGAATGAGTGAGTGGACCTTAAACAAGAACTACCTATATTATTTACAGTCCGTCATGGAAGTTTAGAATCTTTGTCTATGTGTCATTCATGTTAAGAATGCATTCCAACTAAGTAACTGTTAGAGTTGAAAATGTTATATTTTCAACTCTAACAATTTCTACTTGTTTCTACTTAAGTGGACCACTGCTTAAGTATGAGCCAGCAGTGCTGTCAAAAAAGCAAATGCAGTCTAGGCTGCATCAACAGAGGGACAGCATCAGGATCATAAGAAATAATAGTATACTTTATGCTGCAATAGTGAGGTCACATTTGGAATACTGCATCCAGTTCTGATCACCACGATACAGAAAAGATGCTGAACCCCTAGAAAGTGCAGAGAAGGGCATCAAAGATGATAAGGAATCTGGAGGTTAAATCGTATGATGAATGGTTGAGGGATGTCTAGGGATGTCTATTGAAGAGAAGGACTAGGGGTGAGTAGCTGTCTTCCAATACTTGGGAGGTGATCACAAAAAGATTGATTTATTCCCCAAAGCACTAGAAGGCAGACAAGAAATATGGATGGAAATTGTTAAAGAGAGATCCAAACTAAAACTAAGGGGACAGTGAGTACAATTAATCAATGGAACAACTTGCCTCTTGGAGTTGTGGGTGCTCCACTACAGTTGGCTTTCAAAAATGGACTGGACAGTCATTTGACTGGGATAATATAAGGTCTCCTTCCTTGAGCAGGGGTTTGGATTAAGTTCCTTCCAAAGCTATGATGCAGTGTTCTATATTCTACTTTTTGAAACTAAGCTTTTTGTATTGCACGTTTGTTTCTTCCTTGTAGGTGAGTACAACTATCTGGGGACTATACTTCGACAGGTAGATGTAGAACCAATGCCTTCTCTTACAGATGTGAAGCAACTTATAGCCCTGTATGGAATATTGCCATTAGGTAAGTTCACAGGAAAACTGGCCAAAGGGCAGAATACTAAGCTTGGGTTCCTGAGAGTTTCATATTTTTATTATCTATGAAAATGTTTGATTTATTTCTTTTGAAATAGTCCTATACAATTATTATCTCTTAAGCTAAGACAAAATAATTGTCTAATTTAAAAAGTTTTAACTACAGCACCACTCTTTTTATTTAATTTTATTTCCATCACAACAGCATATACAAAAAGGCCATTTGGGGAAAATAACAAATTAAGTCTCCAATGTTTAAATGAAGTTTGAAGAAAGGCTGAGATTTTAATGTACCTTTAATACAGTAGTTAACTTTTTTCCCTTTCCCTTTTATTTATTTAGTTAAAAGGAAAGATACACTTCTAAAAGAGATAATATCAATAAGTATACAAAGAAAGTTTCTCAAATTATACAATTAATCTTCAATATACATTAATAAATGGTAAAACATACCAAGCAAAGTACATTGCATTCTATTTATGACAGATAGATACAAAAAGTATAAAACTTTGAGCTTAGGGCCATATCCTCAATGTATTATTATTTATAAATACTTTGGAAAAGGCTTTAATGCTGGGAAAGATGGAAGGAAAAAGAAGAAGGAGAAAACCAGCAGCAAGGTGGGTAGGCTGAATTACAGTGGTGATGGGGGTGCTATTGGAATGGGCCTATGATAGTTTGCTGCGGCCAACTCGCCAGGGTCAATTCACGGCCAACTTGCCATGGCCAACTCACTACAGGACAACTTGCCATGGCCAATTTGCCACAGGACAATTTGTTGCAGGACAAAAGTTAAACTAGTATCAAAGAAATGGTGGAACAGAATCATTAAAAGAAAGGATGCAAAAGGAGGGGCAGAATGAAATTTGAATGGCAAAAGTTAAAAAATTTTTTTATTTATTTTAAATAAATAGAATTGTTAAATTGTCTTGCAGTGAGTTGTCCACAGCAAGCTGGCCGTGGTGAGCTGGCTGTGGCAAGTTGGTTGCAGGGAATTGGCTGTGGCAACATTCCCTGCTTGAATTGCTGAAGGACAAATTAGAGAGAATTTGGAGAAAATATATATTTTTTTATTTATTTTTTTATTTTAATTCCATTTATATCCCGCCCTTCTCCGAAGACTCAGGGCGGCTCACAAGCTTAGCAGTAGCCTTCATTCTATGTATATGCCTGCTTATTAGGGCTTTCACACACACACCCCAAGCAGCATTATTACAAAGTCAGCTTAATTGCCCCCAACAATCTGGGTCCTCATTTTACCTACCTCGGAAGGATGGAAGGCTGAGTCAACCTTGAGCCTGGTGGGATGTGAACCTGCCCTAATTGCAGGCAGCTGGTGTTACTTAAGGAGGCATTAGCCCACTGCTCCACCAATTCCAAAGAAAGGCAGTGCCAAAGACCCCTGTTTCCCCTAGCCTCCCTTCATGATTATGGTGCAGTGCCCTTCTTCCCCCAGCCTCTCTTCATTCATGTGGCACCCTGCTTCCTCATACTTCCCTTCATTCAGGCAGAATAGTACCCTGCTTCCCCCAGCCTACCTTCATTCTCACATCCTGCACTGGGCCTCTCCCGCCCCCTGCAGCTTCCCTCATTTTGCTTATCTGGGATTCTCACTTCTTCCTTCTTAGTGATCTGCACATCTTGGAGTTATAATGGCAATGAAGACTGCCAGGATTCTTGCTAAGTGATGCAGTCACATGATGTTGCACTTTACAACTGCATCATTTAATGACAACAGTCCCAATCTCCATTGCTGTTATAATTCGAGTACTACTGTACTTATATTGTTAGTTTTGCGATTGCTGCTTAGTCTCACAAGTTTAAGTTCCCAATCAGATATTTTCCATTGTTGTACAAAGTTTGTCAGGAAATCACATTGTGAAGCTCACATTTAACAGAATAACAGAAAGGGACCTTGGAGGTCTTCTAGTCCAACCCCCTGCACAAGCAGGAGACCCTATATCATTCTGGACAAGTGGCTGTCCAATTTCTTCTTAAAAACCTCCAGTGATGGAGCACCCACAAATTGTGAAGGTAAGCCATTTGACTGGTTAATTGTTTGCAGTGCCAAGGAATTTCTCCTTAGTTCAGGGTTGGTTCTTTCCTTCATTATTTTCCATCCATTGCTTTCTGTCCTGCCTTCTGGTGCTTTGGAAAATAAGTTGATCCCCTCTTCTTTGTGGCAGCCCCTCAGATATTGGAACACTGCTATTGTGCCACCCCCAGTCCATCTTTTCACTAGACTAGCCATACCCAGTACTTGCAACTGTTCTTCATATGTTTTAGCCTCCAATCCCCTAATCATCTTTGTTGCTCTTCTCTGCACTCTTTCCAGAGTCTCAACAACTTTTTATATTGTAGTGACCAAAACAGGATGCAATTGTCAAATCTTCTTAGGTACTATCTCATTCCACACCCTGTTTAGACCTTGAGCAAAATTAGTTTAGGATTCAGTTAATTTAAACTGAAAAATACTAATTTTGTTAGGTCATTGTAAAAATAAGGTTGAATCTTAAATTGTTTAGAATTTTTTTTTTAAAAAAGCTTGTTTCAGCTCCAGCCTGGAAATGCAAGTTCTCTTTTGATCCATTCTGTTGCCAAGCCTTTGTCAGTCCCATTAGTTGGTTTGTCCCATGTCTAGCACATAGACATTACAGTTTGGGCTATTAGAAAGAAACTTTCTTTAAACGTATATTTCAAACAATTTAATGGTATCATTGTATTAATTTTATTCTATAGGTTCTCAATCTGTCCATGAAAAAGCTCCTCTAGTGAAAACCTTGCTCTTGGTTGGCCCTGAAGGAGTAGGAAAAAAAATGCTTATTCATGCTCTCTGCACTGAAACAGGAGCCAATCTGTTCAATTTATCTGCAGCAAATATTGCTGGTAAATATCCTGGCAAGGCTGGTCTTCAATTGATGCTACATATGGTTTTTAAGGTAGGGTCCAGAAATATTTCATTAATATTCAACTATAGTCTTAATATTCAAGATTTTAGTAAACAGTAATTTATTATGCACTACTTCTATTTAGTTATGATAATGAATAATTATAACAATGAAAATCCAGAATGTTAAAATAATTTGCTAGTGTTCAGTGTTTCCTGTCTTTCTAAAATCTTTTTATATTAGTGTATACATTTTGAAATCTTTTTTTCTTTGACTGATTTAATCTTCAATCCTATAGTCCATGGGCAAAATAGAGATTTGTGGTTTTCCAGATGGTGGGAACATTTTGATCTCACAAACCTTGTTTTGGCTCCTGTGGAAAACTGATAATAGTTGCTTTTGTGCTCCTAACAACAACAACAAAAATGAACTGCAAGACAGCCTCCTAGCACTCCTGCAAACCAGTTACTAAACTGTCAGATTAAGAGCTAGGCTCAATTAATTGCACTCATTGTTATATAGGAAAAATGGGGAGGGTGGGATGGCTGGGAAGATAAAAAATGTGAGGAGGGGAATACTTCTTTGCTTTTGTCTTGCTGGTTAGAACTGTGTAGAACTTAAAGAAAACTTCAGCATCAAATGACTTAGAAACAAGAGTTAGGATTAGCTATACAAGTAGTCCTTGCTTAACAACCACAATTATGACTTGCAACTTGGGTGTTAGCAAAGCACTTGCTAAGTGAAACTGCAATTGTGCTTATGATTTTGCTTTCCTTAGCTTTACAGACCTGCAAAGGTTGTAAATGGGACAATTTGCCACAAAATTATTTTTTCATCATTGTTTTAACTGAATGGTCATTAAATGAAACAGTCGCTGAATGAGAAGTACCTGTATCAGTTTTTAATCTTTCATGTTCTTATAGTAAAATACATACACCAGGCTCAAGGTTGACTCAGCCTTCCATCCTTCCGAGGTAGGTAAAATGAGGACCCAGATTGTTGGGGGCAATTAAGCTGACTTTGTAATAATGCCGCTTGGGGTGTGTGTGTGAAAGCCCTAATAAGCAGGCATATACATAGAATGAAGGCTACTGCTAAGCTTGTAAGCCGCCCTGAGTCTTTGGAGAAGGGCGGGATATAAATGGAATTAAAATAAAATAAAAATAAAAATTGTATTAATAAACATGGATTTTCATGTTTGATTTTAAAATGTCCTTTGAGGGGACCACATTTTTAGTGGGAAATCAGTGGACAAAAAAACCCTTAAGAAATTAAAATTAATCTCTTTTAAGTGCTCTTCCCCTCACAAGATTACATAATATTTCCCCAGCCAGGGATATATGGAATTTTAGAGTTTTTGCTCACCAATCATTTTTCAAAATTGGTCAGTGCCAAAATTAATATTAAACAGAAAATATGAGGGTGAATAACACTGCTTAGTGACATAAAATGTATGCTTTTATCAATTGATGTAAATTACATGATGACTTCTTGATGAATCATTTAAGGTACTTGATGAAATTATTATATTAATTACCAATTCATCTATTAGGTTTTTAAAGCTATACCAATAAGATTATTATGGAAATTATAATCATCAACTCTGCTAATATTTTCATCCTTTTAACTTGACAATAATCTTCCTGTTGCAAAGAGATAATTGTGGCACAGAGCTGCCTCAGATTTTAACTATAGTAAGACATTGTGGGCTGTTCCCTGACACCACTGGATGACATCGCCAGGGCTCGTTGCCTTGGAAGAGTGAGGAAGATTCTCAGGGATGACTCACACCCTGGACGGTATCTCTTTACTCTCCTACCATCCGGTAGGAGATATAGGAATATAGCCAGCCGTACCAACAGGCTGAAAAATAGCTTTTATCCGTGGGCTGTTAGGCTTTTAAATGGGACATAATCTTATGCAGAATTGACTTGGGAGGCCAGTGTGTGGTGTAGTTGGTTCACATAGTGTGGTGGGATGGAGGGTTTGTTGTCACTGTGTGTTGGGGGGAGAGAGCACGGGGGGAGGCTCAGCTAATCTCAATGTACACATGTTGTACTTTGACAATAAAGGTTTATTATTTATTATTTATTTAGGAAAAGAGAAGCAAAGCAGTTGAAGTGTGGCTGCTTGCTTGCAGAACTGTAAAGCTTCTGAATATGCTAGTTAATTGAATTAAAACACATTTGATTATCAGACATTCCCAGAGACTCAAATGAAGGACAGCCTTTGAGGTAAAGAGTGTGTGAGAGCTTTATGTAGAAGCTATGCTAATTGCCCCTATAATATCAAGTAGTACAGTTGAGACTTAGGTTTTACCACATTGGTGAGAACTAAGCATCATGTGTTGTTGTTGTTAGTTGCGAAGTCGTGTCCGACCCATCGCGACCCTATGGACAATGTTCCTCCAGGCTTTCCTGTCCTCTACCATCTTCTGGAGTCCATTTAAGCTCATGCCTACTGCTTCAGTGACTCCATCCAGCCACCTCATTCTCTGTCGTCCCCTTCTTCTATTGCCCTCAATCTTTCCCAGCATTAGGCTCTTCACCAGTGAGTTTTTCCTTCTCAAGGCATCATGTGTAACAAAGAATATATAGTTAATCCTCTACCTATGACTTCCCATTGTTGGTGGTTGTTAATGACCTCCCCCACCCTCTGCTTTCCCTGATGTGGTCATTAAGCAGAACATGGGTGCCTTAGGTAGGGGAGGCCTAGCACAGGCTCAAGCCCACACCCTGAGATACCCCATGCTCCATTTCCCATCTTTTGGGGTCCCCCAGCCCTTGGGCTGGTTTCTTCCCCCACCGTGTATCCACAGGCAGAAAATGATGGGCACTTCTGAGATTGCACCACATGACCCAGGAATGAAGTGGCTTTGCTAACCTCAGCTCCGCAGCTTTCTTCAGTCCTGCAGAAGACTGTGGAGCTTGGGTTAGGGAAACATGTTTGGTTGCTGGGCCATGTGGCACAACCCTGGAAGCAGTCGCCATTTTCCAAGCAGTTGCATTGAATTATGGTCACTTGGAAAATAGCTACCACTTGCAGGACCTTGCCACCAGTCCAGGAACTCTGAAGATCTTCAAAAGTAACTGAAGAGGAGAATGTGGGACCTGGTGGGCTGAAAAGCAGGCCCTAGTCCTGTTGGAACCCGATAAGAAGGAGATAGGCAATGTTCCTGCAGTCAGTCATAAGAGAGAACAACTGCAGTAGCCATAACTTTGGGAGCTTTTGCGTGGATCCACCATAAATTTCAGTGGCCACTAAATGAACAATTGTAAGTCAAGGACTACCTGTACTTCATTGATTATTGTCTATGGAGATTCTCAATTATCCAGATCATGGTTGTCCCAAAGGTGTTTTTTTCCAAAAGGCAATTGGACTTTTCTGGGTTTTTTTCTTCTTTGAAAACATTTGTAAGGATCTGTCTCAATTAAACCACCCAAGAAAGCAGAACTCTTGAAATGTGCATTGGAAGTTTTATTGGAAAGTGTTGACAGCAGGATAATAGGCAGGATTTGAGGATTTCCCAGCAAAACAGTAGATTAAAAGAAACCTTTCAAACCCCACCCCAAGTGTCCCTCCGGCTGGTTCAAACAGAACCAATCCATAGGTGTCCAATTGTTGTGAAAAGAATTGATAAGGTGCCGGTCTCAAGTCTGTCAGATCTCTCCACAGCTTCTTCCCTCTGCCTGGAGATAAGGCAGATGGCTGGAGGCACATTCCATTCTCACCCCAAGAAAGATAGTTCAAAGAGAATAGAATAAAGCAAAGGAAGTACACTGCTGAATTCCCATAAGTCCCCCTCCCCCTATTAGAATGGCAGAACCCAGAAAAATGAAATGACAGGATAGGAAAGAAAGGCAAAATGCATAGGAAAGAAAGGTAAAATGGGTAGGGGTTCTGACAACATTTAGCTCCTCATCCTAGAAGCTACTTGGATGAGAAGTGAAATGTTTTCAAGGAAAAAAATGCAAGAAAGTTCAATTGCCTTTTGGAAAAAGCGCCTTTGGGTTCATTGATTATTCTATATGCAACAACAGCTTCTAAAAGCTAAAATGTTTAGCTTTCAACCTGGGAAATACTCCCATACAAAAAATATATTAATATTAAATATATTTAATAAGCACTTGTTGAACTCAGACAATTTTCAAGCATTTTGGTTATAAATCATGAGCAACTGTTGATAGTATAGTTTCTAATTGTTCTTACAGATGAAGATATTCTGTTAAATTAATCTCCATAGTATCAGAGACTGACTAGCTTTCTGTTCATAAATCAACTTTAGCTGATATTTATTCCATAAATATGTTCTCTTCAGAGAACAAGTAAACATTCGAATGGTTTAGATTTAACATTACTGAATGTTTTTCTCTTTGTAAATTTATTAAAAGTTACCAAATTCAAAACATAAATGGAGAAAACAATTAAACACCATTATTTTTATAAACTAGAAAAATAATTTAATGGCCATTCGGTCCATTGCTTTCTAAATGTGCATAGTATTTTAGAGTAGCAGTGATAGGTATTTTAAGTTAGTTGAACTTATACTTATTTACCCATTGAAATTGTTGAACTTTCAATAGCTCCTTTCCTGAAATGGGCTACTGCTGTTCCAAATGCCCATTTGAAGGGAAGACCTAATCCTAAAGTTGGAAGCAGCCTTTCCTCACTGAGTCTACCTTCCTGCTCAGTGCAGGCATATCATTTACAAGCATCCCTTAAGATGGTTCTCTACTACAGCTTGAACACATCCAGTAAAAAGGAGTATGTGGATAATTAAGTCTACTATACAACCACTTGGTAAAGTGCTCCATGGATGAAACAGAATGCATGGGGGGGGGGTTTGCTTTTTGTTTTGAAAATGAAACAAAATCTGCCTGTTTCAAGGGATGTAGTTTTGAGTGTGCCTCCTGCTATGAACCATGCATTGTTTTGTGATTTGTATTTTAGGCTCCTTGTTTCCATCTTTTTCCAGCCAATCAATACAGTAGCAGGATCCAGCCATATTTCAGTTGATAATGGTGCAGACTAAATAGTGTGACATGGGAATGGGGTGTTGAGGAAAGAAGTAAGTGTGCATATGGTCAGTGAAGAAGGCTGGTTCAAACTGCATACTTGCAACCTGCCAGGTTGCAGCTTTTTTGTGTGTAAACTTTACTATGGAGAAATTTGGGTTCAGGCGTTTTTACTATTCCTCATTTTGCAAGCACTATTTCTGTGTGTCTGCATACCGTATTTTCCGGCATATAAGATGACTTTTTAACCCATGAAAATCTTCTCAAAAGTGAGGGGTTGTCTTATACGCCGGGTGCTGAAACTTTAGGGACAGGGCTGGCTGGAAAACCTGGAGCTGATCTCCCATTTAGTCTGCGCAGGGAAAGCGGGACCAATTGGAGTAGAAGCTGCAGTCTGTGATTTTTTACAGGCTGGGGTCTGGGCGTCTTTCCTTCTAAAGTTGAAGAGCAGCTGTAGTCTATCCCAACTTTAAAGGCAGGTGGGGAATGCCGCAGCCAGAGCAGCTGCTTAGCTCTAAGGACACATTTGACTCAGGAACTGGGCGGGCTGGCTGGAAAACCTGGAGCGGATCTCCCATTTGGTCTTTTTTTTTAATCCCATTTATATCCCGCCCTTCTCCGAAGACTCAGGGCGGCTTACAATTTAAAGCACAAATCAGTGTGCTTAGCAATAGCCTTCATTCTATGTATATGCCTGCTTATTAGAGCTTTCCCCCCCTCCCACAAGCAGCATTATTACAAAGTCAGCTTATTGCTCCCAACAATCTGGGTCCTCATTTTACCTACCTCAGAAGGATGGAAGGCTGAGTCAACCTTGAGCCTGGTGGGATGCAAACCTGCACTAATTGCAGGCAGCTGGTGTTACTTAAGGCTCTGCGCAGGGAAAGCTTTAGAATGAATTAGGAAAAGTGAAAAAGTGAATTAGGAAAATAGGAAACGTTTGCTGGAATTGGGTATGTGCAGTTTAACGAAGAGAAAGGTGAGGGGTGACCTGATAGCAGTGATCCAATATCTCAGGGGCTGCCACAAAGAAGAGGGAGCCAAGCTATTCTCCAAAGCACCTGAAAGCAGGACAAGAAGCAATGGATGGAAACTAGTCAAGGAGAGAAGCAACCTAGAACTAAGGAGAAACTTCCTGACAGTTAGAACAATTAACCAGTGGAACAACCTGTTCTGTACCAGCCTGCTACCGGCCCTGCAGAAAAGGCAGGGACAACCCCTTTACAAACAGCAAGAGGCTGGAATAAAGCCTGCCAAATTTATTAACATAAAACAGACACCAACCATGAAACAGGAGCTATGAAACAGGAACTATTCAAGCGGTTGCCTTCAGCAAACCAGCCCTCCCACGCATTCCCCCTTAAATACAGTTCAGGGCGTGGCTTCTCTCTGCCTCCTTCCGAGGAGCCCCATTGCCTTCCTCTGTTTACTCCTGATTGACTGCCTCCTGCGTCGGGCGTCCTTGAACAGGGCCAGCTGTGGGTCATCTTCATCCACGCTGTCAGGCTCACACAGCTGGGTCTGCGTCGTGACCAGATGAGAGGGGCTTGGCTGGGGGCTCTCATCAAGCTCTTAAACACCCCCCCTCCTCCTCCTCTGAGTCATCCGACCCAACTGCCAAACCCACAGGCTGACCCTGAATCACAACACAACCTGCCTCCAGAAGTGGTGAATGCTCCAACACTGGAAGTTTTTAAGAAGAGACTGGACAGCCATTTGTCTGAAATGGTATAGGGTTTCCTGCCTTAGCCGGGGGTTGGACTAGATGACCTCCAAGGTCCCTTCCAACTTTATTATTATTATTATTATTATTATTATTATTATTATTATTATTATTATTATTATTATTATTATTATTATTATTATTAAGTTTAATCCACTTGCACTGTTTTATGTTTACATGTTTGATGACAAACAGCCTTATGTTTATAAGTGACAGTTTTCCTACTAAGTACCTGCATGTCATAAGCATTTGAATAAAAATTACCATATTAAAATCAAATCTGATGTTTTTTTAATTTTTATTTTGTGTGCGTTGGAAGAGGGGTAGTCTTATACGGCGAGTATAGCCCAAACCCTATAATTTAACAGGAAATGTAGGGGGTTGTCTTATATGCCCAGTCGTCTTATACGCCAGAAAATACAGTACTACTTAATTTTTCATACAAGAGTTGCTAATGCTGCTGAGGTCATATAAATGTAGACTACTGCACAATATCAAATGCATGACTTGTTGAAAATTTTTGTGTCTGCACACACTGCATTCTCTCATGTCTTAGTGAAATATTAATGCTATACTTGTAATCATGAAATGCCACCAGCTCTTTTTATTTTTTTTCCAATCAAACAGAATGTTGAAAAAAGTGGTGTAAAGGAGCCCAAGACTCTACTGGTCAATCTGTCAACAGGATAACACTTAAAATCAGGACAGAATGGGCCAGATTTGGTCTGGGGAGGGGAGTTGGCAAAAGAAAGATTGAGCTTAAAAATGGGCTGTAGAGGAAAAACATATCCAACAGTCTCCAGTGCTTTTCTGAGGATGGGGTGGAGGCAGTTTGGCAGCAGCTCAGAACCAATGCCAGTGGCTCTATTCTAAGTCCCCCTATATCTTCAAGTCATGTGATTTGCAGCAGAACTTTTTAAGGAGCTGGAAAGCTCAGCAGGTTTTTCTAAATTATTTTTTGTTGCAGTCTGTTGTAGTCAAGATTCTTGAGTAGAAACACAAACACCAGGAAATGACGAGACACAAAGCACAAGGCTACTTGCAGAAAAGGCTAAGGAAATTATTTCAAAAAATTCATCTTCACTTTGTGTCAGGTCCCCTTCTGGGGCCCTGCCATTCTTCTGGAGGGGGAGGAGGAGGAGGCTTTGGGAGGGAAGAATTCTTTGCACGCTTTCACTTTTGCTGTATCTGCAGGGGAATTAGGGAGGGGGATCATTCCACAGAATGGATGGCCGCCCTCTCAGTCAATTCTGCCTGTCACCAAGGTCACTGCACCCTGAGGATGACCCATTATTTGTATCGGAGTTCTCAAAACAACCTTGCAACTCTGTATTGGGTGCCAGTGGACTGGTGAAAGAGGTGGTGGTGGAGCTAGAATGGACCATTAGATTCTGCTTGGCTTTACTGTAACCACTGTTTCTCAGTAAAACTTGTTTTGATAATCATCTGGAGTCAAGAGTCATGCTTTCTTGAGAGGGCTAGCTGGGGCAGTTTCTTACATCAAGCAGAATCTGCAAAGTTGGTCAACTGGAGAGGTATCCAGTCCTAACATAGGGACTGTGCAAGGAATTACTGTGGAATGCAGGGGGAAAGCCTCTGCCAGGGCTCACCCTGAAGTGGACCCCTCCGGATGGATGGAGGAGACTAAGTCTATGCCCCAATCACCAGTGCTGAAGAGGATGAAATTGACCAGTTCTATGAAGCCCTACAGCACCTTATAGAACTAACATCAAAAAATGATGTCCTTATCATCATGGAGGATTGGAATGCTAAAGTAGGAAGCCAAAAGATAACCGGAATAACAGGCAAATTTGGAGTACAAAATGAAGCAGGACACAGGTTGATAGAATTTTGTCAAGAGAATACGATGGTCATAGCAAACACTCCTTTCCAACAACCTAAGAAATGGCTCTACACATGGACATCACCAGACGGTCAATACAGAAATAAGATTGACTATGTGTTCTGCAGCCAAAGATGGAGAAGCTCTATACAGTCAGTAAAAACAAGACCAGGAGTTGACTGTGGCTCAGACCATGAGATTCTCATTGCAAGATTTACGCTTAAACTGAAGAAAGTAGGGAAAAGCACTAGGCCACTCAGGTATGAACTAAATCATATCCCTGATGAATATACAGTAGAGGTGGCAAATAGATTTAAGGAATTAGATCTGATAGACAGAGTGCCTGAAGAACTATGAACGGAGGATCACAACATTGTACAAGAGGTAGCAACTAAAACCATCCCAAAGAAAAAGAAATTCAAGAAAGCAAAATGGCTGTCTGAGGAAGCTTTGCAAATAGCTGAGGAAAGGAGGGAAGCGAAAGGCAAGGGAGAAAAAGAAAGATACACCAAATTGAATGCAGAATTCCAGAGAATAGCTGGAAGAGATAAGAATGCCTTCTTAAATGAACAGTGCAAAGAAATAGAAGAAAACAATAGAATAGGGAGGATCAGAGATCTCTTCAAAAAAATTGGAGAGATGAAGGGAACGTTTAATGCAAAAATGGGCATGATAAAGGACCAAAATGGCAGGAACCTAACAGAGGCAGAAGAGATTAAGAAGAGGTGGCAAAAGTACACAGAAAAACTATACAAGAATGAGCTTAATGTCCCTGATAACCATGATGAGGTGGTCACTGGCCTCGAGCCAGACATCCTAGAATGTGAAGTGAAGTGGGCCTCAGGAACGCTGAGCAACAACAAAGCTAGTGGAGGTGACAGTATTCCAGCTGAACTATTCAAAATCTTAAAAGATGATGCAGTAAAAGTTCTACACTCAATTTGCCAGCAAATTTGGAAAAGTCAACAGTGGCCACAGGATTGGAAAAGATCAGTTTACATTCCAATTCCCAAAAAGGCAGTGCCAGAGAATGTTCAAACTATCGCACCATTGCACTCATTTCACATGCTAGTAAAGTTATGCTTAAAATCCTACAAGCTAGACTCCAGCAGTATGTGGATTGAGAACTACCAGAAGTGCAGGCAGGATTTCAAAGAGGCCGAGGAACTAGAGATCAAATTGCCAACATACGCTGGATCATGGAGAAAGCTAGGGAGTTCCAGAAAAACATCTACTTCTGCTTCATTGACTATGCTAAAGCCTTTGATTGTGTGGATCACAACAAACTGTGGCAAGTTCTTAAAGAGATGGGAGTACCAGACCATCTCATTTGTCTCTTGAGAAATCTAGATGCGGGTCAAGAAGCAACAGTGAGAATTGGACACGGAACCACTGATTGGTTCAAAATTGGGAAAGGAGTCCGGCAAGGCTGTATACTGCCACCCTGCCTGTTTAATTTATATGCAGAGCACATCATGAGAAAGGCAGGGCTAGATTAATCAAAAGTTGGAATTAAGATTGCCGGGAGAAATATTGACAACCTAAGATATGCAGATGATACCACTCTAATGACAGAAAGTGAAGAGGAACTAAAGAGCCTCTTGTTTCGGGTGAAGAAGGAGAGTGCAATAGTTGGCTTGCAACTTAACATTAAGAAAACCAAGATCATGGCATCCGGCCCTCTCAATTCCTGGCAAATAGATGGGGAAGAAATGAAGGTAGTGACAAATTTTATTTTCCGGGGCTCCAAGATCACCGCGGAAGGGGACTGCAGCCAAGAAATTAAAAGATGCTTGCTCCTGGGGAGGAAAGCCATGGCAAATCTAGACAGCACACTAAAAAGCAGAGACATCACCCTTCCAACAGAACTGCTTATAGTCAAAGCTATGGTCTTCCCAGTTGCAATGTATGGCTGTGAAAGTTGGACCATAAGAAAGGCTGCGTGCCAAAGAATTGAGGCCTTTGAACTAGGGTGCTGGAGAAGACTCCTGCGAGTCCCTTGGACTGCAAGGCGATCAAACCGGTCAGTCCTAGAGGAGATCAACCCTGATTGCTCTTTAGAAAGCCAGATCCTGAAGCTAAAAATCA
Organism: Vipera berus; assembly: GCF_964194415.1. NCBI lineage: Eukaryota > Metazoa > Chordata > Lepidosauria > Squamata > Viperidae > Vipera > Vipera berus. The sequence continues at coordinate 188,732,665 of NC_138202.1, read as the reverse complement.
AATACTTTGGCCACCTAATGAGAAGGAAAGACTCATTGGAGAAGAGCCTAATGCTGGGAAAGGTTGAGGGCAAGAGAAGGGGATGACAGAGAATGACGTGGCTGGATGGAGTCACTGAAGCAGTAGGCGTGAGCTTAAATGGACTCCAGAAGATGGTAGAGGACAGGAAGGCCTGGAGGAACGTTGTCCATGGGGTCGTGATGGGTCAGACACGACTTTGCAACTAACAACAACAACAACACAACTTGTGAAAAACTTGTGCTCCTCATTCTTTAACTTTCTTCTCTAACTGTTCGTAACCTCTTGTTATTGTTTTCAGATTCATTGTGTCATTGGTCCCCACATGTAGGAGAAGAAAGGGGTAGTAACCCATGGGGTTGATAATTTTATTGAGCTACTCAGTTACACCTTTGATTTTTGCTCCGGGGAGACTATACCTCCCTAGATTGACTGCCTGGTCTGCAGACTATTGTTTCTTTTCCCCTAAGAATTGAATCTGCTACCAACCATATTCGCTTTTGTTTTCCTAGGGAAGTCTGGAATACTTTTCTTTCTATTGCAGGAGTGCTGGGTTATGTTTCTTTTCCAGAAACTACTGCAGAATCCTCTTTTGTGAGTGTCTGTATATTTTTTTCCAGAGAGAGTCTATGAAAGCGATTATTCAGTTCCAGAGGGGTTTCATTGGAGTGGGCCAGAGTAGATAGTAGGGGCTTTGCTCTTGGTTGTTTTCTTCTAAGAGTGACATGTTTCCATTGGTCTTGCTTTTTAGGTATATGTGTAGGCTCCTTTTTTTACAGAAGCTGTAAAAGCTGTTCTATTTGGATGTCTCAGTTTTCTTCTTTATGTTCATATATGAAATCATCATTTTATTAGAAGCAGTTTGCTCCCTGTTGTGTTTTATTTTGGTGTAGTCTTCTTGTTTAGGTTGGGATTTCTTCCTTTGCTTGTTGAGTTTCAGAGTGGTTATAGTTGCCTCAAAACCCTTTTTTTTTTTATTCTAATAATTCAAATAGATTATATTTGATACATATATAGTTTGGGTCTTCTATGAGTATAAGCTGAAACATATGGCACACTTTGGAAGTCACTATAGTATTAGTCTTTATCTTCATGACTTTTTTCTTCGTTAAAAAATTAAAAATTTCTGAAAATTTGAATATTCTCCGTGTTGCAAAGTGTCAGTTTACAATAGTTTACCAGAGTTCTTGACCTTTTGTTCTGTCTTGAAAAATTCATCAGTAGCTTCCCTGTTTTAAGTGCCTTTTTCTGTTTTTAATTTTTTTTCTCTTAGATCATTAAGAATTTAAAATTTTCTAAGAATTAAAATAGTTTTTTTCAAATGTTTAGTTGAAATAGAAAAATTGAAAAAATTGAAAAAAGGATTTAATTTATAAAATTAAAAATGATATTTAAGAGTTAAAAAGAAAATTAAAATTGGAACAAGGAATGTCATGGTTCCGATGAATTAAGACAAATCAAACAAATTGCAGGCATATTATTTATCTAAAAAGTCTTAGTAATGAAACGAAACATCGGCACTCATGGAGGGATGCCAGAATCTGAAATCTCCTCCCCCCAAACCCATCATAACGCACACACAATCCCCGCCCTTATCTACATGTCATAAATCACATTATCTAATGTTTGCAGCATTGACTAGGAATTTAAAAATTGAAAAAAAGAAGTGAAAAGGAAATTTTCTTAGGAAAGGGAATTCATAGATTTAAAAAATTTTTTAAAAATTACAAGAGTTTTTGACCCCTTACGAAGTAATATGCACTACTCCCTGACTTGAAAGTTTATCCCTTTCCTCCCTGTCCATAAGTGTTTTGTTTTTATTCTTTTTCCCCCTGCTCTTGCCTTTTTTGTTGCCTGGCCACTGTCAGGATTTTCAGGTACAATGTGCTGATGTGGGGACTCTGCTTAGCTGGTCTACTGTGCTGCTCTTGGTGCTGGCCTGCCATGCTACTCTCAGCTGCTACTGTGGATGCCGTTCCTCAGTTGATCCTCTGTACTGCTCTCAGCCACTGCTATTCCACCACACTGCCCTTAGTTGCTCCTCGGGGCCCTTTATTCCTCTGCCACATAGCTCTGGACGGCTGTTGCTCAAAGTCTGCCATGCTGCTCAAAGTCACTGGTTTGCTGCCACCTAGCTCGGTTTTACCACTGCTCAGTGGCCTCCATTTGAATTGCACTGGTTCCATTCAGATGTCAGGCTGGATCACTGGGCTGCCTCTCCATCTCTCAGCTGGGACACTGGGCTGCCTCACAGGTGGATCATCTCTTAGCTGGGCCACCTCTCAGCTGGGCTACTTCTTGCCTGTTTGTACAAGAAATTCAAGTTATCTTTTTAATCCCTCCTGTAGCTAATCTTGCTGTTGCCCAATTATATTATATAGTTTTATGTATATAATATAAAAAGATAATAAAATTGACGAATTACAGCTACAGTTAGCAGCAAGCAGGCTTCTCCGTGAATGTTGTGTGATGGTTGTCACGGAGACCTGGCTACATTCAGAGATACCGAATGCAGCTGTGGAGTTGATAAGCTGAGTCATTCACCGCTCTGACAGAGATAAAGGCTCCGGAAAGAGTAAAGGAGGAGGACTGTGTGTGTATATACATTGTGAATGGTGTGTTAACAGCAGATTGGTATTCATGTATTGCTCCCCACATGTGGAACTGATGACTGTAATATGTAGGCCTTTCTATCTGCCTAGAGAAATTACTGTGGTAATTATTATAGCTGTTTATGTTCCACCTGATGCCAATGTCAACATGGCACTTTCGAAGCTGTATGACGTCATCACCAAGCAGCAGCAAACTCACCCAGAGGGCACTCTTGTCGTGGCTGGGGACTTCAATCAAGCTTGTCTGAAGACAGTTCTCCCCAAATATGTACAGTATGTGCAAGTTTCCACCAGAGGGAAGAACACTTTGGACCATGTGTATTTCAATCTGAAACAGGCATACAGAGCTTTCCCTCTTCCCCACCTGGGTACATCCGACCGTCTTTCACTCCTGTTGTGCCCAAAGTATGTTCCTCTCAGGAAAAGGACTCGGGCAGTCACAAAAAGAGTCAGAACCTGGCTAGTGGGTGCTCTCAGTCAGTTGCAGGACTGCTTTGAAACCACTGACTGGAGTGTATTTGAAGAACAAGATCTAAATTCATATACAGATGCCATACTCTTATATTAGAACATGCACTGATAGTGTAACAATGGATAAGTGCATTAGAGTTTACGCAAACTGTAAACCCTGGATGACTGCAGAGATACGAACACTCCTGAGAGCCCCGGATTCTGCCTTTAAGGCAGGGGACAGGGGCACATACAGAGAGGCCAGGGCAAATCTCAGAAGAGGCATTAGGATGGCAAAACAACAATACAAACAAAAGGTGGAGAACCACTTAGCAGATAACGATCTGAGGTAAGTATGGCAGGGACTGCAGCACTTAACCAACTATAAGGGCAGCACGAGTATGGCAAACACTGACGCCTCGTTGGCTGAGGAGCTGAATATCTTCTTCACCCGCTACGAGGTTAAAAGACCAGACCCCATAGCCTCTGCTGGCCGGCCTTCTGACTCTCAGCCACTCACCCTGTGTGAACACCAAGTGAGAGCTGTTTTGAAGGCTGTGAATCCCAGCAAAGCCGCAGGCCCAGACGGGGTGCTGGGGATAGTGGTCAGGAATTGTGCCGATCAATTAGCAGGGGTCCTGACAAGGATTTTTAACATCTCCTTGCAAACGGCATGTGTACCATCGTGCTTGAAAGCAGCTACCATTGTCCCAGTCCCCAAGAAAACTGTAGTCGAGTGCCTGAATGACTACAGACCTATTGCATTAACGTCTGTAGTCATGAAATGCTTTGAAAGATTGGTTCTCCAACATCTTAGGACATGCCTCCCACTGGACTTTGATAAACATCAATTTGCCTACAGGGGAAATAGGTCGACAGACGATGCCATAGCTACTGCTTTACACTCTGTAGCAAGTCATCTCGAGAAACCTGGAAGTTATGTCAGGATGCTTTTTGTTGACTACAGCTCAGCTTTCAACACCATTTTGCCGAGCATTCTCATCAAGAAGCTGACTGACTTGAAATTCTCCCCCGCCATCTGCGATTGGATTCAAGACTTTCTTAGGGACCGGTTACAAACAGTGAGGGTCGGGTCTGCTTTGTCCACCTCCCTGAAGCTTTGCACAGGCATGCCACAGGGCTGTGTGCTTAGCCCCTACCTGTACTCTTTATACACATATGATTGTGTATCATCTGACCCATCCACTGCAATAATCAAGTTCGCAGATGATACAACTGTGGTGGGTCTTATTACAGGTGGGGATGAGACAGCATACAGGGCGGAGGTACAAAAACTATCCATATGATGTAGTAACAACAACTTGCACCTAAACATCGGCAAGACGAAAGAGATGCTGTTAGACTTCCAGAGAAAAAAAGAGGAACCTGCCCCACTTTCCATCAGGGAGGACTGTGTGGAGAGAGTTTCCTCCTTTAAATTTCTGGGAGTCTACCTCTGTGAAGATCTGACCTGGAAAGTTAATACAACCCAGGTGGCTAGAAAGGCCCAACAGAGGCTTCACTTTCTTAGGGTCTTGCGGAAGAACAGGTTAGAACAACAGCTTATGACCCTCTTTTACCGGTCTACTATAGAGAGCGTCCTCTCGTATGGTATTGTGGTTTGGTATGCTGGTCTGACAGCTGCGGACAGGAAAGTATTACAGAGGGTAGTGAGCACAGCACAAGACATTGTGGGCTGTCCCCTGACACCACTGGATAACATTGCCAGGGCTCGTTGCCTTGGAAGTGTGAGGAAAATTCTCAGGGATGACTCACACCCTGGATGGTATCTCTTTACTCTCCTACCATCGGGTAGGAGATATAGGAGTATAGCCAGCTGTACCAACAGGCTGAAAAACAGCTTTTATCCGTGGGCTGTTAGGCTTTTGAATGGGATATAATCTCTGTGAACTTATGCAGAATTGACTTGGGAGGCCGGTGTGTGGTGTAGTTGGTTCACATGGTGTGGTAGGATGGAGGGTTTGTTGTCACTGTGTGTTGGGGGAGGGAGCACGGGGGGAGGCTCAGCTAATCTCAATGTACACATGTTGTACTTTGACAATATAGGTTTATTATTATTATTGTTGTTGTTGTTGTTTAAAAGGTAACCCACAAAAGTCCACATTTTTTAAAAAGTATTAGAAATTTTAAAATATTGTAAAAAATATTGCAGTCTCTGACTATTTGTAATCCACAAAAGAAGCTAGAATGATAATTGAAGTTCAGGGTAATAAAAGCAATTCTGGGGAATTTCTGATCTAGGTAATAAAAATTTATGATCTGGCTGTAAAACTTTACAATAATTGTAACAGCTTTTTAAAAAGTTCACTCAGTTTTCTCAAGATCACTCAATATATTTAAAAAAAATGTATTCAATTCATTCATGATTATTTAGTTAGTAAAGACTGGAATCCTTATAAATATGCAGAGAAAAAAAGAAACGGGGAAAAAAAGCTCCCTTGCAACAGATCTGCACTTCTTTCATTAGAGATAGAGAGAGGGGAAAAGAATGCTCATGCAATCAGATCTGTATGTAATTCATTTTGCAATTATGTCAAAGTAAGTATGCTCTGTTAATGGTAAAAAGACTCTGTTGTCAATATTGAAGAAAACCAGTTCACTCTATATAAAGAAAATTTTCTCAATTGAAAAACTGGTATTTTTCCAATGTCATCAGGAGCACAAAGGAACAAACAAACTGCAGTCTGATTAAGCTACAAGCAGAACTCACCAGAATTTGGAACTTTGCATCCAAATAAATGTTTGATTTCCAAGATTTCTCTCCAAGTCGAGTCTTTTCCTCCATTCACTTTTTTTTACCCATGGTTTCAATTCTGTGCATGTTTGGGGGTTTTTAAAGGTTTTTAATTAGATTATTCAAGAGAGCCCCACTTCTGCATGTCTGCTCTCTCCAGCAGCATTCCAAGATTGATTCCAAAATTCCAAAAATTGATGACTAAGTTCCAGTCATCCTCCACAAACGAATGGGGGGTATGAACAAGCATACTCGGCTTTGGAACAGTACCTTTGATGCTTTATTAATTATCAGCAAGATAATTGGACTGATATTTTGCCATTTGCTGAAATGGCATACAACAACTCTATACACAGCAGCACAGGATTCACCCCATTTTGAGTGGCTATGGGTCAGAATTTTAAACCTATGTCTCAACTCCCTGCACACATGTCCTCAATGAACATTGGTAAAGTGTTACATTTGTTGATGCAATACTTGCGGAGATATAGTCATTTGTCCCTATTTTTCTACTTGCATTTTTACGTGCTTTCAAACTGCTAGGTTGGCAGAAGCTGGGACGAGTAACTGGTGCTCACTCTGTTATGCAGCACTCGGAATTCGACCCGCCAAACTGCCAACCTTCTGATCGACAAGCTCAGCGTCCTAACCCACTGAGCCACCGCGTCACTGGACTAGACATACTCAATTCCTGCAACCATTCATCATACACTTTAGCCACCAGACCCCTAATCACCATTGTTGCTCTTCTCTGCACTCATTTAGAGCCTCAATATCTTTTCATTACTGTGGTGACCAAAATTGGACACAGTATTGTAAATATGGCCTTACCAGTGCAATATAAAGCTGTACTAAAACTTCACATGATCTTGATACTTGATAGTAACCTATTCTATACCTGTGCATTTGTTTTTTCTTGCATAAGTTTCAAACTTTTTTCTATATTTTTAATAGGTAATGACTCTCTTTGCATTATAGCTAGATGCTTTCTGGGGACCAGTTTCAGTAGTTCTCAATTGGCACAGTTAATGTATTGCACAAAATGATTTGTTGCATTATTGGAATTCACACTATTCTAACTGGTATTTCTATGGAAAATACAGTAATTTTTTCCATTTCCAAACATAAATTTTTACATGTTTATTAATGAAATAAAAGTTTAAAAGAATATACTTATAACTTCAGTTTATTTTTTAAAAAGTCAGAGTAGTTATATAACGTAAAATAAAAACAAAAAAGTCTAAATATCAATAGATCGCATAAATGTTTGGAGGGAGGGAAGGAGGGAGGGAAGGAAAGGAAGGAAGGAAGGAAGGAAGGAAGGAAGGAAGGTAGGTGTCAGGTTTCCGACGGATGAGCTCTTCAAAGGACTCTGAAGCTGCATAAATACGGCTGGGGCCCCCTGCAATCCAAATGGCATGACTTTGAACTGGTAGCTTCCCTAGGGGCAGTTGAAGGCTGTTTTCCACTCATCCCCCTCCTTTATTCTCACCTGGTAATATGCTTCTCTCAGTCTACAGTAATTTAGTGAAGACACTCCCCTTTGCCAGGTGGGTTATCAAGTCTTTCAAGAGGGGGAGAGGGTATTTATTTTCCACACTCACAGTGTTAAGACCCTTATAGTCCATGCAGAGACAAAGACACCCATCTTTTTTTTCTTTGAATAAGACAGGCTTCCACGGTAGATTTGGCCCGTTCGATTAATCCCCTTGCTAGGTTTGTATACACATATCGCTGCATCTCCTCCATTTCAAGGGGGGTCATAGCGTACATTCTTGGTCGTGGAAGTTTGGCCTCCGGCAACAGTTCAATGGAGCAATCATTGGGCCAGTGAGGAGGCAAGTTATTGCATTCTTTCTCACTAAATGCCTCCGGTAAGTCCCCATACTCACTGGGGATAAGTGGCTTGCCAGGTGGCCATAAGGCAGCCATGTGCGCTCTCTCATTAGGTGTGCTAAAATCCCCTGTAACATCTGTTGAATCAATGGATTTGGGCCCTATGGATAGTCTCACAGTTCTCATTCCTTTCTCCCACCAGATAAATGGCTTTCATTTGTCTAGCCAGGCTAGTCCTAGGATCACAGTCTCAGTCATTTTTGGAGCCACCAGAAAGCGAATAAACTCCCAGTGCTTGCCTATTTCTAGGGAGCCATCACAGGTTTGGAGAGCGGCTTAGCCCGTATGCCCAGTCTCAGGGCACATGACCGGCTAATGATGCATTGGGAGCAGCAAGTATTGACTATTACTTTCAAGTCTACTTGTGCCCCTGATTTAGGGATTATGAGTTTAGCAGGCAATGAAAAAGGTGGGACGTGTCGACTCACCATCGGTTTGTTCTCCCTTTCATCGTCACTGTAAAACCTGGGTCCGCTCAGTGAGGGCAGGTCTGCTCAGTGGGCCAGCATCCTCCTTGGTGGGGGATGTAACCTGGGCAACGGGCTCCTGGATAGCCCAGTTGGACTTTTCTCTCAGTGGCTGCTGTGCAGGTCTCCTCCTTGTTGCTGGTTCCGGTCTACTCTGCTGTTGTGGGTAGGGAACTGGACAGTTCGCTGCTTGATGTCCCTGCTGTCTGCATTGAAAACACTTGATTGGCGGGCCTGTAGGTGGCCTAGGTCTTTCGGCAGTAGCAGTAGTTGGAGGTTTTTGGGGTGGTGGTTGCTGTTTGGGTTGTGCTGGCTTTGGCATGGCTTCAGGTGGGAGAGGCTTCTTATAGCGGGCGAGCTGAACATCTAATCTTACCACTGCCTGGTACCTTTCTTGCAGCTGGTCAGATAAAGCTCGGTAGATGCAGGCCTGAGAAAGGTGGTCGTCCAACCCTTCCCTGAAATGATCAATTATGGATTGCTCAGGCCTTCTCTCTATCTGATGGGCTATGTTGCAAAACTCCTGCACGTCCTAACAAACGTTAAAGGCTAATGTGAACCATCAGCCAAAATACAACCTAAATAGTTGAAACTATTTTTCAATTATTTTGAAATGCCTTAACTATCAAAACTTAACGTGGTATTAGATAGGCTAAGGAGCCATCTGCTGGTGACATAAAAAATGAAGAACATAGCTCTGCTAATAAAAAAAACCAGTTATAAATTGATTGCATAGTTCATTTAATTATTCATAGATATTACCTATTGATGGTTCATTCAAATGAACTATTCATAGCATAGCAATTTCAATTAGATATCAATGAATTGTGTGTGTGTTTGTTGGTTAAAAAAAAGAATAGCAGTCTTATGATCACATTTAGATATGCTGCACTGAATAATATTCTTCATTGTATAGATAAATCTGTTCATTCACAGATGTTTATATTAAAATATTATCAGAAGGTTAGTATAAGTAAGTTGAGATTTGTCCCTGTTTTCTTCATAATACCAATTGCTAATTTAACTGCAAACCACAACTTTTTTTCCTTCTGTTCCAGGGAAAACATAAAATGAGACTAATAATCTAGCATCTGCAATTAACTATCTTGATGGTATTGTACAGCAGATTTCTTGCATAGAAAAATGTGTATACTTCAAAAGCTCCTTAGAAGTCATATGATTTATTAACAAAGAAAAAAACAGAATGAAAAATAATGTTCCCCAAGGAGTATGTTCCTAGCCTTCAATTGATTCCAGCTGGAGGTATTTAAATAATTGAAGGATTAATAAATGAATGTATTCTATACAGTTAAAATTTTGCATTTTCTGTATATTAATCTACTTTCAGATATCAAAATCCCTAATTATATAAGATTATTTTTCAAGCACTATCTTGATATATCTACAAGTTGATATCTATGAAGTCTATTATATCACTTCCATGTGAGCAATAAGAATCACACTGGAAAACAACTATGACAACAGTTTCTTGTGTCCAATCCCTGTATCTTTTGTTTGCTTATATTCCTTTGTTTAAATTGGCATATTTTCAGAATAAGATTTATTTTAGGATTTCACAAACAAGAGTGACATATTATTGATTGTTGCTTCTATAACCAATCCCAGCTTTTCTGTAGGACCTAGTGATTTTCATTTAGATTTCCTTTTATTTTATCCTCACTATATCCCCGTGGTAAGGGACGCGGTGGCTCAGTGGGTTAAGATGCTGAGCTTGTCGATCAGAAGGTCGGCAGTTTGGTGGGTCGGATCCCGAGTGCCGCGTAACAGAGTGAGCGCCTGTTACTCATTCCAGCTTCTGCCAGCCTAGCAGTTCGAAAGCACATAAAAATGCAAGTAGAAAAATAGGGACCACTATGGTGGGAAGGTAACAGTGTTCCATGCGCCTTTGGCATCTAGTCATGCCGGCCACATGACCACGGAGACATCCTCGGACAAGCGCTGGCTCTTCGGCTTTGAAACGGAGATGAGCACCGGCCCCTAGAGTTGGAAACGACTAACACGCATGTGCAGGGGAACCTTTACCTTTACTATATCCCTGTGATGTAGGTTGGACTAAGGGAAAGTGACTAATCCAGTGTGTTTCAATGCTACTCTAGCTATATCACCATTCTGTCTTACAGAATTAGAACATAAAATAAGGTTGAAAGGGCCCTTGAACGTCTTCAAGACACTGCTCAAAGCAGGAGACCCTATAACATTCTGGATAAATGGCTATCCAATCTTTTCTTAAAAACCTCCAGTGATGAAGCACCCACAACTTTGAGAGGCAAGCTGTTCCATTGGTTAATTGTTCTCACTGCCAGGAAATTTCTCCTTAGTTTCAGGTAGTATCTCTCTTTAATGAGTTTCCAGATGTTACTTCTTGTCCTGCCTTCAGGTGCTTTAGACAATAGGTCAACTCCTTTTCTGTGATAGCCCCTCAACCACTAAAAGACTATATCATATCACCCCTAGACTTTCTTTGTTAAATTTGACATACCTAGTTCATCATATAGTTTAGCCTCCAGACCCCTTATCATCTTTGTTGCTCTTCTTTGTACACTTTCTAGGGCAGGGCTTTTCAACGGGTGGTATGCGTACCACTAGTGGTACGCAAGCACCTGGCTGGTGGTATGCGGCGTCACCTTCCTCCCCCCCGCCTCCTCCTCCCCACCCCCGCACTCCGCTCCTTCCCAGCTCACTTGCTGCAGGAAAGCATGCTGGTTGGCAGTGGCCTGCAGGAACCCTACAGAGGGCAGGTGCAGAGCAAGGCCCCACCCTCCCCAGGGACTTCTTGTGCAGCAACCGAATTGACTTCTGATCGGTGCTTCTTCGGGGCACACATGGCCGGGAAGGCACGTAGGAGTCCCAGGTACCTGTAAGGCAATCGGCCTGCTCCTCCCCCATCGCCCGCCAGCCCCAGGAGAGTCCCGCACGAGCGCCTCGCTGGCCTCCAAACCCTGCCTTTCGAGCAGGAGCAGCTATCAAGCCCCGGGCTCGACAGTCAACCGAGGGGGGGATCCGTGCAGCAATCCGGCTACCTGGCCTGCCAGCCACTCATTTCTCCGCCGATCAGCTGAGAGGCTGAGACACCGGATTTGAGCCGCGGACCAGAGGAGAACACCGCTGATCAGGTGGGAGGCTGGGAGTCCGGATCCGACGCCACCAGCCAGCTGGAAGTCCCGGCGGGTGGCCCCAACACAGCCAAACAGCCGGGAGCTTCGGCAACCTTCTCTGGGGGCTGCCAGTCAGCTGGGAGCCTGGGGCTTGACAGCCACTCCTGCTCAAAAGCACCAGCACTCCCAGGTGACTGGCGGCCATGAGAGAAGGTTGCCGATGCTCCCAGCTGTTCGGCGGCAGTGGGTCCGCCCACCGGGACTTCCAGCTGGCCGGCGGTATTGGATCCAGACTGCCAGCCTCCCACCTGATCAGCGGTGTTTCATCTGCTATTCACCTGAGGAATAGCAAAGAGCTATCATTGTTGTCTTAAGGACTTTGGTCTGGCACCCCAGGTAGAGCTCATTAATTTTGTGAGGATGTTATTTCATCCACTGACTTTCAGTTTAGTGTTGGTACTGTGCTGCTTATATGTAAGGGCCCTATCTAGAGTAACCCCTAAATATTTAGGGCTGTGGGTAATTTATTTATTTTATTTTAATCCCATTTATATCCCGCCCTTCTCTGAAGACTCAGGGCGGCTTACAATTTAAGCACAAACCAATGTGCTTAGCAATAGCCTTCATTCTATGTATATGCCTGCTTATTGGGTAATGCTCCAATAACATCCCTTTCCATATAAAATACAGCTTCCTAGCAGCGTGTTTATTGCAAAGATGGAAGGCACATACCTGAGTTTTTGCTGGATTTGGTATTAACTGGTTATTTATTTATTTATTTATTTATTTAATCCCATTTATATTCCACCCTTCTCCGAAGACTCAGGGCTGCTTACATTCTATGTATATGCCTGCTTATTAGGGCTTTCGCCCCCCCCCCAAGTGGCATTATTACAAAGACAGCTTATTGCCCCCAACAATCTGGGTCCTCATTTTACCTACCTCAGAAGGATGGAAGGCTGAGTCAACCTTGAGCCTGGTGGGATGCGAACCTGCACTAATTGCAGGCAGCTGGTGTTATCACTATAGTACTGATCCAGCTCTACCAGGGCTTCAGTTAAACATTGTTCAACCTCCTCAAATGTTTTTCCCTGTATTGCTCGATAATCAGCATACATATAGTTGTTAGTACCTTCAAGGGGCAGCTGATCATTGGTGTAAATATTAAAAAGAGTTGGAGCCAATACACTACCATGTAGTAAGCCATTCCATTGCATCCTCCATCTACTTTGCCTTCCCTGGAACTCCACAAAAAACATACAGTTCTGGAGCAGATTCTTGATGATATTTATTTTATTTTTATTTTTATTCCATTTATATCCCGCCCTTCTCCGAAGACTCAGGGCGGCTTACAAGCTTAGCAGTAGCCTTCATTCTGTGAGTTTAAAATCTTTGGTCGTATCATAAACTTTCTGTTTCAGTCTTCTAAGATTGATGATATATGTGGCAATGAGATCTATAAATACAGTTCCTATTACGTTGCCTTTTTGGAATCCATCTTTAATATCCTGGGTTAGATTCAGGATCTGTGCAGTGCAACTTTTTCCAGGTGAAATGCAGCCTGAGGAGGGGTTATAGTATAGTATAGCTATAGTAAGGCAATGTTGTATCATTCTTTCAAAGATTTTGTAGGTATGTCACGAGAGAAATTGGACGGTAGTTCTTAGGGTTATTGGCTTCTTTACCTGCTTTTAAAACTGCTACAGCCTTTGCCTTTCACCAGATACTAGGAATCTTACATTGTTCCAAGCATTCCTTAAACATTTCCAGTAGCCACTGTCTTGGTTTCAGTCCAGTTGCTTTATCTGTTCAGTAAGGATGTCATCCAAACCAGCAGCTCTCTATGGCCTTCTCTTCCTTATAATCTCTTCCAGTTCTTCCATACTAAAGAAGAAACGATAGGTTAGTTCTTTCCTCCTCATTTCTTTTGGTGACCTTGGATCTGGTTTGCTCTTCTTAAGAAGCTGACTGGCTATTTGGTCTGCAGTCATTTTGGCATGATCTCTAGGGCGAGTTGGATCATTATTTAGGCGACAACATTTTGTGGTTACTTGTGCTCATGTCCATTTCCTTTATTGTTTTAATTCAGTTTTCTCTCTTAGCTTCAGCTATAGAAGTAATTAGCTGATGTCCTGCATTTACTGTGTCTTCTACCATGGGATCAGCCTCAAAAGTGTAAGATACTTATGCAATTTGTCTTGGATATAGTGGGCTTTGCAGCACTTTGGGACTGATAGCCAGAAACATGTTTTAATGACTTCCACAAATTTGTCATAATAGGCTCAGTTTAGGTATTAACTGAGTAACAGCACTGTCCAATAGTCTCTGAAATTTAGGCCAGTCAGCTTTTTTGAAGTCATACCTACATCTAAAGGGGACATTGTGAGGTTGAATTACAGTGGTAACCTTATACACAATTGGTCAATGCTGGGGATTTGGGATAGGAGGTCAGACTACTTTGATACATTGCTGGATTATGGTCATTCACAAATATTAAGTCTGGGTTATATTCCTTGCACCACCTTCCACTGTTAAATGAAACTGGTGATTTGTTGTCATGTAAAAGAATCAGGTTATTCAAATCCGCCCAGTTTCACAGCCTCCCCATTTCTATTGTCATTAGGATACCCCCAGATATTGCTGTGACTATTAAAGTCTCCAATGACAAAATTTATTTTATCCTTATTAAATATTTTAAATTCATCACCCTTGATCTCATTTAGTGGTGGTTTATACACTCAAGTGACCATGCAGTTGTTCAGCTCTACAATTAATTGTTTGTTATTTATTTCTGATATTGTTGTGGACCGAGCCTGGATACCAGGCTTCACAAAAGTTGCACTGCCACAATGTGGGTGGGGCCTCTCTGCTCCAAGCTGCATGCTCTGTATTTTAGGTCTTTTCTGATAGTTGTCTCTGTGAGTCTCCTGTATACACTGGACATCAGAGTTTTATTTTTGGCACAAATCCTGTAACAATTCTTCCTTATATTCAGACAAATCCTTGGTGTTTACTGAAATATTAGTTATCTGTGGACCTCAAAAACTCCTTTTTGGTATACACATTGTCAACTTTAGAATGAGCAGCCATTTTTTCCTTCTCATTTCTAGTTGACACATAGCATGGAGGAAGGGCGGTTGCCAGGGTTTGCACTAGACAAAACAGACATTCTCTCTCAGACTTTCTTTCATGGGAACCAAGGTCATCGGCTGCTCCCGGGACTGCGGGCTGGCCTTTTCATGAAAAGCCCGCCAATAAACTGAATAGGGAAACCTAGTTGCTTGCATAGCCTTGGGGGTGGGATTTCTTAACTTTGGATTGGGGAATTGTTATGTATCTCTTCAGACTTGGTTGCACTTTTGAAGTGCCAATAAACATGTTCTTTGAGGAATTTGCAAGTCTCGGAGTTCTGCTTTATTTGTCTCTGTCTATCAGAACCATGACATTAAACCAAGTCTCATAAAACTTTGTTTCTCGGGGTGCTGGGCCCCTGCCGCCTACCCACTGACTTTTGGGAGAGTGGTAAAGACCCCACGAAAACTCAAGATGGAGGAGAAAGTTGAAAATGTTGCTAGTGGCAATGGGACTCAGGCTGTCGGAGCACAGGCTGGTGCTCCAGCCACCGAGGAGGCATCAGTGGCAGGGGCTCGACCAAAAACCAGGTTGATCCAACCTGGGAAACTGGTACTGCAGGAAGGAACTACAGCCTTAGTGGACCTCTTCCAAGCCGAGGCTGCCCCTCAGTGCAGGAGCACTCCTGTAACCACTGGAGAGGAGTTTTTATTGCTGCCGTCCCAGGGCTCTTCATCTGCAGATGGAAAGAAAGGAAAGGGCTCGATGGGATGGGATAACTGGAGAATGTAGATTTCAGTCAGTCCACAGCCCCTTGCTTGAACAGCTGAAGGAGAAGTTGGATTGTCTGGAGGTAAAAGTTACAATTCCTATTTCCCAAGAGGTGGGTGCTGTGGAGAGAAATGCCCAAAACTATCCATCTCTCCCTCCCCCTTGCCGGAGTTCCAGCCAAACCACCGAACCCCGTGCTGTTTTACCCATCCCCCCACCAGCTGCGATACCGAGCCCTGTACCCCAGCCAAGCCCGCTACCATGGCCTCAGGATGCCAGTTCCTGAGCCCAGCCAACAGAAGTCCAGAGAGTGATTCGGCCACGTCCCCAGGACCAGCAAGTCACCCAGGATCAGCAGCAGGCACAGGTGACCCTGCCAAGATTCAAGCAGCGTCCCATCAAGCCCACTTTTCATGGGGATCCTGAAAAGCTGACCTCCTTCCTAAATCAGGTGTGGGCTCATTTGGATCACTACACTTATGCCTACCTGGATGGGGCTATGATGGTGAATGGTGTGGTGGCAAACTTGGAGGGGGAAGCTGCTGACTGGGTGACCAACCTCCATGATGGGCTCATGAATTTAATAACATTAATCTATTCATGGAGCAACTGAGGGGTCAGTTTGAAGATAAGTCCCAAGTCCTGATGACCGAGAAAGAAATCCACTGCTTGAGGCAGAGAGGTCGCCCTGCAAAGGAATACGTCCGTGAATTCAGGAAAATTGCTTACTAGTTGGGGCAATGGTCTGAATGATCACTAGTCAATTACTTCAAATGAGCTAGATCATGATTTACCTCAAGCCTGCATCATTCGAGGTTTTCCTAACCTGTTATGTGAGTGTTACCATATGGCAGTGGTGCTAGACATCGAATTGGATCGTCCAAAAAAGTCAAACATCACCGAAGTCAAGCCATCACGCATCCAAGGGAAACACCTCTATGGCCACCGTACCCAAGACTCTGCAGCCACTAGTGTCACAAGCGCCAGCCTTGGCTCCCATCAAGTGCTACCGGTGCGATCAGATGGGTCATCAAGCCGTGGAGTGCCCTGCTCACCCTCAACCTAGAACTGTGCCAGTTGCTACCACAAAACTACAAAGGGCTCCCAGAGCAGGGAGAGAGAGAACCAACTGGGCACATCAAGGTCTGGACGTCGAAGCCTCCCCTCCCGCTGAGCTCGAAGCCAAGCCCCAGCCGAAGTGCAACAGATGCCTGCACCAGCAATGAAGAAGGTCAGGAAGTCCTCATGGTGAGTTGGCCCATTCCCCCTCTTGGCATTCCTGCCAGAATAATAGTGCCCCAAACAGGAGCTCATATGAATTTGAGCATCCTAATACACTCGGGGTGCTCTCGATGCTTAAAAAATCTACCCACTGTACTGAAACTAGACATCTGAGCCAAGCTATTGCCTTGTCCTATGGGGTTTCAGCAGGCCGATGGGTCTCTCATTGCAGGTGCTCCTGCCGCAAACCTAAATGAACCCGTACAGTTAGAAATGGGTCGGCATTGGGAAATCATCTGGTTTGTGGTGGTCCCAAAGATGACTGAAGCAGTAATTTGGGGGCTAGCATGGCTTGACAAATGGCAGGGAGGATGGAATGTGCAAGTTAAGACTAGGGACAGGACCCTCCACACCTGAGACTGATGATAAAACAAAGACACTGGCCATCTGTGAAACTCATGGGAAGTCCCGTGAAATCCTAAAAAACTGTAGCCGAAAAGGTGCTGGGCATTCAACTTGTCCCTACTAAGTACCAAAATTTGGCAGAAGCCTTTAGTGAGAAGGAATGTGACGTCCTCCCCCCACTCTGGGCTACAGACTGTGCTATTGAAATTCTGCCCAGCACCAAGCTCCCCAAACCAAGGATATACTCCATGACACCCAAAGAGATGAAAGAACTAAGAGAGTACATTGATAAAAGCCTAGCTAGGAGTTTCATTGAACCAGCCAAGTTACCCGTGGCTGCTTCCGTGCTTTTCAAGGAAAAGAAAGATGGCTCTCTTAGATTGTGCGTGGATTTCTCTTCTCTCAATGGTGCCAGTATGAAAAATACATACCCCGTCCCTCTGATGAAAGACATGTTGGCCCAACTGGGCAGGGGAAAATTTTTTACCAAGCTGGATTTAAGAGAAGCTTATTATCGGATCCGGATTTGGGAGGGAGATGAATGGAAAACAGCCTTTAATTGCCCTTTGGGGAGCTTCCAATTTAAAGTGATGCCTTTTGGACTGCAAGGGGCCCCTGCTGTATTTATGCAATTGATAAATCAAGTGCTCCATGATCATTTATTTATTTATTTATTTATTTATATAAAGGGGTTTTAGTTTATCTTGATGACATCCTTATTTACACTGAAACCGTAGATGAGCACATCAGATTAGTCCATGATGTATTAAGAAAACTCTTGAAAGCCAAACTGCAAAACTGTCAAAATGTGAATTTCACCAGACATGCATTGACTACCTGGGATATCATATTTCAAATGAGGGAGTAGAAATGGATCCTGCCAAAGTCAAAGCAGTTTTGGAATGGCAACCCCCACACACCGGTAAACAACTTCAAAGCTCTCTAGGGTTTACCAACTTTTATTGTCAATTTATTCCTTCTTAAGCAATGATAGCCATGCCAATCACTGACTTACTCAAAACAGGCAAAGGGAGGGGGGGACCTGACCTTGTCAGCCATTGCAGTGGTCATTAGAATGCCAGGCAGCATTTGAAAACCTAAAGAGACTTTTTGCAGCTGAACCAATCCTTAAACTCCCTGACCCCAGGCAACAATTCATCATTCAAGCTGATGCAAGCGATGTGGCCATGGGTGCTGTTCTGTTACAAAAAAATCATAGAGGAGAATTACAACCTTGCACTTACGCTTCATGGAAATTAACTGAGACCAAGAGGAGGTGGGCTGTTTGGGAGAAAGAGGCTTTTTGCAGTTCGTTGAGTGTTGCTGACATGGCGTCATTTCTTGGAAGGGGGGGAATTATCTTTTGAGGTGTGGACTGATCACAAAAACCTGGAGGCTCTCAAGAGCCCTTGTAAATTATCCCCCAAGCAAGTTCAATGGGCTCAATACTTCAACCGTTTTAATTTCACCTTAAAATATATTCCTGGAGGCAAGAACTTTCTGGCGTATGTCTTGTCTAGGATGCCCTAATTCAAAAGCAACAGAGAGGAAGTAATTAACTCCATTATTACTTTGCTGCAGTCTGCATCCCAAATAGCAACCAGATCGCACACACAGAGGCCCCCTACAGGTCCTGACGATCAATTGTTAAAGGAGCTAAAGGAGAAGTTAGAGACTGATGCCTAGTTTAAAGATAAGAAGTCTGTATTGACTTTAAGAGGGGTATTAGCTTGGAAAGGTTATACCTCCCAAAAAGTTATATCTCCCAGAAAGCCTCAGACTCCAGGTGTTGCAATGGAGTTATGACACTAAGCAAGCGAGTCACTTTGGATTTTTAAAAACAATGCATCTACTGCGGAGGCAATTCTGGTGGCCGAAAACAAAAAAAAGACATTAAGAGTTATGTAAAAAGTTGTACCAGTTGTGCTACCATGAAGAAACATTCTAGGAAACAGCCAGGGTTATTGCAGCAACTGGCCGACCCCTCTCATCCTTGGGAGAAGATAGCCATGGATTTTAGAGTAGAATTACCTGAGAGCAAGGGGAACACTGTAATATGGACTGTGATTGATCTATTTTCCAAACAGGCACATTTCATTGCTTGGTCAGGACTTCCTTCTGCCCAGAAACTAACCAAACTGTTTTTGAAGCATATATACCGACTCCATGGTGCCCCAAAGTGGATTATCACTAATGGGGGTACAATTTACTGCAAAATTCTGGAGGGAGTTTGTTAAACTGATTGGGTCCTCCCAGGGGCTTTCATCTGCTTTTCATCTGAATACTGATGGAGCCACTGAAAAAGCTAACACAATGGTGGAACAGCATCTCAGATGTTATGTAAATTACCAGCAGTCAAATTGGGAAGGCCTTTTACCTTTTGGAGAGGTAGCCTACAATAATACTGTGCACAGTAATACTGATCTCACCCAAACAAAATAGTGATGGGTAGAGATTTTGTGCCCATGCCTGAGTTCCCACAGGAGCCACCTACTTCCCAGACCTTGGACCAATGGGTGACATCTTTCCAGGAGGTTTGGGTGAACGTGAAGAAAGCATTGGTTAAAGCTACAAAGGCTTACAAAAAGCAAGCAGAGAAACGACGTTCCCCTCAAAACCCTTTTTATGTTGGACAATTAGTTTATCTTTTAGTGAAATATCTACTGTTAAAATTGCCCAGCAAAAAATAGGGTCTGAAATTCCTTGGTCCTTTTCCCATTGTCAGGATCATAAACCCTGTGACAGTGGAGTTAAAGCTTCCATGATCATTGGGGAAAGTTCATCCTGTGTTTCACTGCAGTCTTTTAAAACCTGTGTCAGAATCCGCCTTAAGACATATTTCTAAAGAGCTGCCTGGTCCAGGAGTGGTAGAGAGAGGGACACATTATGAGATCAAATGTATTCTGGATTCTAGGTTGCATAAGGGAAAACTACAATATCTTGTCCAATGGAAAGTTTACCCCCTTTCAGAGGCTACATGGGTGAAATGTATGAGTGTGAAGGCGGATAGGCTAATAAAAAAGTTTTATGATAAGTACCCTCACAAGCCACGAGAGGATGGCTAACCTAATTTCTGTTTCCCCTGCAAGAGACTCTTTCTTTCTGAAGAGGAGCCGACTGTCAACTTTAAAATGAGCATGGCTGCAGCCATTTTTTCTTCTCATTTCTAGTTCACAGATAGCACGGAGGGATGGGGGTTGCCAGGGTTTGCGCTAGATTAAACAGACTTTCTCTCCCGGACTTTCTCTCATGAGAACCAAGATCATCGGTTGCTCCCCAGACTGCAGGCTGGGCATTTCATGAAAAGCCCACCAACAAGCTGAATGCAGAAATGTAGTTGTTTGTAGCCTGAGGGGTGGGATTTCTTAACTTTGTCCTGGGGGATTGTTATGCATCTCTTCAGACTTGGTTGTACTTTTGAAGTGCCGATACTTTGTATCAATAAACATGTTTTTTGAGGAATTTGCAAGCCTTGGAGTTCTGCTTTATTTGTCTCTGTCTGTTGGAACTATGACAGTTTCACTACACTTTGGATGCTTCTAGATTGAAAGGATTAGCCAGCTGTAAGCTGTTGACCAAGGGATGCCTGAATGTGTTAACAGCATACATTCTTCAGGGAGGCTCCTTTCATGTTCCCTGTTAGTTATGTTTATGTATGTTAGTTACATAAATATGCTATATAAATTTTGCAGATTAGTAATATACATTGCCCTTGTCTAAAACTGTAAATTATAAATTGTACAGAGCCAAGGAATTGTTTTTTTAATTGAAAAGTTTTACAGTACATTTTATTTTTAACAAAACAAAACAAAACCCCTCCCAACCCCCTCCCCTCTTCCCAACCCTCCCCAACACCTCCCTCCCTCCCCCTCCCCCCTCCCCAACTTCCCAGAGCTAAATACAAGGTATAACAGTAGAAACAATCATAATCTACCATATGCAAACAACAATAACTATTAAATCTATTGCACTTTAACTCTTATAGAATAACTACAAGCAATATAAATATCACATCAATACTTATTCAAATGCTAAGTGAAACTTTTTAGTCCCATATTTATTCTGGATATAATCAATCCATTTTTTCCACTCCACAATATATCTCTGTTGCGAATGGTCTTTCAAGTATGCTGAGATCTTTGCCATTTCCGCCAGGTTGGAAACTTTTAAAGTCCATTCTTCTATAGTCGGCAGTTCTTCCTTCTTCCAATATTGCCCTACTAAAAGTCTTGCTGCCGTAATTAAATTCAACATCAACTTAGTGTCCACAACAGTAGTGTCAGTAGTAATGCCCAGTAAAAACAATTGCAGACAAAACTTTATCCTTTTCTTAAATATCTTCTGCATATTCCACCAAATTTTAATCCAAAATGCTTTAACCTTTTTACAGGTCCACCATATATGGAAATACGTTGCATCTTCACCACCACACCTCCAACATTTAGGCTGGCAGTTCGGATACATACTTGCTAGATTTTTAGGATCTAAATGCGACCTATAAAACATTTTATAAAAGTTCTCTCTTAAATTTTGAGCTTGCGTAAATTTTACATTTCTCACCCAAATCTTTCCCCAAGTATCCATTGTAATGACTTCTTGAAAATTCTGAGCCCACTTTATCATACAGTCTTTAACAAGTTCTGTCTCTGAATCAATTTCTATCAGTGCAAGATATATCCGTTTAATATGTGCTTGACCTTGATCTCTAATTTGCTTTACCAAATTTTCATCAGTCATTGAAAAACCAATTTTCTGATCTTCTTTCCACCTGGCCTGTAATTGCCCATACTGAAACCAAGTTTGAACAATCTTTTCTTCTCGTAAGATATTATACGGCTTCAAATACCATACATTCCTTTCCAAACTTAAAATTTCCTTATATGTAGTCACATCATGTTTAAATCCAACACTTATATTTTCTATTGCGTGTTTCGGTATTGCCCATCAAGGTATCTTATAATTTAACTTATGTCTATACTTTTTCCAAACTCGCAACAGAGCATGTCTTAAAATATGCACCTTGAATACATTATCCACCTTCTTATCATACAATAGGTATGCATGCCAACCGAATAGCAAATCATGACCTTCAAGATTTAATAATCTCACTTGTGTTAAATTAATCCAATCACTTATTGCTGACAAAGCAGCAGCTTCATAGTATAGTTAGGATTAGGCATTTTAAGACCACCTCTCTCACGCGTATCCTGCATAATCTTGAATTTAACTCGTGGCCTTTTCCCTGCCCAGACAAATTTATTAATACCCTTTTGCCATTCCTCCAGGTTTGAATCCTTTTTAAAAATAGGTATCATTTGAAATAAAAATAGAAATTTCTGCAAAACATTCATTTTCACTGCTGCAATTCTTCCCAATAGAGATAATTGTAGTTTTTTCCAACTATCCAATTCTTTTTGAACTTTTCCCCGTAGCTTTTCATAATTATTTTTATATAGCTTTGCATTTGAGGGTGACAAGTATACCCCCAAATATTTAACCCTTTTGACAATTTCAAATCCCGTTAGCCCTTCTAAAGCAGCCTTTTGTGACACTGTCATATTCTTAGACAACATTTTAGTTTTTTGTATGTTAACCTTGAATCCAGAAACTTTCCCATATTGCATTATTATCTCCATCAGTTCTACAACTGAATTTTCTGGCTGGGTCACCGTAACAACCAGATCGTCTGCAAACGCCCTCAGTCTATAATCCTGATCTCTTATTTGAATTCCCCTAATTTTTTCCGAGTCCCGTATTTTAATCAGTAATATCTCCAATGTTAAAACAAATAGTAAAGGTGACAACGGGCACCCCTGCCTCGTACCCTTTTCAATGTTACATATTTCGGTCAAACTATTATTTACTATTATGCGGGCTGTTTGCTTTTGATATAGCGCCCTAATTGGTTGTAAAAATTTATCCCCAAAATTCATTTTATCTAATACTTTCAACAAAAATTGCCAATCCAATTGATCAAAGGCTTTTTCAGCATCCAAAAAAATCAACGCTGCAGGGATCTGATTGTTTCTTTCCAGAAATTCCAACAAATCAACTATATGCCTCACATTGTTCTTCATTTGTCTACCACTTATAAACCCAGTTTGGTCACCATGAATTACTTGTTGCAGTACCCTCATTAATCTGTTAGCTAAAACCTTAGCAAATATCTTGTAGTCCGTATTCAAAAGTGATATTGGTCTATAATTTCTTGCTTGGGTGACATCCTGATCTTCCTTCGGAATCAAAGAAATAAAAGCAGTTTTCCAAGATGGGGGCACCCCTCCTCCCATTTGAATTGTCTGAAACAATTCCCGTAATGGCTTTACCATCTCTAACTGTAAATTTTTATAATACACAGCAGTCAGCCCATCCGTCCCTGGCGCCTTGCCCACCTTCAATTGTTTAATTGCTGAAAAAATTTCTTCCTCAGTTATCAATTGATTCATCTCTTCCTTTTGTTCTTGTGTAAGAGCAGGAATATTAGCATTCCTCAAATATACATCAATATCTGCCTCGCTAATCTTATCTCTAGCATATAACTTAGAGTAAAAATCAACAAAAGTTTTCTTAATAAGACTCTGCTGAAACACTACCTTACCCTTATGTTCTATTCTATCTATATTAGAAGCCCTTTGCTTCTTCCTTAACAAATAAGCTAACCATCTACCTGGTTTATTGGCATTGCAAAAAGTATTATGTCTAGCATATCGTAGGTTAGTTGCCACTTGATCAGCCATCAACTTGTCAAACTGTCCCCTTAATAAATTAATTGCCTCTTTAATCTTCACATCCGATGAATTCAAAATCAAAGCCTTTTCTTTTTCCCTGATTTCATTCTCTAATTCCTTCCTCCTAAGTTCCAGATTACGTCTATATTTGTTATTCAAATATATTAACACACCTCTCATATAAGCTTTACTAGCATCCCAGACCATATCAATAGAAGTACCCTTATGCATATTAATTTCAAAAAAATCCTTCATCTGTTTTTTACATTCTCCCACATTTTCCTGATTTCTAAACAAGTTCTCATTTAGACGCCAGGAGCGCCTATCTCTATTATCCTTGTCTATCTAGCCAGACTGGACTATGATCAGACATAGTTCTTGGACAAATCTTAATCTTCTTAATCCTGGAAAAAAAAATCATTGGTAATTAGTATAAAGTCAATCCTGGAAAAAGATTAATGTCTATCAGAAAAAAAGTATAGTCCTTTTCTTGCAGATTTCTTTCTCTCCAAATATCTCGCAGTTCCAAATCATCCTTCATTTCAAAAAAAGGTTTAGGCAGTTTAGCATGACTTGGAACACTTTTAAAAGAACCTCTCTTGTCCATTTGTACATCCAAAACACCGTTCCAGTCTCCCATGAAAATAAAAGATTTATAATCCCACTGAGTAATCTTGCTGTGTAGTAAACTATAAAAGTCTGCTTGTTGTTGATTAGGAGCATATAATCCAACCAGAAGTGTTTTCTTGCCTTCTATTAACAGTTCAATTATAATATATCTTCCTTGTTTATCTGCTTCAATTAACTTTAATTGTTTAAATTCAGTCATTGGTAAAATGAAAATGAAAGCTTTTATAATCCACAAGTTTAATCAAGTGACCAATAACGATATATTCAAGGCCACTAAAATGAATGAACTTGACATGTATTTCATTTGGGTTGTGCAATGCACCCTAAGGAGTTAGTTACACATGACACACATTTATGGTGAAGGTTAATTATCATGATTATCTCTAAACTTTCCTCATTTGTGAACATATCCTAAGGATATAGATTATTTCCCTGTAAAACTAATGACATATACATTAATTTTAAATGATTTAGAATGTACCTGTAACATCACATAAAAGTTGCATTTTGAATGATGATGATGACACAAACAACACAGTATTTGCATAGGTTATTAACAATGAATAGAACAGCTGATGTGCCCAGCTGACAATTTTCTTATTCAAAAGCTAGAGGACAGAACTAGAGGGTCTCCTATACTGGAGTTAATTCCTATTAATAGGAAATGATTGAAGGAGTGGAAGTTGTAGGGACTTTGCAGGAGAATGACCATGTCATACTAGAATACAGAATAACAGAGTTGGAAGGAACCTTGGAAAAAAATGGCTGTCCAGTCTCTTCTTGAAAACCTCCAGTGATGGAGCACCCATGACTTCTAGAGGCAAGCTGTTCCAGTGATTAATTGTTCTCATTGACAGGAAAATTCTCCTTAATTCTTGATTGGATCTCTCTTTGATGTTTCCATCCATTATTTCCTGTCTGCATTCAGTTGACATTTCTTCTCTGTGACAGCCCCTCAAAAATGTCCCTCTATTCGCTCTCTTCATTAGACTCGACATACTCAGTTCCCACAACTGTTCATCATATGCTTTAGCCTCCAGTTCTCTATTCATCTTTTTGCTCTTTTCTGCACATTTTCTGGAATCTCAGTATCTTTTTTTGTTCCAAAATTGGACGCAGTATTTCAAGTGTGATATTACCATTGCAATATGAAGTATGAAACAGTACTAACACTTTACATGATCTTGATACTATTCCTCTGTTGATGCAGCCTAGGATTACATTGGCTTTTTTGGTAGCTGTGGCACACTGATGTCTCATACTTAGGTGATTGTCTACTAGGACTCCTAGTTCCCTCTCAAGTTACTGAGGTAGGTACCACCTATTCTATACCTGTACATTTGGTTTTTCTTGCCTAAGTGTAAGACCTTACTTTTTCCACAACTGACTTGCATTTTGTTGGATAGGGCCCGGTGTTCAAGTCTGTCAAGATCCTTCTAAAGTGTTGGCTTTCCCCCAGCTTGTCATCTGCAGTTCTGATGAATTCCCCTTCTATCCCCTCATCTAAATTGTTTATGAAGATGTTGAAGAATACTAGCCTAAGTCAGAATTTTGGTGTTCCCAACTGCATGTCCTCCCCATACTACCACCACCACCTGCCATGTAGATGTAGTTCCATTAAGGACTACACATTGAGTATGGTTGGTCAACCAGCTACGAATCCATCTGCTGGTGATGCTGCCTATCCCACAATTTTCTAGTTTACCAAGAAGTAGGTTGTAGTCTACTTTGTCAAATGCCTTACTGAAATCCAAGTATACTATGTCCACAGTGTTTCTCTGGTCCACTAATTTACTCACTTTATCAAAGAATGCAATAAGTTTTGTCTTACACGATCTGTTTTTATAAAACAGTGTGGCTTTTAATAATAGCTTTGCTTTTTTCTAGGCATTCACAAATCCATTGCTTGATAATGTTTTCCAGGATCTTCCCAAATATTGATGTCAGGCTGATTGGTCTGTAGGTTCCTGGATCCACTTTTTCTCCCTTCTTGAAGATTGGAACTGCATCAGCTCTTTTACAGTTCTCTAGCATTTGCCCCATGCTCCAATACCTCAGAAAGTTTCTGTTCAGTGGTTCTGAGATCACATCTGCCAACTCCTTCAGAACCCTGAGATGTAAACCATCTGGTTCTGGCAATCTGAACTTCTCTAGAATGAATAGGTGTTCTCTTACCATGTTCTTGCCTATTTTGACCTATATTCCTACAGTGCTGCTTTTGGTAGGTTGGACTATTTTTTTTCCTTTTTTATGAAGACAGATTCAAAAAAGTAATTAAGCAGTTCCTTTTTACTTCCTATTACCTGTCACCCCCCCTTGTCATTTTTTCCTATTAGTGGACCGATCATTTCCTTGACTTTCTTGTTTCTTACTGGTTGAAATAAACTTTTTTTTGGGGGGGATATTTGTTGCAAGTCTTAGTTCATTCTAAACCTTAGCTTTCCTGACTTCGTCTTTGCAGGTTTGTGCTATTTGCTGGAATACTGGTTTATGTATGTGTCCCTCTTTCCCTTTTTTGTACTTGTCCTTTTTCTCTGTCAGTTTATCAGAGAGTTCTTTATGCAAATATGCTGGTTTTATCTGGGGTCTCTTTATTTTTCTTTCTCAGTATTGTGCTACACTGTGCTTTTACAATCTCATTTTCAGAGTTTCCCAAGCTTCTTTTCCCCTTTAAGATTTCTATCCATGGAATCCTTCCTAAGCTTTCTCTAAGTTTTTTAAAATTAGATTTCTTAAAGTCTTAGATGCTCATTTGCCTTCATTCTATTACTTGTATCTGCCTTATATTGAATTCCAATTCCACTTTATACTCCACTGTTGAGGTCACATTTGGAATATTGCATCCAGGTCTAGTCACAACAATACAAAACAAATGCTGAAGTCCTAAATAGAGTATAAAGAAGGGTAACAATGGTGGTAAGAGGTCTGGAGGCTAAATCCTATAAAGAACAGGTAAAGGAGTTAGGTATGTTTAGCTTAAGGAATGAAGAGAAGACTGAAGGAAGACATGATAGCGGTTTCCAGTTTATGAAGTGCTGCCACATGGAAGAGGCCGTCAATTTATTCTCCATAGCATAGGTATGTTTAGCTTAATGAATGAAGAGAATACTGAGGGTGGGACAAGAAGCAATGGATGGACACTCCTCAGAGGAAGATCTAACCTGGAAATAAGGAATTTCCTGACAATGAGAACTATTAAGCAGCGGAAGAATTTTCCTCCCAGAATTGTGAATGCTCCATTGCTGAAAAAAAGGTTGGACAACCATTTGTCCAAAATGGTATAAGGAACCCTGTCTTAGGCAAGGGGTTGGACTAGAAGACGACAGGGTCCTTCTAATTCTATGATTCTATGATATAAAAACTTACTACTTCCATTATCTGAATTGGAGTTTGGCTGTCCTAAATAAGCTGGATTCCTTGTTATTGTGCTTATCAAATCTATTTTGGTAAGATCAACCTCGCTACCCTGCCCAACTTGCTTTTTTATTAAAAGTTTTAATTACACTAGTAAAATCTTAAAGATTAAAGCTTAAAGAATAAAAAAGAGGGAAAAAGAGGAAAAGGTGCAAAGAAATAGAAAATAGAAATACAAAAAAGAATATAATAGAAAAGAAATATATCAAGAAGTAACTTCCAATCTTAATTACAAGTATAAATTTTTGTAACTCTTCATCCCCTCTTAGTTTACAACCAATATTTTTTGTATCCCATCCCTCAAATCTTGTCTATAGCCAAATCCAGAAAGCATCAACTTTTCAGTCCAGACACTAGCCAAAATTTCATAAAGGTTGCCAGTTTTATAACAGCATATCTGATTTTAACCTGGATCAAATAAACCAACTTTAGATTCCTTCTTCCTAACAGTCTTACTCCATTCAAATAATGTTATAGAATTTGATTTCATTTCTTCTTCTCACAGGTTTCTTCAAAGCCTCTTTTGTAAATCTGATAGAATTATCCAGATCCCTCTTTTTTAGTACTTATATTTCCCCTTTGATTTTTAAAATAGCTACTTTCTTTTGTATGTTCAGTTAGAGATTCTTTTCCATATCATTGTCATAACCTCTAATTTTAGATCCATTTTCAATGCCATTTTCAATCTTCTCCAGTAAAAGTTCCTCATCTGCCATTTCTTCCATGATCTCTTTTGGACACAGTCTATCCATGAAGTAAACATTGCTATTGACATTGTTGATACTAAATTCTGATTCCATTTTTTGAAAGTGTCCTTCAGTATATTCAAAGTGAAAATGTTTATACCATTCTATAAATCGCAGCTAACTAGTTGTTAATCAAGCTTGTGTATTTTTCTCCTTTAACTTTAATTGTCAGTTCCCTCTAGTGTTC
The DNA here is from genome assembly GCF_964194415.1 of Vipera berus. Classification (NCBI taxonomy): domain Eukaryota; kingdom Metazoa; phylum Chordata; class Lepidosauria; order Squamata; family Viperidae; genus Vipera; species Vipera berus. The sequence goes on along the minus strand of NC_138202.1, from coordinate 188,704,177 downwards.
AATTTTTTAAATTGCCTATCTTTGTTTTGTCTTACGAAAGTCCAAAATACCTATTTCCTATGGAAAATATTTATAATTAATTCCAAAAACTTATTTCAACTTGATCTGGATCCTTAATCCATATATAATTTTCTAGGATCAAATTCTTATTTAGCTTTTTGTGTTTATTTCAGTTTTTTAAACAAATTCTTCAACTTATGATTCAAATTTTCTTTCATTATGGATTGAAGAAGTCACCCAGTGTTTTCAGACTTGTTGATCCAAAGTTCTCTAATAGCACTGATCTACAAATTTTGGGAAATTATCAACCTCCAAGATAAAATGTGTTAATTCTTACATATTTTGGAATTAGAAAACAGTTTGCAAGATATAATCACAATATTTATACAAGGAAAGTATATTTGCCTACAAGGGAGGGAGATGTTTGATTATGATGCCTCGTAACCTCTTGACAAAGTATGGTAGAACAATGAAAATGGTACCACATGGAAGCATATGAGACTAAAGATTATTAACTAACTGTAATTTATTGTTCTTTTATTGCAAGGTACAATTTTCTTGGTCAGATCTACACATCATAAAGTTATATCTGGTGGCTTGTGAAAGTGTCATTGCCTAACAATTCCAAGGAACAGTTGCGTGATATTTTCCCTCAGAAGCCAAGATGCCTCAAAACCCTGTAAACAATGCAGATAACTTCTGCTACATTTGTGGTGAGGTTACATTTGCATCTCAAAAGCGCAGTATGATGGCAGTGATAAAAGAGGCATACCACCTATATTATAATAGGGGATCAGGACAAGAGTTGGGCCCCTCATTATTCTTACATGTGCAACTTATCTGTGTCATTGGTTAAACAGGGAGAAAAAGTCCATGCCTTTCACAGTCTCAATGGTGTGGAGGGAACCCACCAATCATAGTAGCAACTGCTCTTTTTGAATGGTTTCCCCAGTTGCAAAAGGGATCTCAAAAAAGAAGAAGTGGATCATGGAATATCCAAACATTCCATCTGCATTGCCTCCTGTACCCCATGGTGAGGACTTGCCAATTCCAGATCCACCAGAATCCTACTCTCTAGACTCAGATGATGAAAAATACAATGAGCAGGATGCAGCTGATCCAGAGCCATCAATGTCAACAAACCCAAACTTTAGTCCACCGTATTCTTCTACTGAACTACATCTAATTTCACAGAGTGAACTAAACGACCTGGTCAGGGATTTAGAATTGCCTAAGAGTAAGGCAGAGCTATTGGGCTCCAGATTTCAACAGTGGAACTGTTATGTATCCAGGTGAAGTGAACACATACACACTTACATAGCAGTCACCACCAGGGGGCGTTGAACTGTAACTGTTTTGGCAGGAAACCAGTTTCGGTGGGAAACAGGTTCAAACCCATTGGCTGGCTGCTCACCTGGCCAGCTATAAAAGAAGGGCAGGTAACCCCTATTCCCTGGTACAATCACTTCCATCTAATAAAGATCTGCCATGCTGTACTCATCGTCTCAGCATCCTTCCTGCACTCCAGAACCCACTACACAACAGTGGCGACGAGGGTGGGATCCTGCTTCACCTTAAGAGCTGAAAGCTCCAGGAACAGATGGATTAACAGCAATTTATTATAAAAAGTTGTTGCCTGAAATGATTGAACCCTTAAAGATTTTGTTTAATGAAATTCAGACTGGAGGCGCAGTTCCTCCATTATGGAGGACAGCTTTTGTATCGTTGATCCCAAAGGAGGATCAAGATCTTACTCAACCTAAAAATTATAGACCTATATCGCTTTTAAATACAGATTATAAGATTTTTGCTAAAGTATTGGCTAATAGATTAATGCAAGTTTTGAAACAAATGATTCATAGTGATTAATCGGGATTTATATCTGGGAGGTATATGAAATATAATGTAAGACAAATTATTAACTTGCTTGAATATTTGGATAAGAACAACCAAGTCTCCGCAGCATTGATATTTTTGGATGCAGAGAAAGCCTTTGACCAATTGAATTGGCAATTTTTATTAAGAGTTGTTGAGGAGATGAATTTTGGAGAAGGTTTTCTACATGCTATTAAAGCTATATATCAACAACAAACTGCACAAATTATAGTTAATGGGGGATTAACAGAGACTTTTAAAATTGAAAAAGGTACAAGACAGGGTTGCCCCCTATCACCATTATTGTTTGTTTTAACATTAGAGATTTTACTAATTAAAATTCGAGAGTCCTCTTTGATAAAGGGAATTAAAATAAAACAGAATGATTATAGATTGAGAGCTTTTGCTGATGACTTGGTTGTGACAGTATCCCAACCGTTACAGTCGGTTATAGACTTGATGGAAATTATAACTCAGTATGGTAAGGTTTCTGGGTTTAAGGTGAATAGTAATAAGACTAAGATATTATCCAAGAATTTATCTATGAGTGAAAGGGATATGTTATCTAAATTAACAGATTTTGAAATAGTGAAGAAGGTTAAATATCTAGGAGTATATATTGCAGCCTCAAATGTAAAATTGTATAAGAATAATTATGAAACACTATGGTTGAAGGTACAAAGGGACTTAAATAATTGGAAAAAAATTACAATTATCATTACTGGGAAGAGAAAGATAAACTTTTCCCCGCAATTGTTTTTATTGGGCATTGTTGTAGATTGTGATGTTAAAGAAACTAACTTGATGTTGAACATGATAATGGCAGCACGGTTACTGGTGGGACAATATTGGAAGAAGGATAGTTTGCCCACTGTAGAAGAATGGGTGTTTAAAGTTTCGAATCTTGCAGAAATGTCTAAGATTTCTGCTTATCTGAAGGATCATTCACAGGAAAGATATATTTCAGTTTGGAGGAGATGGATAAATTATATTCAAAACAAATATGGGACTAAAAAGTACCATTTAGCTTATGAGTAGATTTTAGTGGGATATTGTTATTGGTACGTTGTTTGTAGTTATGTTAAAAGAGAGTTAAAGCGCATTATGAATTTGGTTAATTGTATATTATGCATAATTTTTATTTAGAATATGATTATTGTAACTATAATCCTGTATTTAGCTCTGGGAAGTGGGGGGGGGGAAGTGGGTGGGTTTGGGGTGGGAGGGATTTGGGGATATATTGTAAAATTTTGTTTTTGTAAAACTCTTTAATAATAAAAAAAGAGCTGAAAGTCACTAGGGGATGGCATCGCTTGCTGGAGGAAAGAGGCATCTTCCCCCCCCCGATGACCGACTAGTCACCATGCTAGCGGCCACATTGGTAGAGCAGGATTCAGGGAAGCCGGACGCAGAGATGGCACAGATCGAACAGCCCCGAGAATTCAACATCCATCACCCCAAATGATGGGACTTCACCTGGGACAGGTTGAAAATTTCCTCCGGGCGAATCGGATTGCCAAAGATGGCCTGAAAGCAGCGACCCTGCTCTGCATAAGCGGGCCCGCCATTTACGACTTGGCCGTAAGCCTGTGCTCACCGACGCCGATCGAGACCATCTCATTCCGAGACCTCACCGAGAAGCTGAACAGGCATTTCAAGCCATGAATGTTCGAGCTGGCCTGGCGGTTCCAGTTTGTCCAGAGGGTCCAACTGCCGGGCGAATCACCTCGGAGTTCATCGCGGCCTTGCGCAGGCCGCCCGCCTCTGCAAGTTCTCCAATCTGGATGAGAGGCTGCGCGACCGACTCATGTTTGGCCTACACGCCAAGCACCTGCAACAGAGGCTGTTCACAAGGCCCAACTTAACCCTCCAAGATGCTCAGGACAAGATCTTGGCCAACGAGGCAGCTGGCGGCACGGGGCAAGCAGTCCAGACCCCCCGACCCAGCAGCCCAGGAGGATCCATCCACCTCGAAGACGCTGCGTACGGTGGGAGCAGAGAAGCAGAGGAGACCAGCATTGACCAGGTTCGGAGGAGGCCAGAACAACAGGAGCGACAATGAGGAAGCCGGGAGAACCAGCGGAAGGCAATTCCCTGCCTGAAATGCGCAGGCTGCAGTGGAGACCACGCGTGGACAAACTGCAAATTCCGGTCGGCCACGTGTTGGGCCTGCGGAAAACCAGGCCACATCGCAGCGGTCTGCCATAGCCGTTTTCGAGAGGGCCTCCACGAGCTACAGCCAGAAGACGCGTCATGGAAAGGTCCCGGGGCCCAGAAACCAACCAGCATAGGATTTTTCGAAAGCCAGAGGGCCATCTGCTGAACCGGGGGCCAACGCCCACTTAAACCCAAAATTAAATTGGACGTCCATTTACAGGGCATTCCCTGTAAAATGGAGCTTGACTCCGGCTCTGCAGTCTCAGTCATATCGTGTGAGACTTTTAAACTTATTTGCGGCCAGAGCAAGCAGTGGGTCAAATTGAGGCCCTCAAACATTATCCTCACCGATTTCCAAAATGCCCCAGTAAAAATCAAGGGGGAGGCCACCCTTTCAGTGCGGTTTAAGAAGTTCCAAGGGCACTTGGATATTATCGGAGTTGAGGGCCGGAGAACTAGTCTAGTCGGGCTATACTGGTTTGAGGCACTAGGCATAGGGATCTCAGGCATCTATAGGACCCAGGGAAGCAGCATCAAATCCGTCTGCAAAGAATTTGCAGACGTGTTCGATAACAACCTAGGCAGGTACACCGGGCCCCCCATCTCTTTTAAACTAAACCCCAGCATCCTTCCCATTAGGATTAAACCCCGGAGAGTCCCCTTCACGCTTAAACACAAGATAGAAGGGGAGTTAGACAAACTAGTCGAACAGGGAGTCCTACAGCCAGTAGGAGAGTGGGAGACCCCCATAGTCACCCCTCTCAAAGCTAATGGGGAGGTCAGGATCTGCACCGACTATAAATGCACGTTAAATCGGGCCCTTAACCAGCACGCTTACCCGGTCCCAATGGTCAGCCATATTCTCGCTTCCCTCCAAGGCACCATCTTTGCTAAGCTAGATCTCGCGCAGGCGTACCAGCAGCTGCCGGTTACCAGGGAGACGGCACAAGCACAAACAATAGTAACACACAAGGGAGCCTTCAAGGTTAACCACCTGCAGTTTGGTGTCAGTGTAGCACCAGGCATCTTCCAGGAGGTAATGGAGCAGACTCTTAAGGGCATTCAAGGGGTATGCCCTTATTGTGATGATCTCCTCATTGCAGGGGACACAGAAGAAGTACTGGCTGAAAGACTGAGGGCAGTTTTAAGCAGATTACGTGCTGCAGGTCTCAAATTAAAAAAGGACAAATACAGCATTGGGGTGGCATCCACTGAGTTTTGGGAGTTTAAAATAGATGCCAGTGGGATCCACCCTGCAGAATCCAAAGTGAGGGCAATTGAGATGGCCCCCACTCCCAAGAACAAGGCTGAACTGCAAGCCTTCCTTGGGCTGCTCAACTTTTACCATTCCTTCTTACCCCACAAGGCAGCAATAGCTGAGCCTTTGCACAGGCTCCTAGATAAGAAAGCTGCATGGCGCTGGACCAATGTCCACGAAAAAAGCTTCCAATCCTTAAAGGCCCTACTTTCAAGCAGGTCTACAGTCACACACATCATAGAAATAAAGCCCATCTGCATTGCTTGCGATGCTTCACCCTATGGAGTGGGCGCAGTACTGAGCCACCTAGAGGAAAACGGGGAACAGGTGCCCATCACATACTACTCCAGAACCTTGTCAGGGGCTGAGAGGAACTACACCCAGATAGACAAGGAGGCCCTGGCAATAGTGGCTGGGGTCAAAAACTTTCATGACTACCTCTATGGTAGGGTATTCACTATATTCACAGATCATAAGCCTCTATTAGGGTTATTCACCACGGACAAACAAACCCCCCAAATTCTCCCCAAGGATGCTCAGGTGGTCCATATTCTTATCAGCATACAACTTTAAGCTGGTTCACAAACCAGGGAAAAAAATGGGCCATGCAGATGGGTTAAGTAGGCTAACCCTGACTAACACAGAACCTAATGCGGCGCCTGCTGCACAGATACTGGCAATCCAAGAGCTACCGGAATGCCCTCTCCATGTAAGGGACATAGCAACTGAGACTGCATCAGATAAAATCCTGAGCAGGGTCCAGTCATGGGTATTCACAGGGTGGCAAGATAAGAGTCCAGGCCCGGAATTCCATAAGAAGGCATGAATTGTCTGCCCATAAGGGATGCCTGTTGTGGGGTAGTAGGGTCATCATACCAGACACACTGACGGATAGAGTCCTGAAATCCTTACACGAGGGGCACCCTGGTATAGTACGAATGAAGGCGTTAGCTAGGAGTTACCTATGGTGGCCAGGGATAGATAAGGCAATAGAAGAGCAGGTACACGGGTGTTACAATTGTCAAAGGTCCAGACCTGAGATGCCCCAAGTGCCTGTCCACAAATGGGAGGCCACACACACCCTGGTCCAGGGTCCACATAGACTACGCTGGCCCATTCCAGGGACAGCTCTTCCTATTAGCAGTAGATAGCCACTCCAAATGGTTGGAGGTAGTGCCAGTCTCCAACATGACCACGGCCAGAACAATCCAAGTGCTCAGGGGACTTTTTGCCACACATGGTCTGCCTGATGTTTTGGTATCGGATAATGGGGCTCAATTTACCGCTGCTGAATTTCAGGCCTTCATGACAGCGAATTTGATTAGACACGTCACATCCACGCCCTTCCACCCATCGACTAACGGACAAGCTGAACGCATGGTGAGAACGACCAAGGACGCACTTAGGCGCATCATCATTGGTGACTGGCATCACAGGTTGGCGGACTTCCTATTATCCCAACACAACACATCATGCACAGCAACGGGGAAGAGCCCGGTGGAACTCCAATGGGGCAGATGCCTCATCACCAAATTGGACAGACTTCACCCCAACAGAGTGGCTTCGGAGACTGAGCAACCAAAAACCCCTAGGGAGTTACACCCTGGTGACTTGGTCTGGGCCAGGAACTATGGGTCGGGACATTTGTGGATTCTGGGGGTGGTGGTTGACAAAACCAGGCCCTTATCCTAGGTAGTAGGAGTGGTGGGGGGTCGTCAGGTCAGACGGCACATAGACCAGGTCAGGAAACGGGTTCCTGAACGGTCACAGAGCGACCACCCGGAAGATTACCCATCATCAAGCTCAAATCATGACTACCAACCCCACCGACAATAGAACCTGAGCCTGAGGAGGATCTCACTGACCCAGTACTGTTGCCAGTAAGCCCTGTTCGACCGGGACAACAACATGACCAGGACCACAGCGAAAATCCTGCCACAAGGTCAGACTCTGGGGTGGGTCAACAGGAAATGGTCAACCAGGACTCAAACACTGACTCTGCTGTCCAAGACATGGGGGAAGTTCCCCTACGACATTCATCCTGGGTTCATCGGCCACCTGCGTACCTATTGGACTATGTTTTGTCTTTTAAGGGGGAAGGGGTGCTATGTATCCAGCCACCTCATTCTCTGTCATCCCCTTCTCTTGCCCTCAATCTTTCCCAGCATTAGGCTCTTCTCCAGTGAGTCCTTCCTTCTCATTAGGTGGCCAAAGTATTTGAGTTTCAACTTCAGGATCTGGCCTTCTAAAGACCAGTCAGGGTTGATCTCTAGGACTGACCGGTTTGAACTCCCTGCAGTCCAAGGGACTTGTAGGAGTCTTCTCCAGCACCATAGTTCAAAGGCCTCAATTCTTTGGCGCTCAGCTTTTCTTATAGTCCAACTTTCACAGCCCTACATTGCAACTGAGAAAACTGGCCTTGACTATACGCACTTTTGTGGCAGGATGATGTCTCTTCTTTTTAGTGTGCTGTCTAGATTTGCCATAGCTTTCCTCCCCAGGAGCAAACATCTTTTAATTTATTGGCTGCAGTCCCAATCTGCAGTGATGTTGGAGCCCAGGAAAATAAAATCTGTCACTACCTCCATTTCTTCCCCATCTATTTGCCAGGAATTGAGAGGGCCAGATGCCATGATCTTGGTTTTCTTAATGTTGAGTTTCAAGCCCACTTTTGCAATAAATTTTGATCTGAAGCTGTATCATGGAAACTGGAACCAATTAATACTCAGAGCTTAATTTTCCTTTATTAGTGATCCAATTCTGGTAAAAATTAACTGCTTTCATTTTTAAGGCTTTCTCCTTGTAGACCAGTGTAGTTGAAAGGTAGTTTACAAGCAATTTCCAAATGTGATTTAGAAAAGCAAGTTTGTGAGTTTAGTATCCTTTGAAAGATGCTGACTGGTTGTGAGCACTCAGCTGTTTCTGCTGTCTCTAGTGCTGAAAACCCACAATGGACTGCTGTTCTGTGATCTCACAAAAACATCTCTTCAAAACACATTCTCCCATGCTCTCCTAGTCTGCAAAGGTTTTAAAGAGATGGTCTACTCACCAGCTCTTTGTTCACCCTGGTAATTAACTCTGCTTTTCACAGAGCTAACTGCCATTTTCTACCGAAACCAACTTTCTGATCTCCCCTATGACCTTACTGACATTGCTTTCTGGTTCATTGAAACTACTGATGTTGCAACAACATTTCTTATAGTTGAGGGATTCCTATTAATGTTTGTGGTCAAAATTCTTTTTTCCCACCTGTTGAGAGGATTTATTATACATGGAAGAGGTAAACTTTTCATGGTGTTTGGAAACAGAGTGGAAGGTAGGGGTGAATATGAATAAAATTTCTCATCTAAATTTTTGGATCTACTCTTAATACCTTGATGGTCACAGCAAGTGACAGCATCTAGCAAATCTGGAAAAAAATTAAGCAACTTCAGAACTCTGGAGTTCTCTGCTCTTGGTTGTTTGTTTTCAGGCACGTCAAGCCTATGATGTTGCTTAGGTAGTGAAATGTAATTAAATGTCTGCAAGCAAAGAGTTACAGACATTCTTTTCTATTGGAAGGTCAGAACTGGTTAGTAGTTGGCTGGGAGACCACCAGAAGATTAGGCTGGAAAATAAAAAAAAAAAAAGGCAAACTACTTATTTCAAAAAACCCCTTTTTTAATTTCCTAGGTTGCTAAACAGTTACAGCCTTCAGTTATATGGATTGGAGACACAGAAAAAACATTCTACAGAAAGGTACCTAAAACTGAAAAAGAGGTAAATCCTTTTTTATGTATGGTACAAGCAAACAAGCAGCATAGCATATTAATTGGTACATTTTCATTTATTTATTTGTTTATGGTTTTGGAACATAACATCAATTAGTCATAAATCTATTGCATGGTAATTATATAATAATAGATGCAAACAGAATTATGTTTATTATTAGAAATATATATATTCTTGTTGAAGAAATGTAAATAATTTCTGATTAACACAGAATTTTTAACTAGGCACAATAAAAACAAGACCAGATCAGTTTTAACAGCAAATAAGAAGTCAAAGCAAATTTAAATTTGTCACATGTTTAAAGAAAAGTAATTACAATTCCTGAAAAGTCTGGCATTATTAATTTTGCAACACTGTTCTATGGTCAGATTTTTAAATTAATCACTGAATCATAATGACTAAAAAGGCATTTAGACTTGATGATTCATATGTTTATAAAACTATGTGAGTTCCCATTATGCAATTGTTTTTATTATTTCTTATTTCTCTTAATCTATTTTTAGTTCATATTTGTGATAAACTATTTGCCAATCAGTAGTCTATTATTCAAAAGGCAGTCTTGATCCAAAGTATTACCATTTGCTCTAAATTTAAGAAATTATTTTAAAAAGTTCCAGGGTTTAATACCTAAAGAATCATACTTTGTAAAATGACAGAAATATTTAAATTGGCTATGATGTGATTGCTGCCCTCTGCTGGGTAAAATGTTTGCCACACTGATAAAACGTTGCTTGATAAGTTTCTTCACAATCTGTGTGTTTTTGTAGCAGTATATATTGATGTTTGATATATTTTGTAAATCTTATACCCAAAACTGAAAAAGAAACATAAGCTTATATTGTGGCAGATGCTACACTTAAATGAACTATAATCCATCGCTACATTTTTTATTATTTACCTGCAGATTCATAGAACTCATAGATATCTCAAGGTATTTACTTTAGTTTAAAGTACCTTTTGCAATTTTACATACAAAGGTTATAAAAGCAGAATACATAATACATGACCACTAATATTTTTGGGTCCAATAGATATTAATAAATGACAACTTTCAACATATATATGCAGTTGAATATAAATATATAAAAATTTAAATGCAAATACAGTTTATGTATAAATATATAGTAGAAGTTAAATCTAGAAGTTAAGATCTATTTTCTTTACTTGTAGTTTGTTTTGGAATGGATAGCTCCAAATAAAAAATCCTATATATCATGCTTGATCAAATTTAAGACTGCATATATTTATGTTTGTTCTTGAAGATGGATCCTAAACGTTTGAAAAAACAACTTCCCAAAATTTTGAAAACTCTAAAAACTGAAGATCGAATTTTAATCATTGGTACCACTAACCGGCCATTTGATGCAGACATCAAACCCTTTTGCAAAGTTTATAAGAAAATAATTTTGGTGCCGCGGCCGGACTATGCTTCAAGATTTGGCAAGTACATGAAAATAGAACTAGTTTTTGCAAAAATACCTCAAAATTTTAAAAAGAGTACTTATGCATTAAGTTTGTTACTTGAAAATTCATTACTAAATCTCAGAATCATACATTCATTTATATACACTCTGTGTGTGTGTGTGTGTGTGTGTGTGTGTATACACACATATACATATATACACATATATACATATACATATATACACATATACATACATAAGTAACAATAACAGTTGGAAAGGACCATGGAGGTCTTCTAGTCCAACCCCCTGATCAAGCTGGAGAACCCATACCAGACCTCCCCATCCTTTCCTGGTTGGTGGATCGGAGGGAAAGGGAGAAGCAAGGAAATGTGTGTGTGCATGTGCAGATGGGCGCACGATGGCAGCGCTAGCACCTGCATGCATGTGCAAGCAGGCTGCATGCACCTGTGTGGTGCTTGTGCACATGCGCAAGCAGGTTGCTAGCACCTTCACACGTGCACAAATGGGCGGTTAGCACCCATGTGATGCTGGTGGCAGCGCTAGCACCCACACACATGCACAAACCATTCCTGTGGCCCAGTGGCCAACAGACCGCAGCCCATAGGTCGGAGACCCCTGCCCTATGGCATTCCAAACAAATGGATTTCCAAGCTTTTCTTAAAAGCCTCCAGTGCTAGAGCACCCACAATTTCTGGAGGCAAGTTGTTTCTGTATTACTGTATTTTCCCATGTATAAGATTATATTTTTTTCCTGCAAACACCCTCTTCAAAAATCAGGTGTGTCTTATACATGGAAAACTAATGGTAACCTCCGCGGCCCAGGGCATGCCTGTGTGGTTTGCCATGCCGCCAGGTGGAGGGTGTGGGCTTGCCACTAACAGGAGGGGGGAAAGGGGCAAAATGTTCGGCTGGCCGAACTTGTGGAGAGCGTCTTATACAAGGGTACATCTTTTTTTAAATTTTTTTTAATTAAATATACATTTAAAAACAAAAGTGGACATGATTCAACTTCCCTAGCTACAACACTACTATTAGTATTATCTTATGTTACAGAAAGAAATAACAAAAACCTAAAATACAATCTATAACAGGACAGAGTATAAAAAATGTACATATAAGATCTGTCAGTTTTTTTAGTAAACTGTCATTCAGTCCTCAGCGTTATATTTACGTATCTTTCAGTTATGTCCATTATATAGATGCTAATAAAAAATCCTTACATTATCAACCAATCAAACAATGTTCATCTCAGCGATCCTCCTTAACTCTAATTGTACAAATTTTGCCAAATTTCATAATACTCCATTTCGTTCTTATTTTTGAGCTCTAGGGTTAACCTGTCCATCTCAGCGCAGGATAAAATTTTATCTATTATTTCTTCTTCAGTGGTTGTTTCCTTTCTTTTCCATTTTTGGGCATATGCCAGTCTTGCTGCTGTTAAGATATGTACTAATAAGTAGAGAGATGCTTTACTAAATTATCGTTAATAATCCCTAATAAAAAAATTCTGGTTTTAAATCAATTTTTTGTCGTAATATTTCTTCCAACCAATTTTTAATCTGCTGCCAAAAAGTTTTTGCTTCTGAACATTCCCACCACATATGATAATAAGTCCCTGGAAGCCTTCTGCATTTCCAGCAGATTGGTGAGATTTTTTTTATCTATTTTTGCTAACCTTGTAGGGGGAAGATGCCATCTATAAAACATCTTGTACAAATTCTCTTTATAGGAGGTGGCTAGCATTAACCTATTTCTATCCCATAGTAGTTGCCAATTATCTAAGTCAATATTATAACCAAAATTTTTACTCCAGGTTAACATTGTTTCTTTTACCTGTTCTTCTAATAAATCCTGTTCTAATAAATATTGGTATATCTTTTTTATCAATTGATCTTCTGTTCCTAGAAGAATTTTATCTAATTGTGTATGCTCTAATTTTATCCCTGGTTCTTTTTTATCTTTTCTGTATCATGACTGTACAGTATTTGTAAGTATGCCCACCATTCCAACTCTACACCATCTTCTGATAATCTTTTTCTTGTTTTCAGGTCTCCATTTTCATCTAAGAGATCTTTATATGCAATTACACTTCCTAGATTTATAAATTTGGGGTGTATAAAAATCTCTAATATAGATAGCCAATTGGGAATTTCTATATAGTTAATTTTTTAATTTTTATCCACACATCTAATAGTGCCCGTCTAATATGATGATTCTGAAAATACTGATGAGCCTTATATTTTCCATCCCACATTATAGCATGCCACACAAGGGTGCATCTTATAGACAGAAAAATACGGTAATTTTTGTAACTCAGGAAATTTCTTCATTTTCTGCACCATATGCTTAATAGTTTTGAATTACACTGCAAATAGTTTCAACTTACACTAAACAAAAATGATAAACTATAATAAAAAGCATTTTATTAGTTATTTATTAGAGAAATGAATGTTTTTTTTCATGTAAAGTATATTTTAGTTGCAGAAACTATTTAAAATGTGATGCCATATGATCCCAAATGAGAAGTGCTACAGTCAGAGCGGACTTAAACTATCACATGAACTACTGGGGTTATTTTGCAGGGAAAGAAGCTTAATGTATCCTACTTTTTAAAATGGGTTTTAAAAGTGGGTTGATTCTGTATGAATTGCAGTTGACTGTCAAATCACTCTGACCTTCCTGAAAAATACGCAGATATCAAAATTTTTAATAGCTTTAAAATGAGGAAACAATTGTAAAATCAAATAGTTAAAAATAATTAATATTTTGCATGTCACCTACTACTATGATTATTATTCAGTGAATTCAGCTTTCTAACTGTTGCTTTTATAACCATTTTAACAGTTTTATGGAAACACTTCATTCAGCAAAATGGAGGACTTCTCTCCAAACAACTAAATATCAGTTGCCTGGCACAGGTTTCTGATGGTTATGCTCAGGGACCCATTCTTCGAGCAGTCCAAGCAGTCCTAACTGAAAGACGCCGAATGCAGCTGAGTAAGAAGCCACTAACTGCTGTTGAATTCCTAACGTGCCTAGCAAGACAGGATCCAGTGTACAAAGAAGAAGAAGAAACATTTAAGGTTAAGAGATTTGCCTTTTTTTCTGTGGAGGAATAAGTAGCATTCAGAATGTTGTTGCTTTTGCTCAATACATTCAGAAGTATGTTTTCTAATGAATATATATGATCTGAAGAGAAACCAGAGTATGTGGGAACCAGCAAGGTATCTGAAAGATCTAACTTTTCCTAAGAGTAGAATAGCATTTTTAGAGCCCAACTTAATATCCTCCCCTCAGCACTCTTACAGGGCAGGTATGATATAACTCCAATAGCTGAGTGAATGTGTACATGTGGCAATGGGGAAGTTGAAGATATCTCACATGTTCTATTGTGCTGCAGGTTCTACAGGGACATCAGAACAACATAGGTTCTCCCTGTGTTAGAGAGATTTCTAGGGAGTTCAGATAATTTCTATGTGAACCAACTACCTCAGGATTCAAATCCAGCCACCACTCCTGCAATAGCAAAATTTTGTGCTGCTACAATGATGATAAGGAAAAGATATCTAAAAAACTAACAATCCTTATTCACCATACTACTTTACTAAGTTGTTTTCCAATATTTTTAGAGAATGTATTTATTTTAATTTTTAACTTTTGTGCTGGTCTTTGACCGTAATAAAAATTGATTCTGATTCCAATGAATCAGAATCAATTTCATCTGGTTCCAACACAATAGGTTATTAAGCAGTGAGGAAGTCAGAATACAGAATAGAGTTAGAAGGGACCTTGGAGGTCTTCTACTTCAGCCCCCACTCAAGCAGATAAATGGCTATACAATCTCTTCTTAAAACCTCTAGTAATGAAGCACCCACAACTAAAGCAAACTACTTCACTAATTGATAGTTCTAATTGACAGGATATTTCTCCTTATTTTAAGGAGATCTCTTAAGTTTCCATCCGTTACTTAATATCCTGCCCTTGGGTGCTTTGGAGAATAGGTTGACCCCCTCTTCTCTGTGACAGCTCCTCAAATATTGGAAGACTGCTATCATGTCACCCCTACTCCTTCTCTTCATTAGACTATACCTTCCCACTTCCTGTAACCATCATATGTCTTAGCCTCCAGGTTGTTAATCATCTTGTTCTTCTCTGCACTCTTTCAACATCTTTTTTGTATCATGGTAACTAAAACTGGATGCAATGTGGTCTTAACAAAGCAGTATAAAGTGATACAAAACACTTGACCTTGATACTATCCCCCAGTTGATGCAGCTTAGGACCTCATTGGCTTTTTTGGTAGCTGCAGCATATTGCTGGCTCATATTTAAGTGTTTGTATACTGGGACATCTAAATCCCTCTCATAGCTACTGCTGTCAAACCAAATATCACCTATTCTATACCTGTACATTTGGTTTTCTTGCCTAAGTGTACGATCTTACATTTCTCACCACTGACTTGCATTTTGTTGGATAGTGCCCAGTGTTCAAGTCTATCAAAATCCTTCTGGATCTTGAGGCTGTCTTCTAAATTATTGGCTATTCCCCCCTATCTTGGTGTTGTCTGCAAATTTGATGGGATCCTCTTGTATCCCCTCATCTAAATCATTTATAAAGATGTTGAAGAATACTGGGCCTAACACAGAACCTTGGATACCGTTCCATTGAGTATTACATGTTTAGTGTATTTAATTAGCCAGTTACGAATTCATCTGGTGATGATGAGGTCTATTTTTTCTATCTTACCAAGAACCAGGTTATGGTCTGCTTGGTCAAATGTCTTATTGAGGTTCAAGTGTACTATGTCCACAGTATTTCCCTCGTCCACTAATTTACTCACTTTGTCAAAAAATGCAATAAAGATGGTTTGACATGATCTGTTTTTTGACAAACTGATGTTGGCTTCTACTAATAGCTTTGCTTGTTTCTAGGTGTTTGCAGATCCATTGCTTAACTGTCTTTTCCAGGATCTTCCCAGGTTTTGAAGTCAGGCTGATTGATCTGTAGTTTCCTTGATCCATTTTTTTTCCTTTAATGAAGATGGGAATCACATCAACTCTTTTCCAATCCTCTGGTAGTTCTCCACTGTTCCAGAAACTTTGAAAGAATGGTTTAGCACTTCCAAAATCACATCTGCCACCTCCTTCAGAATTCTGGGATGTAATCTATCTGCTCTTGGCTATTTGACCTCATTTAAAGTGGATAGGTGTCATCTTACCATTTTCTTGCCTATTTTGAATTGTAATCCTAATCTGTCTTTTTACAGTACTATTTTTGATGGATTGGACTGTTTTTTTTCCTTTTGCATAAATATAGATGCAAATAATGAATTAAACAGTTTTATTTTCTCCCTTTAGTGGACTGATCATTTCCTTGAGTTTTTTCTTGTTTCTTTTTTTGTATAAATATTTTATTAGAATTTTTTAACATTACTTGTTGAAAGAAACCTATTTAATATTTTTTACATGTGTTGCATGTGTTAATTCATTTTGAGCTTTCGCTTTCCTAACTTCATCTTTTCAGATTCAGGCTATATGCTTAGTTATGTGCCCCTTTTTCCACTTTTTATACTTGTCCTTTTTGTCTTTCTTTTTTTTAAGTATATTTATTTTGTTTTATCATAAAAAATAAAATACAAAACAAAAACATACATCCAGCACTAACAACAACAACAAAAATGGTGTACAAAAAAGAAAAAAGTGATCCAAATACCAAATTGATTTAACGTTTGACATATAGAATCCGCCCTGACTGAATGCTGAAAAAAAAGAAAAAACAGTAAGGTCTCCTCCCCTTTTACAAATATGTGTGTGTGTATGTGTGTGTGTATATATGAAGAAAGAGCAGTTAACAGGTTAAGCTAAACATTATACTAATCTTCAAATCCCTGTTAACCATCTGTTATTGTATTTAGCATGTAAAAAGTCCATAAATTCCAGTCTCTTTTAAAGCTGTCTACTCCATTATCTCTGATGAAAGCAGTAAATTTCACCATTTCTGCTACTTCAGTCAATTTTAAAATCCATTCTTCAACAGTTGGCATCCCTTTTTCTTTCCACTGCTTGGCAAGTACAATCCTTGCAGCCGTCACCCTATATGTTATGATCCAGGTGGTCAAGGCACCTTTATTTCTCTAAACAAATGTTCCAGCAAATGGCCCTCCAATGACCAGTAAGGCTACCCTATGCTACCACCCTCAGTCACCCTCAGTCCCCTAAACAACAGCCTCTATAGTACAAATAAAGTCCACAGAGTAGGAGCATGCTCATACGACAAGGTCCAGGGTTCCAAGTCCCGTCCACAAGGCAGAGTCCAGGCACAAGACAATGGCAGTCTTCAGGGCAAAGAAAAGGCCCAAGGCAGCAAGCACTTCCAAAGTCATAGAGTAGCAAAGGTCAAAAGCAATCCTCAAGAGAAGGGCAAGGTCCAAAACAAAATGCGAAGAGCAATCTTCCAAGCAAGGCAAAGCAAACAGCAACAGGCACGAGTCAAAGCCAGGGGAGTATAAGCCAAAGTATACAATTGTTTATGGCAAAGGCTAACTCCCCACGGCTTCTCCTTAAGTTACTCCAGTCCAAGTGTTCTTTTTGATGAGGCAGCCCTTCTCTGAGCTTGCCTACGCTCTGCTTTCCTTGCCCTTAGATTGAGTGGAGTAGGCAGCTGTTCTTCATCAGAGGACATCTGCCTTTCAGCACCACTGCCTGTCAGCAGCCAGTCCTCCCCTGTGTCTGTGCAGGCAGGCAGCTCTCTATCTGGTCGACCCTCTCCCCCAGTGGCTGAGAGGCCTGGGACAGCATCATCCTCAGCCTCTGGCCTCTTCAGAAATCCCAAGGGAGATAGATATGCTATGCTTGTTGGACGATCCCAGTTCCAACTCCTCCGAACCAGGCTCCAATGGGGCCATGACAGTGAAGGAATAGCACCCCAAATTGTTTTTTAACTGGCTTGTCCATAACACCTAAAAGAAAAGCTTCACATTTCATTAATATTTGTATCTTAAATATTTTATGCATTGTCATTGATAAGTTTTTCCAGTATGTTTTCACATATTTGGAAGACAACCACGTATGATGAACCTGGATTTTGACTACATTGCCAACTCTTACTAGTTATACATTTTCATTAGTCTGTCTGGGGTCAAGTACCAACAATACTGTCAGGGACCAATTCAAAACCTCATCCTAAGAAAGCAGAACTCATGGAAGCAGTTTCTTCCAAAAGGAACTTTTATTAGGAGAAGCTGATGGCAGGCATAATAGACAAGATCTGAGGGTTTCCCTCTCAGATCAATAGGTTAAAGGAGTCCCAAGCAAACCCCACCCCAGTAGTTCATCTGGTCAGTTCAAATGGGCCAATCATCACGTGTTAAGTCCATTGTGAGAAATTGCTGACAACGCTGGTCTTTCCCAGGCTCGCAGTGTTGTTTGCACCTTCCCTTCTGAAAGCAGAGATAAACCAGTTGCCCAGAGGTGCATTCCTTTCTCCTCCCCCCTTCAAGCTGACATCAAGGGGAAAGATAGTTCAAAGAGTGTGTATGCGGAGACAGCAAAAGTGTTACATTGTAGCAATAGAGAAAACAAAGAAACATCCCGCAGCATTTCCCCCCTCCCCTCCAGGAACATGGCAGAACCCAGAAAAATAGAAAGAATAGAATTAGAAAGAGCCCCTTAATGAAATATGGGTTCTGACAAATACATCATTTTGTAAAAGTTTTTTTCAAACTATAATTTTACATGAATTTTAGTCCATTCATTAGTACTTTCTCCCATTTATCTAGCATTATATTATATCCCAAAATTTTTGTCTAGTTTACTATATACTCTTTAACGTAGTCATCTTCTAGGTCCGTGGTGGCGAACCTATGGCACGGGTGCCACAGGTGGCACGCAGAGCCCTCTCTGTGGGCATGCGCGCCATGGCCCCAGTCCTATGCCTTCAGCTGGGTTTTTTATAAAACCTTTTCGCTTTAGGCCTCTGCCACCATGTGCAAAAAAAAAGGTTCAATCAGTCAATCAATCAATTTCAACTTCTCGTGGGGAAAAAAAGATCTCGCAAAGTTGGAATTGATTGAACTTTTTAGTCCCACCCAGTCTGTCATTATCACCGCAGCCACGCCCACCCAATGGGCCACGCACACCCAATGGGCCACTCCCACCTGGCACCCAACGATACATAAGTGGGTTTTGGGTTGCAGTTTGAGCACTTGGTCTCTAAAAGGTTCGCCATCACTGTTCTAGATTCATCTTAAGTAACATTTTATAGGCTGACTCACCATTGGGTCGTCTTCCCCTATGTCATCGCTGTCATATGGATCAGCTACGGGCAGGCGTTCAGCTGATTCTTCTTGCTTCTCCTTTGGAGGAGGAGTGATTTGTACAATTTGCTCCTGGCTGACCCAATTCGACTTCTCTCACACTGGTCGAGGTTGCCTCTTAGGCTTTGTGGGAGCTGTGCTCACACTTTTCAGTGGAGAGAAAAGAACCGGTCAATCTGCAGCTCGATGCCCAAGTTGCTCACACCTGAAGCACTTGATCTGAGATCCAACAGGAGCTCAAACAGATCCACACATCGGGGCAGGTGGAACGGATGCTGCAGCAGTTGATGCCTCCCCAGATCTCGCCTTGGTTGAGGTCCAGAAGCTGCAGGCTTATGGTACCATGTCAGTTCGATATCCAAATTTGTAGCCAAATGGTCCCAATCATGGAGTTAATCAGGATTCCCCCTCCTGCAGATGCAAATCTGGAATAGATTATGATCCAATCCCGCTTTGAAGTAGTGGATCAATGACTGTTCGGGCCACTGCCTAATCTGTCCTGCCACTCTCTGAAAGTCCCTCATGTACTCTCTCGCAGGCCGACCTCTCAGGGTTGTGAAGGCTCACGGGACCACTTGTCTTCTCGCCCCTGAGATCATCTGGCAGATCGCTTGCCCTCCTTCGCCCATCTCCAACTGGTCAAACTTCTCCCTCAGACTTTCCATCGAGTGGCTGTGGATTGCGGTCAGGTACTTCCACTTCCCAGATTCGTCCCAGGTTGCCGGCCATTTAGCTTTCATAGCTACAGGTGATTGGAAGCCTTGCGATGAGACCTCTGCAGCTTTCAGCATGCTCTTAAGTGGCAGGGCAGCGTTTGACCTCCAAGTCCCCACAAGGACGATTGCTTCCTCCCTCTGAGTCAGCTTCTTCAATGGGACTTCACGGGTCTTTGGTCTTGCTCCGGCTGTTAGGACCACACTCTCCACCAAAGCAGCAGCCTGTATCCCATCTGCTGCTGCCGCTCCAAGGCTCAAGATTGACTCCCTTTTCTTTTCCATCTCTGCATCTTCCCTGAGTCTTTGTTGTCCTCCCAAGGTATAGGTAGGCGACCAGGGCTCAGGACCCCTTGGGGTATTGAATTTTGCAGTCTTGGGTTAATGTCATAGTTCCGATAGATGAGACCAGTAGAAATAAGAACTCTGAGGCAATTGCTTTCCTCAAAGAATACTTTTAATGGCTACATAGTATCGGCACAAACAAAGGTGAACCCAAGACTGAAAGTTCTCACCCCCCAAAAGTTACAAAGTAGAAGTTGAACTCCCCACGCCTACAGTTGTGATAAATCACAATCCCCAACTACTTTGGCAGGGAGGAAAAAGAGGAAAGAAGCTGTGGAAGGAGAGCCCAGCAGGCAGGGAGGAAAAAGAGAGAAGGAAGAAGCAGCTATGGAAGGAGAGCCCAGTAGGCAGGGAGGAAAAAGAGGGAAGAAGAAGCTGTGGAAGGAAAGCCCAGCAGGTTGGGAGGAAAAAGAGTGAGGAGATGGAGAGAGGAACAAGGGCCGACCAGCCACCTGACCACCAAGGTAGTAGTGCATATTAATAAATATGGATAAATTCATCATACATTTGTCAGTGCAAAGGGAAAGTGATTCAGCAAAGGAACCACTACCAAAGAAATTAAAACTGGTATTTTTTTACATTTTGTACATTTTATTAGATTATAGAATAATAGATTATAGAATAAAATAAAAAAGTACAAAAGCAAATAGTAGGACACAGTGTGGAGGAAAAAGGGGGGAAGGGAGGGGGAGAAGGGAAAAAGAAAAGGCATTGACTTCTGACTTCCTCTGTTGCAGTAGAATGAAGCATTAACGCCGAACCTCAACTTTTTACTTTTCCATAATAGTATAAATAGTATAGCCATTTCTATAACAACAAATGAATCTAATCAGTAAAACCCAAAATCCTCCCCCCCTTTTTTTAAGTCAAGTTTTGACACCTTGCTAAGTACTGGTGGTACTTGAATATTGTCATGTCCTAAAAGTGGTTCAGTCTGTGAAAAGGCTGAAAAGCCCTGTACTAACTAGAAGACCTCCTAGGTCGCTTCCAGCTCTATTCTGATTGATTGACCTAACGTTCTAGAAATGTGCTGCTCTCAAAACAAGGTTATGCATGTATTTTCAGGCTTTGTAAAAATATTTCTATCTGATTTTCTAGGTTTGGTATGCAAAGACTCCTCTAGGAAAAGCAAGAATCAAGTCACTGACAGAGAAGGAAGATACTGGAAAGGGGAAAGGGAAAGAAAAAGACAAAGGAAAAGGAAAGGATAAGGAAAAAAAGAAGGAAGGCAAAAAGACAAAAAAATAAAAATGGTCTTAATAGCCATCAGCTAATATTATAACTTAAAAGAAAAACCTTTTCTTGGAATGCAAGTTTTCTTCTAGATTCCAGTAAATAGATCATATGAAAAAATATTCTTTGAAAAACATAGGACAAAACATCAGTGTGACATTTAGTTCCTTCAAACCTCTGCATTTTTCTTTTATTATTTAAGCTATTTTAAAGTTACTTAGATTTAGGTATGGTTTGTCAGTTTTAAAAATATAATAACTGAAAATCTGTCTACAAATGTTAGGTCACACATTTTACGGTATTTATGCTTATGAGCTTTTCCCAGTGAGAGTGTGACATATCTATTCAAATTAATCCATATATAGCTCAGAAATGGTTTATTTCTTCCTTTCCTGGTTCAACATGAGAACTATGTAATATCCTGTTGTTCCACTGGTGATCTGCATGTATCCTCTGTCCAGGTAGTTCAGAAGAAATAGGTCTTTGCTCAGTCCTACAGAGAGCTACAGCCTTATGCATAGAAGAAGACCATAGATTTATAACTTGCAACACTTGTAAAACACTGATTAATTACTCTTTTCCAATAAATTTTTTAGAATTCAGAAGATTTATTTTGCAGTTATTTCAAAATACTGCTAGCTACTAAGTGCCATTGGCCCTTGGATGATTTTTTCTGAGTGTGAATATATTTTCAGGTATACAGTATATGCACTGCTCAGGACTGGTGCACAACATAGGGGCCGTCCTGGACATTCCATTCCTGATTAAAAGAGCTAGTGACAACTATGGCCATGAAAGTCTTGCACAGGTTCAGCTTGTGCACCAGTTGCACACATTTCTGGAACAAGAGACCCTCTTCACAAGCTCTCACGGTATGGTGATCTTCAATGTGGTCCAGATGGGGCTGCCTTTAAAGATCACCCAGAAATTACAGCTGATCCAGAATGTGCAGGGCAAGCAGTGATGAGCATGCCCTGCTATGTGAACTGCATTGGTTGCCATTTGGAATTGAGGGCACTTCAAGATGCTGATTATGATCTATATATTCCTACATTGCAATAGGGCCTACTATCTGAGGCACCACCTGTCTCTATTTGCTCCAACACAGCTGGCTTGCTTCAGGTTCTGTCAATTAAATCAGGGCTCCCCAACCCCCGGGCTGTGGCCCACTACCGGGCCATGGCATGTTTCAAACCAGTTTGTGTGAGTGATGGGCAAGCATGCGAGTGAAATTCCATTTGTGTAAGCAGTGAGCAAGCACACGAGTGGGAAGCTCCACTTGGGCAAGCAGTGGGCCCTTGTGCTTGTTCACAAAGCTCCATTCGAATGGAGCTTAGTGTTCAAGCACTGTCAGCTCACACATGGAAGCACAAGCACCCTCTGGTCAAGTGCCCTCTGCTCACAAGAGTAGAGATTTGAGCACAAGTGTCCTCCACTCATGTGCAAAGTTCCACTTGCATGAGTGGAGGGTGCATGTGCCCATCTTCATACCAATGGAGCTGTGTGCACATGTGTGCACCTACCACTCACACACACGTGCCAAGCCGCCAAGGTGGAAAGAGTAGGAACCACTGAATTAAATGATGCTCTTTAATGGGATGCAGGAAGTGGACCTACCTTTTGGAATCTCCCCTTGTATACTGCTTATGTTCTGTACGATGTTGTACATTGTTTTCAAATTTATGAAGCTGCCAAGGGTTATTTGGAATTAGACAGCCTAGAAATTTGACAGATAAATGAATATTAAACTTGACCTTAGACAAAAAGCAATAAATGTTTTCATACATTAGTGGTAATAGTATTAAACTGCTTGAATTATGCTATTAGTTAGGCAAGAGGTTAATATGGTAACAATACAAGAATATATTGATCCTTATGGACATTTATTATTATCAAAAGTCGGCATCTCTTTTTTCTTTCCAGTGTGTCAGAATCCATTTATATTTCATTTCTAACTATCTCTTCTGTGCAAAACCTAAATCTCACCCTCCCCTGGATTCTGCCATTCCCAAGGAGAAGGGAGAAGCATGGGATTTTATTACTTTCACTTTCTTCCTTAACTGTAACCTTTTGTGTATTCCGCCTGCCTGGTATCCATCACAATATAACCAATTACCAGGCATTCCCCTCTTATCTTGAGGACAGCTAGGAAAAAGGGTGGAAAGTGAGGAATGAAAGCCTCCGGAATCTGGGTTGTTTCTCTGGATGAAATGTGAGAGGGTGGGAATGATCCTGCTACGAACGGACTGCTGTTTCTCTTGTCCCACGAGGGGCTGACCACCTGGAGCTTGGATGATCTGGAACTGACCGAATGAACTGAGGGGTGGAGTTTGCTTGGGGACACTTCAAAAATATCGATCTGTGAGGGGATTCTTCAAAGCCTGTCTATTATACCTGCCATCTCCTATTAGTAAAAGTTCCTACTTAGAAAACCTTATCTCCTAGAGTCCTTTCCTAAGATGTGGGCTGAAGTGGGTTCTGACATTAGACAGGATCTGCATAAAGAGTCAACCTGGAAAGAAGAACCTTACCGGGGGACTTTGCAAAAAATACAATGTCTAATGATGAGGAAGGAGGGAAGCCCCATGGAAAGGGAGCTTTCCCCCCGACTGAAATCCCACCAACTATCAGGAGCCGAAGCATCATATGTCTCTGGGGAAGAGGTGGTGGAGATGCGCAACCACAAACTGCAGTGGTCAATAGGCGTTGGAAGGAAAAGCGAGTGGGAAAAGGCATCGAGGAAAGTGACCCTGAGACAGGGCAGTCACCAACCCGAATGGAAACAAGAAATGGAAAACTCCCTGCACATCAGCGGAGAGGATGGGAGTTATACACCACATGCAGACTGGATCCTAGAGAAAGCTATTGACCTGATGAAAAAAAACCTTGGCTCTGTAAGGGAGGAGAAACCTGAGTCCCACAGCCGCACCAGCGCCTGGAGCTGCAGCTGGAGAGACAGTGGGGGGGATCCAGAACCTGTAGTGCCAGGGCCGTCCACTGAACCCTGAGCTACCACCTCAGCAGCACCCACCCCCCGCCGACCCGCAGTTGGGGATTAGGATGGGGGGCAATACCACCAGCAGCGAAGGCACCAATCCATTCAAAGACTCCCACCTCTGGAAGCAAAATTCAGGGGGGAGCCACCACACCTGGGGTTTTTCCTAACTCAAGTCCTCAGTTATATGGAAGACGGGACATCCGCAGTGGCAACACCTGCATCCGCATTGTACAATCCACCCTGGATGGACCGGCCGCAGACTGGGTGGTGAACCTGCATGATTCCAATGCCTCAGAACTCAACAACTTCAACCGGTTCATGTCATCCTTGAGGAGGCAGTTTGAGGACCCCTTGGCTGATTGCAAGGCCTGGGAGAGAATCAAAACAGTGAGGCAGGGCAGACAGCCGGTGGCTGAATATACACAAGAATTCCGGGCCATTGCCAACAAGCTGAACTGGCCAGAAGATATCCTCCTTAGTCATTTCAAAGACGGCCTAAACTACGACCTGTATGATGGTTATCTGCCTCAAGGGGACCCACACCACCTCGATGACTGGTACATCCTGGCAGAGGAGGTGGAGATAGACCTACTGAAGAGGCACCACCGAGGAAAACCATGGGGCCGCCCACTCCCTGAGCAGACGCGTGAGCCAGTGAAGCTACCGGCTACGGCTAAAAGGTCAATGGACTGTTTCAAATGTGGGAGAGAGGGCCACTGCGCTGCAGAATGTCGCTCAAAAGCCCCTCAGCACGAATCAGACCCATCACTGGCCAGGAGATCAGGGAAGTCCCCAGCCAAACCAGAAGAACCTGCCATGAGGAGGATAGAGGCTGTAGAGTCCCCAACCCCTGCCAAGGAATGGGAGGGGACTCCGGCCTACACCGCAGGGGCGGTGGACAGCTCAGAGGGCAAAACCCTAGTAAGTGGATCCATTCCACCCATCCTTAAGACAGTGACTATATTAGCTTCCTTCATGCCCAAAGCTGTCAAAGTAAAAGCCCTAATAGACTCTGGCTGCACCTGCTGCCTCATTAGCCCAATGCTAGTGGGGAATTTGGGCATTCCAGGGAGACTAAAGCAACCAATCTCCTTTGGCCAGTTAGATAGGTCCATAGCGGGGGGAGGTACCAGCTACCGTAGCAACCTTACCAGTTCACCTGTCCCTGGGGACCCATGAGAAAGACATAATGTTTGTAGTAACCCCAGGCATGGAATGCCCAATGATTTTAGGGCTGGAATGGTTAAAGAAATGAAAACCCTGGGTAAATTGGAGGACAGCAGAACTCAACTTCCCAGAGGGGGACCATACAAACTTAAAACCCCAAACGACCCCCCAAACCCAAGGAGCGGAGACAGCATCAGTGGGGGAAGAGAAGGGGTTACCAGAAATACCGGAATAATACCGGGATCTTGCTGAAGTTTTCAGTGAGGAACAGGTGGATGAACTCACCCCTCACCGACCCACAGACTCTGCTATAGAAATCAAACCCGGGGCAAAACAACCGAAGCCCAGGCTGTACTCCATGAGCCCTAAAGAGACGGCGGAGATGGAAAGATTCATAAATAAAAACTTAGGGGATTTATTGAGCCTGCCAAACCCAAAGTGGCTGCTCTGGTCCTGTTCAGGGAGAAGAATGGCACTATGCACTTATGCATGGATTACCGGGCCCTTAATGCAATTAATGAAAGCAACCTGTACAGGCTGTACCCCCTACCCCTAGTGAAGGATATGCTATCCCACCTATCGAAAGGAAGGATTTTTACCAAACTAGACCTAAGAGAAGCATACTACCACATTAGGATCAAGGAAGAGGACGAATGGAAGACTGCATTCAATTGTCTAATGGGTTGCTACCAGTTCAAAGTTCTGCCATTCGAACTGCAAGGGCCCCCCACAGTTTTTATGCAATTAATGAAGTGCTAAGAGAGCACCTATTTAAGGGGCTCCTGGTTTACTTAAATGACATCTTTATCTTCACTGAGACCAAAGAGAAGCATATTAATCTAGTCAGAGCACTTCTAAAAAAATTGTGGGCTGCCCACCTATATGCCAAATTATCAAAATGCGAATTCCACCAGGAAAGAATAGATTACCTGAGGTATCGCATATCCCCGCAGGGCATCGAAATGGACCCCGAGAAAGTCAGAGTAGTATTAGAATGGGCACCACACCGCACAAGGAAGCAATTGCAAAGTTTCCTGGCCTTTACAAACTTCTACCGCCAATTCATCCCTTTGTTTGCCCAAATAGCTCTGCCCCTCACAAATTTGTTGAAAACAAGAGGGGGTCCCCCAGTAAAACCCAGCCAGCTCCTAAAGTGGACAATGGAATCTCAAGCGGTATTTGAGAGGCTAAAGAGACTTTTTTCTGCCGAACCTCTACTGAGACACCCAGATCCTGATAAACCTTTTGTAATAAAGGCAGATGCAAGCGATGTGGCGGTGGGAGCTGTATTATTACAGAAAAATGACGAAGGGGCATTGCAACCATGTGCATATACATCCAGGAAACTCACGGAGACAGAACAACGTTGGGCCGTGTGGGAAAACGAGGCGTACGCTGTGAGGTGGTCATTACTTATGTGGCGACATTTCCTTGAAGGAAATAAAATCCCCTTCCAGGTCTGGACAGACCACAAAAACTTGGAAACATTAAAAACACCCAGGAAACCTACTCCTAAGCAAGCCCGGTGGTCTCAACATTTTCACTGATTCCGTTTCACACTCAAACACTTACCGGGGGAAAAGAATTTCCTGGCGAATGCATTATCTCGCATGCCCCAATATAACAGCACACGAACCACTGACTCTAAACCACTTATGGCTGAACAACAACTGGCAGCGCCAGTAACCACCAGGGCCCAAGCTAAAATAAAGCTGCAGGTGGATAGCCAAACTGGAACTGAATTCTGAAAGTCTTTGGAAACTGATGAATGGTTCCATAAAAATAGACATGTGCACAATCAAAGACAGACTACCCTGGGTGGGTGAGAAGTTATACATACCTGCCTCCCAGAGGATCAATTTCATGCAGTTGTGCTATGATACAAAATCAGCAGGACATTTTGGGTTTATAAAAACTTTACATTTAACTAAAAGGAAATTTTGTTGGCCATCCATGAAAAAGGACATAGAAACCTACGTAGCCAGCTGCCAAACATGCACAACCACTAAGAGGCTGCAGGGGAAATCACCCAGACTGTTACAACCAGTGGTGAACCCCTCAGCCCCCTGGAAAAAAACAACCATGGATTTTATAGTGGAGTTACCAGAAAGTAATGGGAACACTGCCATCTGGGGAATCACAGGTTTGTTTTCCAAACAGGTGCACTTTATCCCTTGCCAAAAGATTCCCACTGCAAAAACCTTAGTGAAACTATTCGTGCAGCACATTTACAGACTGCATGGAGCACCTCAAAGCATCATATCTGATAGGGGAGTGCAATTTACATCCAAGTTTTGGAAGAAATTTTTATCCCTCTTAGAAACTACTCAGGGATTGACATCTAGTCACCATCCTCAGAGTAACGGTCAATCGGAACGTGGGAACTCAGTACTGGAGCAATACTTAAGATGCTTTATTAATTTCCAGCAAACAAATTGAATGGACCTACTCCCTTTCGCAGAAGGTGCTTACAATAAAGCAGTCCACTCCAGCACAGGCTACACTCCTTTTCAAATAGCCACCGGTCAAAATTTCAACCCTATGCCAGAACTAATCCCAAACAAACCAGAAATCTCATTGCTGAAAGAATGGATTGTACAATTGCAAAACACCTGGCCAATTGTTAGGAAAGCTTTAGATGAAGCTAGGCAAACATACAAAGCACAGGCAGACAAAAAGAGAGTCAATCCCACACCATTCAGGGTAGGAGAGATGGTATATTTATCCACAAAATACCTAAAATCTCTACAGTCCTTTAAAAAACTTGGACCAAAATATATTGGACCTCTTTCAATTAAAAGAATGATAAACCCAGTAACAGTAGAATTAGAACTACCCAAAAATCTTAGGCAAATACACCCAATCTTTCACTGCAGTTTGCTAAAAAGGGAACAACATTCACCCTTATGATCAAAAATCCCACCACAACCACCTCCTATCATGGTTGAAGGAGAACAACACTTTGAGGTAAAAGAAATCCTAGATTCTAGAAAGCACCACGGAGCAATTCAATACTTAGTAGCTTGGAAACACCTTCCCTCCTCAGAAAATGAGTAGGTCAATAAAAGTCACATTAGAGCACCTAAATTGCTAAAGAGGTTTCATGCAGAATATCTCAGCAAATCGGGCTAACATCTATATTTTTGTTTCCTCTATGGGTGGATCTCTGCTATTTTTAAAGGGGGGCAGGATGTCAGAATCCATTTATATTTCATTTCTAACTATCTCTTCTGTGCAAAACCCAAATCTCACCCTCCCCTGGATTCTGCCATTCCCAAGGAGAAGAGGAAACAAGCATGGGATTTTATTACTTTCACTTCCTTAATTGTAACCTTTTGTGTATTCTGCTTGCCTGCTATCCATCACAATATAACCAATTACCAGGCATTCCCCTCTTATCTTGCGGACAGCTAGGACCTTCGCTCATTCCGCAGGGACCTGAAAACTTGGCTCTTTGAGCTGTCTGGCCCAGGCTGAGGGGTTTTAATTTTTATTAGGCTTTAGTTTTAAATTTCGGGGACTTTATTTAATTAATTGTTTTAATCTGATTTTAATTTTTGTATGTTTGTTTTAATCTTCCCTGTACACCGCCCTGAGTCCTCCGGGAATAGGGCAGTATATAAATTTAATAAAATAAATAAAATAAAATAAAAAAGGGTGGAAAGTGAGGAATGAAAGCCTCCGGAATCTGGGTTGTTTCTCTGGATGAAATGTGAGAGGGTGGGAATGATCCTGCTATGAACGGACTGCTGTTTCTCTTGTCCCACGAGGGGCTGACCACCTGGAGCTTGGATGATCCGGAACTGACCGAATGAACTGAGGGGTGGTGTTTGCTTGGGGACACTTTAAAAATATCGATCTGTGAGGGGATTCTTCAGATCGTATCTGTTATACCTGCCATCTCCTATTTCTTAGTAAAAGTACCTACTTGGAAAACCTTGTCTCCAAGAGTTCTTCTTTCCTAAGATGTGGGTTGAAGTGGGTTCTGACACAGTGTTTGACAAGTATAAAACTCGCAACCGTTTATCAGCCTAAATGTTGGAGGTGTGGTTGTGATGATGCAACCTATTACTATATATGGTGGACTTGTAAAAAAGTTAAAGCTTTTTGGATTAAAATTTGGTGGAACATGCAGAAGATATTTAAGAAAAAGATAAGGTTTTCTCCACAGTTCTGTTGGGTATTATTACAGATTGTACTGTTATAGATACTAAATTGATGTTAAATTTAACTACGGCAGCAAGACTCTTGGTAGCGCAATATTGGAAGAAGGAGGAACTGCCTACTATAGAAGAGTGGACTTTAAAAGTTTCAAACTTGGCGGAAATGGCAAAGATTTCAGCATATTTGAAAGAACAATCGCAACAGAGATATATTTTGGAATGGAGAAGATGGATCGATTATATTCAGAATAAATAAAAAGTTTCATTTAGCATATGAATAAGTATTAGTATTATATGATGTATTATTAGTTAGTTATTATTTAGTTATTTAGTTATGTTTAAGTGGAGTTAAAGTGCGATAGAATTTAAAGTGTTTTTTTTAGTTAGTTAGCATATTTTAGCTTAAGTTGGTAAAAGTTAATACCCTGTATTCAGCTCTGGGAAGTCGGGGGGGGAGGGGGGGAAAGTGGGGGGGAGGGGGAGGGAGGGAGTTTATATTTTTAAAATGTATTTTAAAACTTTTCAATAAAAAAAAACTCGCAACCGTCACCATCCGAAGAAATAGCACCCCAAATTGTTTTTCAATCATACCTAAAAGAAAAACTTCAGATTTCATTAATATTTGTATCTTAAATATTTTTGTATTGTCATTGTTACATTTATCCATATTTGCAAGACCACCACGCATGATAAAATGAAAAAATGAACCTGGATTTTGACTACATTTCCAGCACTAATTAAAAATCCCTTTATACATTTTCATTAGTCTATCTGGGGTCATCATTTTGTAAAAATTTTCTTTCAAACTATAAGGTGAATTGTAGTCCATTCATCCATACATTCTCCCATTTATCTAAAATTATGCCCCCCCCCAAAATTGCCCGTTTTACCATATAATCTTTAAAATATTCATCTTCTAGGTTCATCTTAAGTAACACTTCATATACTTTAGAAATCAAGTGGTCATTCATCTCCAGAACATAAATTAATGTCCAATTCAGATTTAGTTCCTGTGAAAACAAAATTTTTATCAGATTTAAATCTTTTAAAAATTCTATAATAATTAAACTAATCACAAGCAAATCCTTCACTTTCAAGTTCTCTTGTCTTTATCGTAAATCCCTCTTTTTCAAATATCAATAAGTCTCAATATGTCATCCATTTATACTCTGAAATAATCTCTGTTCTATGTAGTGCTTCATGAGGTGATAGCCAAAGTGGCATTATCAGCAAATCTTTTATACTTCCACCATACACATGCAATCAATTGCCTAATAGCAATTTAACCCTTAAAGCCAGGGTTAAATTTTACTTTGTCATACCAAAGATAGACATGCCACCCAAATCTCAGATCAAAACCTTCAAAGTCTAATAGCATTGAATTTTTTAAAGTTATCCAATCTTTCAACCATACCAGACAACAAGCATCATAATATAATGTAAGATCTGGCAAACTCAGACCTCCTCTCTCTTTAGAATCTTGAAGCAGCTTATATAATTAAGTTTAAGTTGTATATTTAAGTTTCTTTCAATATCTGAAACAGTCAAAGAAATTTGTTGCAATAATTTTAGCTGATTATGTTTGGATCTTCTGGTAAATTCTTGTAGCTCATTTTGGATTTTTTTTTGTCTATCTTCCTCTTAATTGCTGAATTGTATAAAATGTCCTCATATCACAGCCTTACAAGCATCCCAAACTGTTGTCAAATTGATTCCCTTACCTAAATTATTATTAAAATAGTCTGTTTACATTCTTTAACAATCTGTGGTCTCTGCAAAACAGGCTCATTTAATCTCCATTTAAAAGACTGAGGACCAAATTTAAGATATAAAGACTGGATTATGGTCACAAAAAGTTTTTTTTAAGAATATTAGCTTTAGTTGCTTTATGAAAGCAGATATTTTGTAATCCAAATCATATTCATTCTAGAAAAAGTTTTGTGTCTCTCTGAAAAGAAGATAAAGTTTTACACCTCCAAACATTGATCAAACCTAAAGTCAGTCAGCTCAAAAACAGTTTGGGGCAGTTTCCCTTGTGTTTCTTTAATTCCTTTATCAGCCGTTATCCAGTTATCCAGGTGTAGGGTTACTATCTCTTTGTAGTCTCCAATTACACACCAATACTGGAAAAAATGGAGTAAGTGTTCAGATACATGTTTAAAAAACTTGGATTGTTCTTGATATGGGGTGTATAATCCCACCACAATAGATTTTATTCCCAGTTTGCACAATTACATACCCTCCTTGATTTTTAGCAAACAATAAATGTGGATGTAGTTGGCATTTTATATACAAAACTACTCCATTAATTTTTTTCTTTGATTTAGCATAAATAAATTCCAGGCCCAAGATGCATTATATGCTTTATATTAGTCTCTTTAATATGAGTTTTTTGCAAGCAGTGTTCTAAAAGAGGTGCCGATAAGATCTTGAAACTACTAAACCATATCATTCAAAGATCCTGGAGCACTGGGGAATTACCAAAGGATTAGAAAAGATCTGATGTGATTCTCATCTTCAAAAAGAAAAAAAGTGCATCCAGAAACTACAGACCAATCAGCTTGACATCAATACCTGGGAAGATCCTGAAAAAAGATAATCAAGCAGCACATTGTGGATAAGGGAAATGCTATGGACGTAGTTTGCTTAGATTTCAGCAAGGCATTTGACAAAGTAGACCACAGCCTACTTCTTGGTAAGACAGAATAATGTGGGATAGACCACCACCAGATTCACAACTGCCTGACCAACCACACTTAGTAAATAATTCTCAATAAAACTATATTTACATTGAGCAAAGCATGCAATGGGGTATTCAAGGTTCTATCTTAGGTCTGATACTCTTCAATATCTTCATAGATGAGGGGACAGAAGGGGAACCATCAAATTTGCAGACAACACCAAGCTGGGGAAATGGCTAACTCTTTAGACAATGCACTCAAGATTCAGAAGGACCTTGACAGACTTGAACACTAGGCTCTATCCAACAAAATGCAATTCAATGGTGACAAAAGTGGGATCCTACACATAGGCAAGAAAAACCAAATGCACAGATACAGAATAGGTGGTACCTGGCTCAACAGTAGCAACTGTGAGAGGGATCTAGGTGTCCTAATGGACTACCTTTTAAGTATGACCCAGCAGTGTGTTGCAGCTGCCAAAAAGCTAAGGCGGGTTGCATCAACAGATAGTTTCAAGATTACGTGAAGTGATCGTACTGCTTTATACTTTACTGATAAAACCACATTTGGAATACTGCATCCTTCATGATCAAGGTATCTCCCCTGCCAGGTAAGGAGTGGAGACAGACGGTCTTGGTGACTAAATGAAAATTTGTTTAGATATCAAGAAAATGTGGAAGAGTGTAAAAACAGATGAAAGATTTTTTTAAAATGAATATGTATAAGGGTACTTCTATTGAGATGGTTTGGGATGCAAGTAAAGCTTATATGAGAGGAGTGTTAATATATTTGAATAATAAATACAGACGTTAATTGGAATTTAGGCAAAAAGAATTAGAGGAGGAAATTAAGAGAAAAGAAAAGGCTTTAATCTCGAATCCATCTGATGGGAAGATCAAAGAGGTAATTACTTTACTAAGAGGCCAGTTTGACATGTTGATGGCAGATCAAGTGGCAACTAATTTACAGTATGCTAAACATAACACCTTTTGTAATGCCAATAAGCCGGGTAGGTGGTTAGCCTACTTGTTAAGGAAGAAACAAAGGGCACGTAATATAGATAGAATAGAGTACAAGGGTAAAGTGGTGCATCAGCAGAATCTTATTAAAAAGGCTTTTGTTGATTTTTATTCTAAGTTGTATGTTAGAGATAAGATTCGAGATATAGATATAGATAGATATCTGCAGGAAGTTAATATTCCTGTTCTTACACAAGAACAAAGGGAAGGGATGAATCAATTGATAAATGATGAAGAAATTATTTTAGCAATTAAGCAATTAAAGGTGGGTAAAGCACCAGGAACAGATGGTTGGACTGCCATCTACTATAAAAATTTA
Organism: Vipera berus; assembly: GCF_964194415.1. Lineage (NCBI taxonomy): Eukaryota > Metazoa > Chordata > Lepidosauria > Squamata > Viperidae > Vipera > Vipera berus. Next base: position 188,670,737 of record NC_138202.1, on the reverse strand, counting down.
CAGTCAGAAATGGTGGAACCTTTAAGAGAATTGTTCAGGACAATTCAATTGGGAAGAGAAGTCCCTCCATCGTGGAAAACAGCTTTTATTTCGTTGATTCCGAAGGAAGACCAAGATGCTACCCAAGCCAAAAATTATACACCAATATCGCTTTTAAATACTTTTAAATAAGATATTTGCAAAAATTTTAGCAAATAGATTAATGAAGGTAATGCAGCAAGAGATTCATAGTGATCAAACTGGATTCATAAGTGGTAGACAAATGAAGAATAATGTGAGACATATTGTAGATTTATTGGAATTTTTGGATAGAAATAACCAGGTCTCTGCAGCGCTGATCTTTTTGGATGCTGGAAAAGCCTTTGATCAATTGGATTGGCAATTTTTAGTTAAAGCATTGGACAAAATGGAATTTGGGGAAAATGTTTTACAACCTATTAGAACAATATATCAGAAGCAAACAGCTCGAATAATAGTTAATAGTAGTTTGACAGAAACATGTAATATTGAAAAGGGTACAAGACAGGGGTGTCCGTTGTCACTTTTGCTGTTTGTTTTAACACTGGAAATATTATTGATTAAAATATGAGACTCAAATAAAATTAAGGGAATTAAAATAAGAGATCAGGATTATAGACTGAGAGCGTTTGCGGATGACCTGGTTATTACAGTAAGTCAACCGACTTACTCAGTTGTAGAGTTGATGGAGATAATAACGTCATATGGGAAAGTTTCTGGATTTAAGATAAATATACAAAAAACTAAAATATTGTCTAAAATATGACTATAGAACAAAAGGTTGTTTTAGAAGAGTAAACGGGATTTGAAATAGTTAAAAAGACTAAATATTTGGGGGTTTACCTTTCAGCTTCAAATGTGAAGTTATATAAGAATAATTATGAATTGTTATGGTCAAAAACACAAAAAGAGCTAGATGGTTGGAAAAAATTACAACTATCCTTATTGGGAAGAATTGCAGCAGTAAAAATGAATGTCTTGCCAAAATTTTTATTTTTGTTTCAAATGATACCTATACTTAAAAAGGATTTAAATTTGGAGGAGTGGCAGAAAGGTATTAATAAATTTGTTTGGGCAGGGAAAAAGCCACGAGTTAAATTTAAGATAAATTTGAAAGAGGTGGTCTTAAAATGCCCAATCTTAAATTATATTATGAGGCTGCTGCTTTATCATCAATAAGTGATTGGTTCAATTTAACACAAGGGAGATTATTAAATCTTGAGGGTTATGATTTGTTATTTGGTTGGCATGCATATTTATTGTATGATAAGAAGGTGGATAATGTGTTTAAGATGCATATATTAAGGTATGCTCTGTTGCGAGTATGGAAAAAATATAGACATAAGTTAAATTATAAGATACCAATTTGGGCAATACCTAAACATGCAATAGAAAATATAAATGTTGGATTTAAACATGATGAGACCACATATAAATAAATTTTAAGGATAGAAAGGAATATATGGCAATTAAAGCAATTAAAGCCATATAATATTTTAAAAGAAGAAAAGATTGTGCAAATCTGGTTTCAGTATGGGCAGTTACAAGCAAGATGGAAAGAAGATCAGAAAGTTGGCTTTTCAATAACTGATGGAAATTTGGTAAAACAAATTAGAGATCAAGGTCAAGCACATCTAAGAAGGATATATAATGCATTGATAGAAATTGATTCAGAAACGGAACTTGTTAAAGATTGTATGATAAAGTGGGCCCAGAATTTTCAGGAGGTTATAACAATGGATACTTGGGAAAAGATTTGGATTAGAAACGTAAAATTTACACAAGCCCAAAATTTAAGAGAGAATTTTAATAAAATGTTTTATAGGTGGCACTTAGACCCTAAAAAACTAGCAAGTATGTATCTGAACTGCCAGCCCAAATGTTGGAGGTGTGGTTGTGAGGATGCAACGTATTTTCACATATGGTGGACTTGTAAAAAAGTTAAAGCTTTTTGGATTAAAATTTGGTGGAATATGCAAAAGATATTTAAGAAAAAAATAAGGTTTTCTCCGCAGTTGTTTTTGTTGGGTATTATTACAGACTTTACTGTTATAGATATTAAATTGATGTTGAATTTAATTACGGCAGCAAGACTTTTAGTAGCGCAATATTGGAAGAAGGAGGAACTGCCGACTATAGAAGAGTGGACTTTGAAAGTTTCTAATTTGGCGGAAATGGCAAAGATTTCAGCATATTGGAATACTGCATCCAATTTTGGTCACCAAGATACAAAAAAGATGTTGAGACTATAAAGAGTGCAGAGAAGACCAACGAAGATGATAAGGGATCTGGAGGCTTAACCATATGATGAATAATTGCAGAAAGATATCTCTAACAAAGAGAAGGACTAGGGATGATATGATGGCAGTCTTCCAATACTTGAGGGTCTGTCATAGAGAATAGGGAATTGACCTATACAGTACTCTATGACAGGACAACCAGTAACAGTAACAGGTGGAAGAGCATTAAAGAGAGATCCAACCTAGAACTGAGGAGAAAGTTCCTGATAGAACATTTAATCAGTAGAATGACTTACCTTCAAAAGTTGTGAGTGCTCCGTCAATGAAGGTTTTCAAGAAGAGACTGAACAGCCATTTGTCTGGAATGGTGTACGGTCTCGGAGGGTTGGACTAGAAGGCCTCTAATGTCTCTTCCAACCCTATTATGCTATGTTCTAAAATTCTAGGGACCATCTGCTCTGAAGGGTTTAAAGACTATTCTGAGAGAAAAACAGCAGTTTTGAATTGAAACTTAAAAACACAGGTATGGTACGTTTGCAATGGGGGGGGAAATAAGAAAATGTCATCAGTTCATGGCCTCAGGAAGTGGTGGATAGCCTCTGCTGGTAATATGCCAAGCAAATATATCCTTGCTCTGGGATACTCTATACTTACAGGCCATATGGACCCTTGTAAGAAGTATGGTTACTGCATTTGCAGCTATAGTTGTTTTGTGGCAGAGTGAAATTAGTGGTTCCTTATTACAGCACAGGAAAGAAGGTTTAAGCATGTTTCCTTTTGTTCATTGCAGCAAGGTTAAGAATAAGGATGCATTGAATTCTGTATGCAGATGAATTCCATCTTGGCTTTTTATTTTATTTTTAATGTAAATTCTCCCAAACAAGAAGAGAAGCCCTGCATCAATAAGCAGGACACAGTCTTGTCCTCTTTCCCAATAGTCGTCCTTTGTGAGCCACTCAAAACTTCAGTTGAGCATCTCAAAGCCCAATGAATCGCAGCCCTGAGCATTCCCTTCACAGACTCCTGAGTGGGCTCATTGTTTAAATGCCCATTAAGAACACCGAATATGCCTTTTTTCTCAAACAAATACAAAACTCTCTAATACAAAGTGAAACTGACTGTTCTATTAATGTCCATCTTGTATCAGGAAGTTTATAAAAGGGTGGAAATTTTATAATTGACTTTTCTGCTAGTAGCAAATGTCACTTTTTCCTTAATCCTTCACAATTCACTAAGGTGTTTCAAAAGCCTCCAAGGCTACCACCACAACAGTACTTACAAATTAGCACATTTTTTCGCTTTTCATTAAACACAATACAGAAATCTTGTCTTATTAGGGTTTCTCGCCTCATTATTGAAAGTACTAGTAACTAGGAACTTCTGGTAGCAAATTATAATGTGCTCAGCCAGTGTCTATTGTAAAATATGCACTTCAAAAACTATCACATACTTGTTCCTCTTTAAGCACTGGAAAAATTGAAGTGTATTCTGAAAAGCTTTATGGAGTCTGTCTAGCTTTGCAAATCATCGCTATGCTATGCCAAGCTCCCTTTTATTTTCCACAGGCACTGTGCCATTGTTCTTTCAAAAATCAAAACGTATTCTTTCTTGCTGTGATGAAAAAATATTTAAGGTAACAGGCCATATGAAAACCCCAAATCATTTTGGGCTCTTCTCTTTACAGTATTATACTGTATGCCTCATGCATTTCTGGCACTACTGAATTAACCACCTTGCCTAGTGAGCAGGTGATATTTCAGAAAGTTCCCAAGGTGGAAACCTATAGTCTACTTTGATCTTCACCTGGAGGAAGGAAGGATGCAGATGATTCTGCAAAGATGGCATCCACATAGTAGCCATAAGTCTGTTGGAACCATTGCAGCAGACAAATCAAAGAGAAAAACATTAAGTGTGGCATTAACTAATAACTCAGCTTGTTTTTCCTTTAAACATAAGATGTTGCTAGAGTTCACATGGGAAATGTCATCTCCTATAAAGAAATGTACTGCTAACAAGATTCTTTTTCTCCAAAAGAACAAGCAAGCTCTGGTGATATTCCAATGTTTTTCAAATGAAAGAAAATAGCCTGTGCTCCCACCATCTTGTCGTAGTTTCAATAACCCTCTTCCTGGATTCCAGTTTCTCTCACAAAACAACTGATTTCTAAAGGAAGATCCACTAGCACAGCCTTCTACCCTGGGAGGCTAGTTGATGGTGGCCACAGAGGAAGCATCATTATACTGTGGGAAGAGAAGTTGCTATTAAACTAAGTTGTCTTAAACTAAGACAAAATGGTAGGAGAGGTATAGAGGGAAAGATAAGTCAGAAAAATAAAAAAGACTGGAGAAGAGAAAAGGAGAAGAAAGATCTGCAGAGTAGAGAGGAGAATCAGCTATGGGGCAGAGAGGAAAGCCGACTGAGGGCACTGCAACGACTGGCAGAGAGAAGAAACAGGAGAGCTGGTGAGGTAATGGAGCAGGGAAGAGAGCCAGCCAGGAAGAGAAGAGGAGAGCTTACTGTGAACCATCCAGGCAACCCTGTTTGTTGAAGGAAACGCAACGGACCAGCAAATGGGAGCCACGTGGCTGGGGAGCTGTTGGTGGGAGTGATGGAATGTTGCAGCACAATAGACCAGGGCCTGGGGATCGCAGTAGACCGGGTACTATGGACGGCAGTAGACCAGGGCCTGTGGACAGCAGTAGACTGGATGCTGAGGATGACAGTACACCAGGGCCTGTGAACAGAAGCAGACCAGTAGACCAGAGATTGCAAACAGCAGCAGACCAGTAGACCGGGGACTGCGAATGGCAGCAGACCAGTAGACTGGGGACTGTGAATGGCAACCATACAGCAGACTCTTGGAAAAAGAAACTGGTGCTATTTTGATTTGCAAAATATAGGATAGAAAAAAATAGGCATAATTATCTAGAACAGAGAAGATAGAAGCATGGCTAACAGCAAAGCACATCCACCAATCATAAAAGAGGGATTTTCAAACAAAAAAATTCATGGAACAGGCAATGGATACTATTATGGTATGCAATAGATATTCCATCTATGTGCTTTTCGCCAAAGAACACCCAAATTATACATGCATTAAATGTGAACTATGTGAACTAGTAGTGGAAAAAGTAAGGAATCTAGAGGCAACTCTAGCCAAACTCCAACCTACACAAGAAAGCTATATCCAAATCGAACCAAACAATGGGCAAATAACTCCCAGAGGATTTAACCCTACCAATAAACCCTTGGAGGAAGACAAATGGAGGTATGTCACACATAGAAGAAAACACAACAAAGGAAGCAGCAGCATACATCTAACAAACCCCTACCACCCAATCTAACCCAACCAGAAGCAGCCCCATTAAAACTGAGCAATCGATTTCTCCCCCTAGATGGAAATACATAGATCCACAACCTCCCCCTCAAAGAAAACATACAGACACCTAGCAAAGAAACAACACCAAATATCCCTTAAAAAGTCACATCAACAAACACACCTGAGACAAAAAGAAAAGCACCTCAGACTGCACACACACACACCCCAAAAAGGAAGGTGAGTGCTAGTGATAGGAGATTCTATTCTCAAAGGAATAGAACCATCCATCTGCAGACTGGACATTCACTCCAGGGAGGTATGTTGTCTCCCTGGAGCAAAAATTAAAGACGTGGCTGAGAACCTAACCAAAATAATTAGGCCCACAGGTTACTACCCACTCCTACTCCTTCACATTGGGATGAATGATGCAGCAAAGAACCTGAGCACAATACTGAGAAACTATAAGCAACTGCAGTAAAGTTAAGGTGCTAGGAACACAAATAGTGATCTCATCAGTACTCCCAACAAAAAGCCAATACCCATTGGTGGGGGAAAAAGAATTCTAGAAATAAACCACTGGCTAAAGGATTAGTGTCACCAAGAAAATTTTGGTTTCCTGGACTATGGACTGCATTTCCTACGAGATGGACTCTTGACAAGGGATGAGCTGCACCTCACAAAAACAGGGGAAAATGTACTCAGAAAGACTAGCCCAACTCATTAGAAGGGCTTTAAACTAAAATTGAGGGGGAAGGGTGACCAATCATTAGAATATCTAGAACACAAAACCAATCATAAATCCCAAGAAAACAAATCAAACTAAGAGGTAGGGTAGTGATGAGAAAAAAGGGGAAAAACAATCAAGAGATCCAGGAAACATACCCACGGACAGACATAAATGTCTTAAATGTTTATATACTAATGCTCAAAGCTTGGGGGACAAACAGGGTGAACTAAAAGCAAAAGTACACGAGGGTGGGTATGACATAGTTGGCATTACAGAAACCTGGTGGGACAAAACCCATGACTGGAATGGATTGATGGATGGATACAAATTGTTCAAAAGAAACAGAACAACAAAAAGAGGAGGGGGAGTTGCACTATATGTAAGAGAATGCTACATATCAACACTAATGCACACGATCAAAGATATAGGACCTCCAGAATCTATATAGGTAAATATAAAAGGGAAAAAAGTGACATTGCTATAGAGGTATACTACAAGCCACCCAACCAATCAGGAGAAATAGATGGACTCTTTACCAACCAGTTAACAAATGTATGTAAGAAGCATACCACAGTAGCAATGGGAGACTTCAACTACCCAGATATCAGCTGGGAGACAAACTGCAGTGAGCGGGAGATCAAACAGATTCCTAACCAACTAGCCGACAACTTTGTCATCCAAAAGATAGAGGAGGGAACTCAAATTAAAACTATACTGGACCTAATTCTTACTAATAGAGAAGAAATGATAGAGGAAGTTGCCGGAACCTTGGGGGAAAGTGAATACGTCATACTGGAATTCAATATAATGCAAACACAAGCAATAGAAAATAATTAAACCAATGTCTTAAAATTCAAAAGAGCTGATTTTAACAAACTCAGACAGAACTTAGGAAAGATTCCATGAATGAAAATCCTAAAGGGGAAAACTACTCAAGATGCATAGGAAACTCTGAAAAATGCTATCATAAAAACCCAGTCCAGCACAATACCACTGAAAAAGAAAAACAAGAAATTCAAGAAAAAGCTAGCATGGCTGCACAAAGATCTCTCAGACAAACTGAAAGACAAAAAGGACAAGTACAAAAAATGTAAAGAGGGACACATAACTAAGGATGATTATCAGCAGACAGCCAGAACATGCAAAGACAAAGTCAGGAAAGCAAAGGCCCAGAATGAACAAAGACTTGCAACAGAAATCAAGGATAATAAAAAAAACTTTTTAAACATATTAATAACAAGAAAAAATCAAGGAAACTGTAGGTCCACTAAAGAGAAAAGATGGCAAGGCAGTAACAAGCAATAGGGAGAAAGCAGAGCTGGTTAACTCATTATTTGCATCAGTCTTCACACAAAAAGAAATTATAGCACAACATACCCCCCAAAATACTGCAAAAGACAAACTAGAAATAAAAATTAAAATAAGTAAGAAAATAGAAAGAGAACACCTATCTGACCTTGATGAATATAAATTACCAGGACCTGACAGATTACATCTGAGAGTTCTGAAGGAGCTGGCAGATGTTATCTCAGAATATCTCAGAACCCTTGCACCATATCTTCCAAAAATCGTGGAGCACCACGGAAGTACCTGAGGATTGGAAAAGGGCTGATATGGTTCCCATATTCAAGAAAGGGGAAAAAACAGAGCCAGGAAACCACAGACCAATCAGTTTAACATCAATACCTGGGAAGATCCTAGGAAAGATAATGAAAAAACAGATCTGCGAACAACTAGTAGCCAGCACGGGTTTGTTAAAAACAGATCATGCCAAACCAATCTTATTTCACTCTTTGATAAAGTGACTAAACTAGTAGACCAGCGAAATGCTGTGGACGTAGTATACTTAGATTTCAGTAAGGCATTTGATAAAGTAGACCACAACCTACTCCTTGGTAAGCTAGAAAAAAGTGGAATAGACAACATCACCACCAGATGGATCTGTATCTAGCTGACAAACCATATTCAATGAGTAGTCCTCAATGGTACTACATCCACATGGGGAGATGTAAGCAGTCAGGTACCACAAGGCTCTGTCTTAGGCACAGTACTCTTCAATATCTTCATCAATGACTTAAATGAGGGAATAGAAGGGGAACTCATCAAATTTGCAGATGAACACCAAACCAACAGGAGTAGCCAACACCCCAGAAGACAAACTCAGGATCCAAAAAGATCTAGACAAACTTGAACAATGGGCCCTATCCAACAAAATGAGCTTCAATGTGGAGAAAAGCAAAGTTTTACATTTAGGCAGGAAAAATGAAAGGTACAAGTACAGATTGGGCTAGACCTGGCTTAAAAACAGTAACTGTGAGAGGGACCTTGGAGTCCTTGTGCATGATCACTTGATTATGAGCCAGTAGTGTGCAGCAGCAACCAAAAAAGGTAATACAATCCTGGGTTGTATAAACAGAGGTAAAGAATCAAGATCACACAAATATTAGTACCGCTTTATAAAACCCTAGTAAGACCACACCTGGAATACTACAGCCAATTTTGGTCACCATATTAAAAAAAAAGATGTTGAGAGGAGAGGAGCAACTAAGATGATCAAAGACCTGGAGACTAAAACATACAAAGAACAGCTGCAGGACTTGGGTTTGGCTAGTCTAAAGAAAAGAAGAAATAGGGGAGACATGATAGCAGTATTCCAGTATGTGATGGGCTGCCACAAGGAAGAGGCGGTCATGTTGTTCACCAGTGCACCAGAGGGAAGGACGAGAAACAATGGTTGGAAACTGATCAAAGAGAGAAGCAACCTGGAATTAAGGAGAAACTTTTTGATAGTGAGGACAATCAACCAGTGGAACAGCTTGCCTGCAGAAATCATGGGCGCTCCATCACTGGAGATTTTTAAAAAGAGGTTAGACAGTCACTTATCTGAGATGATATAGGTTCTCCTGGTTGAGCAGGGGGCTGGACTAGAAGACCTCCAAGGTCCTATTCTATTCTATTCTATTCTATTCTATTCTATTCTATTCTATTCTATTCTATTCTATTCTATTCTATTCTATTCTATTCTATTCTATTCTATTCTATTCTATTCTATTCTATTCTATTCTATTCTGCCTGACATTAATATCTGGGAAGATCCTGGAAAAGATAATCAAGCAACAGGTAACAGAACCCCAGGTAACAATAACAGTGATAGATTTGGAAGGGACCTTGAAGGTCATCTAGTCTAACTCCCTGCTCTCGCAGGAGACCTATATTATTTCTGATAGATGGCTGTCCAGTCTCTTCTTCAAAGCCTTCAAAGTTGGGGCACCCACAATTTCTGAAGGCAATTTGTTCCACTGGTTAATTGTTCTCACTGTTAGGAATATTCTTCTTAGTTCTAGGTTGCTTCTCTCCTTGGTTAAATTTCCATTCATTGTTTCTTGTCCTGCCTACAGGTGCTTTGATAAATAAGTTGTCCCCCTGTTCTTTGTGGCAGCCCTTCAAGTATTTGAAGACTGCTATCATGTCACCTCTGATCCTTCTTTTTACTAGATTAGGTCTACACAGTTCCTGCAATCGTTCTTTGTATGTTTTAGCTTCTGGACTCTAATCATGTTTGTTGCTCTTCTCTGAACTTTTTCCAAAGTCTTAACATCTTTTTTGTATTGGGGTGACCAAAACTAAATGCCACATTCTAAATGTGGTCTTTGTAGAGCAGTACTAGTATTTCATGTGATCTTGATTTTATCCCTCTATTAATGCAGCCTAAGCTAATTGCATTAGCTTTTTTGGCTGCTGCTACATACTGTTGGCTCATATTTAAATGGTTTCCCACTAGGACTCCTTATACAAAACCTTAGGGTATCCCACTTCTTACTTTCCTGCATGTAGATATAGTTCCATTAAGGTCTACATATTGAGTGTGGTTTATCAGCCAGTTACAAATCCATCTGATGGTGATGCAGTCTAGCTCACATTTTTCTAGCTTACTAAGAAGTAGGTTGTGATCAACTTTGTCAAATGCCTTACTGAAGTCCAAGTATATTGTTGTAAGGTCCTGCCTCAGCTAACACTCCCAAGAAAGCAGAACTCCTGAAACTGGCATCGTTTCAAAAGGAACTTCTATTAAGAGGTAGTGAAAGCAGAAAAGCAAGGCAAGATCTGAATTTTTCCCACACAAACTGTTACATTAAAGCCCCAGTCTTGAAACCCTTCCCAAGTGCCCAAGTACCGAAACCATTTCCAGCCAATCCACTGGTGTGAAGTTGTTATGGGAACTGGAAGGTGAAAGAGCAATAAAGCATCATTCCCAGGTATTACCGTACATCTTCCCAGTGAAATGAAGATGGTACCAGGCACATTCCTCCCCCCCCCTTTTTCACTCTGTATCATAATGGGTTGTGGTGCTAGGCCGTCACTGGCCATAACGGTGAGGTTATTTCAGGTTTTAATAGACTATAATGGAATTCAGGGTGGATTTGCCTCAAAGTCTTGGGGAGTTCCAACTCCACTGTAACCGGGTTTATGATGCGTTTGATTGGGAAGGGTCCCACAAATTTTGCCCCCAGCTTTTTGGAGGGTTGTAGGGATGCGGTGGCTCCGTGGGTTAGGACACAGAGCTTGTCAATCAGAAGGTCGGCAGTTTGGCAGGTCGAATCCTGAGTGCTGCGTAACAGAGTGAGCACCTGTTACTCATCCTAGCTTCTGCCAACCTAGCAGTTTGAAAGCACGTAAAAAATGCAAGTAGAAAAATAGAGACCACTACGGTGGGAAGGTAACAGCGTTCTGTGCGCCTTTGGCGTCTAGTCATGCTGGCCACATGACCATGGAGATGTCCTCGGACAAGCGCTGGCTCTTCGGCTTTGAAACAGAGATGAGCACCAGCCCCTAGAGTTGGAAACGACTAGCACGCATGTGTGGGGGAACCTTTACCTTTAGGGATTGGAGGAATGTAGTGGACAGGTATACTCTATCCCCAATGTGGAATGGTTTGGGTTCCATTCTCTTTTTATCTGCTTCAGCCTTATAGGCTGCTCTAGCCTCATCTAGAGCTTTTCTGACAACAGTATTCTGCAGCTGATTCATCATTCCTTAAGGAAAGGGATTGTGGGTTCATTAGTAGGAAGTTCAGGCATTGGGTTGAACTCTTGTCCTGTGGCCACTTGAAAAGGGGTGAACCCAGTGCTAGAGTGAACAGCATTGTTATAGGTCATTTCAGCGCACGGCAGGAGATTGGTCCAATTGTCTTGTTGATAGTTGATGAAGCATCTTAGGTACTGTTCCAGTACTGAATTCATTTGTTCTGTTCCCCCATTCTTTGAGGATGATAACTAAAACTCAGGCCTTGGTCCATTCCAAAGCGGTGCAAGAATGTCCTCCAGAACATAGAAGTAAATGGGACTCCTCTGTCCGAAATTATGTGAAGTGGCGCCTCATGTAGGTGGTAGACATGATGGAGGAATAATTTTGCTAGAGTCTTTGCTTTTGGGATCTTTGGACAAGGAATGAAATAGATCTGCTTTGAAAACAGGTCAGTCACAACCCAAATAACAGTGTTTCCCACCCTTTCTGGTAATTCTATGATAAAGTCCATAGAAATGTCTCTCCAGGGTGCTGAAAGATTTGTGACTAGCTGCAGAAGGCCAGGTGTTTTTCCCTGCCTCCATTTTGCCACTGCACATGTAGGGCAGCTGTCCACATAGCTCTTGATGTTCTTTTTGATAGAGAAGGGGCCATTCCATACCAGGTACCACTATGAAGGTTAAAGTCTTGGAGTGGCCTCCCACAGTCAGGCCCAGGGGCTTGGTTGCAAAAGTAGCTGGGACACCTCCTGCTGTGGACCCATCTAGTTGCCAAATGCCATGGGGCTCTTTAGTCTCCTTAAGTAGATCCCCAATTTTCCCACCAGAGTGGGGCTTATCAAGCATCTGGTGCATCCTGAGTCTAGTAGGCCCTTTAGGGATACTTTTGTCCCCATGCCTGGGATGGACAGTTCTATGGGCATGGTGACTGGCACAATCGGCCCACTTACCAGGGGCTCATCATCGTAGTCACTGTTGGATGTTCCTGGCTCCCTCTCCAGTGGGGTCAGAGTTCCCCCTCCAGATTTTGGGGAGGGATGGAACTCTACGACTTCCGCGCTCTTGAGGACCATGTCTTTCAGTCACTGGGAAGGTTTGGATGGCTTCTCCTCCATGATAGTCTGTCTGGCTTTTTCTCAGAGGTTCTCACATGGCACTTCATGGGTCGGTGGCCTTCCTTGCCACATTTGAAACAGGTGGTCGAGTGCTGGGGGGTTTTGCCACTTCTCACTTTCTTTCCAGTGGGGATCATCTCCAAACTCTACTGGATTGGTGCTGGTTTCATGCTTGGTTGATCTCTGCTTCTTCAGCCCAGATGCACCAGTCATGAAGGTGGGCAGGGGCCCCTCGGGTGATGCAGGTCATTGTTAAGGCCATCTTTGAAGCAGCTCACCACGATGTCTTCCAGCCAGTTCAGGTGGCACACCAGGTCACAGAACTCTTCAGTGTACTTGGCTAAGGGTCGGCAACCTTGCCTCACTGTCTTGATACAATCTCACACCTTCTGATCAGCTAGGGGATCCTCGAATCTCCATCTCAGGGCCACCATGAAGTGATTGAAGTTCTGAAGTTCCAGCAAATTGGCATTGTGCAGGGTCACCATCCACCTGGCTGCGGTGCCTTCCAGGGCCAGGGTGATGACTCTGACTTTAGTGCCTTCACTGGGAAGCTCCCGCCCATAATCCTTCATTTAGGTGACAATGTGGGCCAGGACAAATCCCAGTTGCTGAGGGTCCCCATTAAATTTAACCCTGAGAGGAGGTGTCTTACACTCTGGTCTCAGGGCTCCCCTTCCAATGACTCTCTGGGCATTCCCCCGGCTGGCACACCCTGGACTGAGGTGGCTACAGTAGCCACCTGCTCTTCCCAGCCATGGCATCCACTGAAGTTTCAGGGATGGGAGATTTACTTTCTTCCCCAATCCATTATTCCATCAGGTCCTCGCTTGCTTCTCCATGGGCTCTGGCCTCTTGCCCTTTCAGATTTTGAAAGGCTTCCACCATTAAGTTGATGGCCCGCTTCAGGGATTGATCAGCTGGATTCATTTCCTTGGCCACTTCATCATTGGCATAAAGCAATTCCATCTCACTCTTCCACGCTGTTTGCCTGCTGCTGTCGGTGAGGGTGACTTTCTGGGCTCTCCCTTCCCAGTCCTTCCTGACATCAATGGACCATTTTGGCTTTGGGAGATTTTCCACGGTGCCAACTTCCTCCATCCAGTCGGAGAGGCTTTCATTTGGGTGGGTTTTTGTGGAGGTTTCTGCCCAGCATTCAGCCTCCTCCATCTTACAGCCATGGTGAGACATTGTGTCCATGGTCCCCACAGTAGGGCTGTGTACCCTCTGGGTTGACCACTTTGCAGATCTTGCCTAATGTAAGTGTCAGGTTCCCAAATCCTTATTGTCTCCCTTTGTGCTTTGCTTTGGGCCTGCCATTTAGCTAGAGGGAAGGGGGATATTTGCTTTCACTTGGGATAACTTTTGCTTTCTGCTTTTTTCCCCCACCTCTAGCCACTTAAGAAAGGAACGTGTCTCCCTTATCAGGAAGATGGTTACAGAGAAACGAAAGCTGTCTCAGCTAGTATTCCCAAGAAAGCAGAACTCTTGAAACTGGCATTGTTTCAACAGGAGCTTTTATTGAGAGACAGTGAAAGCAAAAAGGTAAAGCTTCCGGATGGCAAGGCGACGCTGGAGGCAGCCATTTCTTGGCTGTCAGCCTCGCAGCTCCGTAGAGCCACCGAAAACAGCGCTGATCAGCTGTTTGGCGGCTCGGAAGCCCCCACCTCGGGAGAAGAGGAGGGGGTGAGCGTCCAGGTAGGGGTAGAGCTCTCCGGGGCTGCCAGAACTTACAGTATAGTTTTGGCGGCGGAAGGATTGAGCCCCCCCCGAAGCCTGGGCATGCTCCGGACTGCGAGGCGCCTCTGCTCTGGGTTTTTTGGAGCAGAACAGGGCGTTCGCAACCATCCCTGCTAGCAAGAAAGAGCTTTTGAGAATGAGGACACAGGCAGAGCGAAGCAGGAGATTTTGGTGAAGATGATGCTTTGATCTTTAACTCAATGGACTTTGCTGAATCTGCATGTGAAAGTGCGTAGTTAACAATAGAGGGTGAAAATGGCGGCTATATCTTCTAAAGTTCCTGCCCTGAGGCAGCAGTCTTTGGTGAAAACTTCATTGTCCTCTGCATCTGAATCTGTATCAGCTTTTACAGCAAAAGATTTGCAGAATCTGTTGCAAGAGACTATGGAAAAGCAAATGCAGCAATTTGTTGAGATAATGGAGAAAAAGTTGGAGGAGAAGTTTACAGAGAAATTAAAAGAAATGAGAGCAGACATCACATCTGCAATAGAGGGCATGGTTAAAAGTATTGAGATTTTGGATGATAGAGTGGAAGATCTTGCTCAAAATGATATTAGATTGGAAGCCAAAATGACAGAAACTGAAAATGTAATAGAGAAAATGAATTATGATTTGATTTCGACACAATATTCTCAGATGGATTTTGCTTTAAGAATCAGAGGCCTAATAGAAAATCCTAAGGAAAATTTGGAGAAAATGGTTTCTGAGGCTTTGGAAGGGGTGTTGAAGCGACCAGCAGATGAAATAATGCAAGATATAGATAAAATCTTCCGTGTTAATTCGTGGATCGCAAGACAAAGGAAACTACCTAGAGATGTGGTGGTTTATTTTACAAAGAGAATGATTAGAAATGAAGTTATCCAGGCCTCCTACAACATTGATTTTGTAATTGCTGAGCAAAAAGTTCTGATTTTAAAAGAGATCCCTGCAAAGATTTTAAGGAAAAGGAAGGAATTTGCTTTTTTGACACAAGAATTGAGACGACGTGATATTAAGTTTAGATGGCAAATACCAGTGGGGATGGTGGTGACCTATGAAGGTACGAGGTACTGTTTTACCACGGAGATTCAGGCACGTGATTTCTACAGTAATGTTTTCAAAGCAGTCCCCATACCATTTTTGGAATCTACAAAGAAAAAAGGTGAGAGAGAGTCTCAACGTTCCAGAGAGAACCTGCAAGTTGCTGAAGGGTTAACACAAGCAGATGTGAAAGATACAGGAGTGGGTCAAATTTCATTATCACTGGAGAAGGCCAGAAATTGGAAGAGGCGTGTTACTTCTGGACGAATGAATCAAGCCTGAAGATTTAGTCACATAACTGTAAGAGACAATAATGTAATAAGGATTATGGGAATTGGAATTGCTAGAAGGACTAAATATTTGGGGATATATTTTTTACCCTTATAAAATAATTATGTAATATTTCGTGTTGCTTTAGTTCTAAGATGATTATGGAAAGTTAATTGGGAAGATTTGTAGTAGTGTTTATTGATATTCTGTAGGTTATGATTTGTTATTTGGATGAAAAATTTTAAGCTTTTAGTTGGATAGAAGAATAGTTTTATAAAATTGATATAAATTGGTTTTTTTGTGATTGAAGTTAATTTGTAATATTTTTATGGGTAATATTGGAATAGGTAATAGAATATAAGAATATAAGAATGATGTGATTATATAAAAATTTCTTAAGTTTGGAAAGTAATCTATGGTATTTTAAGTTGTATAACACATTAGGATAATGTGAATTTAAAGCTTAGTTGGAATGAGGAATAGTTTTAGACAATTGATATAAATTGGTTTATTTGAGATTGTTTTTATTGGATATCAGATTGGAAGGTATTATTTTGTATTTGAATAATCATTGATATGATATATATATATGTATGTTTGGAATTTACCTATATGAGTTAAAGTTTGATAGTTTGAATAGTTTAGGATTGTTTGCGTAAATTAGATCATGATTGTTTGTATTTTTATACCCTGTGTTTTGGTATTAGATTGGAAAGTATTATTTTGTATTTGTATAATTATTGAGATATATATATATATATATATATATATATATATATATATATATATATATATATATATATATATATATATATATATATATATATATATATATATATATATATATATATATATATATATATATATATATATATATATATATATATATATATATATATATATATATATGTTTGGAGTTTTCTTATATGAGTTAAAGTTTGATAGTTTAAATAGTTTAGGATTGTTTGCGTAAGTTAGATTATGATTGTTTGTATTTTTATACCCTGTATTTTGCTCTGGGAAGCGGGGAGGGGGGGAGGGGAAAGGGAGGGAGGGGTTGGGGAGGGTTGGGGAGGGGGAAGAGGGTGGGGGGGAGGGGTTTGGGAGGGTTTTTTTTTCTTCTTTTTTTTTGGTTGGTTAAAGAAAAAATGTATTGTAAAACTTTTTAATAAAAAAAAAGGTAAAGCAAGATCTAAAGAATTCCCATGCAAAACATTACATTAAAACTTCCCTTCACAAACCCCTCCCCAGTGCCCAACTGTCCAGCTTGTTTCCAGCCAATCCACAGGTGTGAAGTTGTTATGGGAACTGGAGTGATAAAGGATGGTTCCTAGGCATAGCATCTTCTTCACAACAGAGTGGAGATAAGGCAGATGGCCTCTGGCACATTCCTTCCCCTTTTCACACCCAAAGAGATAAATCAAAGATGGAGAGAACAAAGTAAAGGAAATGCATCAGTGAGCTCCTCTCCCAACAGAATGAAACTTCCCCCTACCTTTCAGGATGGCAGAGCCCCAAAAATATGAACTGGAGGGGTCTTGACACCTTTAGAACTCTCAATTTGCATGCATGTGTGAGAGGGGACACAGCAGCACATCTACATGGAGGGAAGCATGAGGATGTGAGAGGGATCTAGGTGTCCTAGTGCAGGGCTTTTCAACCTTTTCACAGATTGTACCACTTTTAGGATATGGCAATATTCAAGTACCACCAGTCACCTAGCAAGGTGTCGAAAACTTGATGACCAAAAAAAGGGGGAAAAACTGATAAAGTACAGGTAGTCCTTAACTTACAACAGTTTGCTTAGTGACTGTTCAAAGTTACTACAGCACAGAAAAAAGTGACTTATGACCATTTTTCACACTTATGACCGTTGCAGCATCCCCAAGGTCAATCTACATTTGGATGCTTGGCAACTGATTCATATTTATGATGGTCAGTGTCCCAGGTTGTGATCCCCTTTTGCAATCTTCTGACAAACAAAGTCAATGGAGAAACCAGATTCACTCCTCCTTTTATATCCCCTCTTCTCTCCCCTTCTTTTATATCTTCTCTTCCCTTTTTATATCCTCTCTTCTCTTCCCCCTTCTTTTATATCCTTTATCTCCCCTCCTTCTTTTATATCCCCTCTTCTCTTCCCCTTCTTAAAGCCACTCTTCTCTTCCCCACCTTCTTTTCTCTTCTGTGCACCTCCAGCTGATCTTGTAAGCCGCCCTGAGTCTTCGGAGAAGGGCGGGATATAAATGGAATTAAAATAAAAAAATAAAATAAGGCTGTGGTTCACCATCTCTCTTTTGCAATGCTCTTCTCTTTCCCCCCATTGCCTTTTTCCCCTCTCCCTCTCCCACCAAAACCTTCTCCTTTTATAGCCTCTCTTCTCCCCCCCCCTGGTTTTCTCTTGAATGTGCACCGAAAACAACAATCCTGGGAATTCTGTCTTGCCCCTGCAGCCCTGCAGAAGCATGTGCTGATCCTGTGCTCCTGCCCAGCCCCCATAACCATGCAGAAGTGCCGATCAGCTGTAGCTGCTTGTGCTGATCCTGGGCTCCTGCCCATCCCCCATAGCCATGCAGAAGCACCTATCAGCTGTAGCTGTGCACGCTGATCCTGGGGCTTATGCCAAGCCCTGACAATCCTGCAGCTCCAGCTGTCTCTCCCTCAGGCTTGTGCAGTGCTGCCGCTGCTTCAATTCATTCCCCTCCCCTGCTACACTTGTCTAGGACAGTTGCGTACCACCTACCAGGTGCCAAAGTACCATAGGAGGTATGTGTACCACCATTTGAAAAGCCCTGTCCTAGTGGTCATCTGTTATGACCCAGGTCCCCTAAGGAGAGGCAGGCATCGATAGAGTTCTTTATTGCCCTGTTAGCTGCCACAACAAATGACCCTACAAGAGCCAGTAAGGCTCCACCCCACATTTCCTGAAGTCAGCCACCCTCAATCCCACAAACAAAAGCTAGTCACCAAACAAAAGCAACTCATAAAGACCGAGAGGAAGTCCAAAGAGAAAGTGCAAGCTCATGGAGCAAGGTCCAGAGTCAAGGTCCAAAGGGCAAGGCAATATCACAGGGTGAGGCAAGTCCATGAGACCAAAGGCAAGTCCTCAAAGCAAAAGGCAAGTCAACAAGGCAAAGCAACTCCACAAGTAAAGGCAGTCCACAAGGCAAAAGCAAGCACAGGCAGAAACAAAGGGTTAAGGATGAGTTTTTCCAAAGCCAGGGGAGCATAAGTCAAAGTAAATAATTGTTTCTGACCAAGACAAACTCTCCCAGCTTCTACTTAAGTCAACCCATACCAGGTGTTCCTTGTAAGGAAAGGTAGGACGACCTTCTCCCAAGAAGCCTTGCAGCCCTCCTTTGAGCTTGTTTCCATTTTACTCTCCGTTCCTTTGGACTGAAGTGGGGGATGCAGTTGTTCCTCATCAGAGCTGATCAGCTGCCACTCAGCACTACTGCCCATCTGCAGCTAATCCTCCCCTGTGTCTGTGAGGGCAGGCAGCTCTCTGTCTGGTTGACCACCTCCCCCAATGCCCGAGTGGCCTGGGACAGCATTGTCCTCTCCAAATATTCCAAAGGAGACATGCCATCCCTCTCTGCCGATCCCAGTTCCAACTCCAACTCCTCCTCTGAACTGGAATCTGATGGGGCCATGACACTGAAGTAAGATCATGGGAAGTGATAGCAGCACTCTATATTGCTCTAGTGAGGTCACAGTTGGAATATGCATCCAGTTCTGGTCACCACAATACAAAAATAAAATAAAATTATGAAACCCTAAAAAGAGTACAGAGAAGAGCAGCAAAGATGATAAGGAATCTAGTCACTTAACTGTATGATGAACAGTTAAGGGAACTAAGTATGTCTAAGCTATTGAAGAAAAGGATTAGGGGTGACATGATAGCTGTCTTCTGATACTGGAGGAGCTGTCAAAAGGTATAACGGGGTTGACTTATTCTCCAAAGCACCTGACAGCAGGACAAGAAGCAATAGGTGGAAGCATGCTAAAGAGATCCAATCTGGAACTAAGGTGAAAGTTTCTGATAGTGAGAACAATTAATCAATGGAACAATTTACCTCCTGCAGCTATGGGTGCTCCATTGCTGGAAGTCTTCAAGAAAAGATTGAATAGCCATTTATTTGTGATGCAGTAAGGTCTCCTGGCATGGGCAGGGAATTGGACTAGAAGATCTCCAAGATCCCCTCCAGTCCCATGATTCTATGATTCTGTGATCTATAAGTAATTCTAAACTAGTGTAGTGTTACCCCCTCAGAGACCACCAAAGCCCAGACCCTCCCAGCCCCACTCCCCTCCATCGAGCTCTGCAGCTGCGCTCTCTAGGTGTTAGTAAAGTGTCTCTTCTAGCAGAAGCTCACACAAAGTGAGGATGTGGCAGACTCTTGTTGTCAAAAGTGGGTTTTCAGGAACAAAGATTGCCAGCCCCTAGCCCCCGATAGTCAATACATGGTGGTGTTTAACAGCCCAGGCAGTCATAGCAGCAATAGTCAATGATTTCCCAGTGGCCATTTGGAAACCAGTGGGGTGGGGTGGGGGGGAAACCCGGCTCCAGGCAGTGATAGGAACACAAACAAAGGTAGTCAGCATTCTTTAGTAACAGCTCGTCCCTCAGGGCAACTCCCCACAATGTCTAAAACTTGCACAAGCAGCAATAGTCAAAGTTCAGATGGCCGCTAGTCTCCAAAGCAGCAATGACCAACCTCTCCATCTCTTCTGTTGTTGCTTGCAGCCTCAGGTCTTGTCGGTGTCAAACCCCTCCCCCTGTCCTTTATTATTGAAATCTGAATTTAGCAACCTCAGCAACTTTCTCTCTCCTCACTCTCTCCCTTGCCTCTGCTTGGGATATCCCCCTTGTGAAAGAAAGCAATACAATTCCATCTTCCCACTGTCTCTCACTCTCCTCTTCCCCCCTCCTTCACAGAAAGGGATCAGCTTAAAACCCCCAACCCCTCTCGAATTCACCTGGTCTCTCTATGACAAACGCAATAACAACCTTCCCCACCCCCTTTCTTTCCTCCTTTTTCTTTCCTTCCACCTGATCCATGCTCCAAACCGGCAGCAGCTGTCCGAGATTCCCTCTCCCCGGCCAGGCTACTGCAAAGCCTTTCAGCCAGCCCCCCTACACTAGGTTTGTACAATTATCTATGTTCTTCACTGGTCTTCCGCTATGTCACTCCTCTTCACTGGGCTGCAGAACTGACCAGGTGGTTCTGCCCCAGGCGCCTAATGGACCCAGAATGGTTCCAGATGGTGCTTGGGTCTTTACCTATCTCCCTCACTCACAGCCCGGCCGATGCCTTGGTGGAGGCCTGGGAAAGGGCTGCCACTGAGGCACTTGACCATGTTGTACCCTTGTGACCCCTGACCTGGCACAGATCCTGCTGGGCCCCATGGTTTTCTGTGGAGCTCCGGGAGATGAAGCGTTGGAGACGGGGTCTAGAGAGTGGTTGACCGATTGTGACTAAGAGCCTTCACAAGGTCTTACCTCACGGCGATGAGGATGGCGAAGTCTAATTACTTCGCTGCCCTCATCATGTCTGCAGATAATCGCCCGGCCACCCTGTTTAGGGTGACTCGCTCCCTTCTTAACCAGGAGGTGAGGGAGGATCCCTTACGGGGGCGGGCTGAGGAGTTTAGTCATCATCTGGTGGACAAAATCGCTCAGATCCAGACCGGTTTGGACTCTGACTGGGCAGAGTCTGACATGGAGGAATCGAGTGGTCTTGAGCATGTTACCTGGACTGAGTTCAACCCTGTTTCCCCCAATGACGTGGACAGGATCATGAGGAGACTGAGCTCCACCACTGGTTTACTGGACCCGTGCCCCTCCTGGCTGGTTTATGCAGCCCGGGAGGAGACACAAGGCTGGTTCCAGGCAGTAATAACTGCTTCCTTGAAGGAGGGCATCTTTCCCGCCGCCTTGAAGGAGGCAGTGGTGAGACCTCTCCTCAAGAAGCCTGCCCTGGACCCGGCTCTTTTAAATAACTATCGTCCAGTCTCCAACCTTCGCTTTTTGGCGAAGGTTGTTGAGAGTGTGGTGGCACATCAGCTTCCTCTGTTCCTGGAGGAAACTGATTATCTGGACCCGTACCAATCAGGTTTCAGGCCCAGGTACAGCACGGAGACGGCATTGGTCGTGCTGGTGAATGATCTCTGGTGGGCTCGGGACAGGGGATGTTCCTCTGTCCTAGTCCTATTAGACCTCTCAGCGGCTTTCGATACCATCAACCATGGTATCCTACTGCGGTATCTCAGGGGGTTGGGAGTGGGAGGCACTGTTTTACAGTGGTTCTCCTCCTATCTCCTGGGCCGCTAGCAGTCAGTGTTGACAGGAGGGCAGAGGTCCGCCCCGAGGTCTCTTGTTTGTGGAGTCCCTCAGGTGTTGGTTCTCTCTCTCCTCCTGTTCAACATCTATATGAAGCCGCTGGGCAAGATCATTCGTGGTTTCGGGGTGGGGTATCATCAGTACGCTGATGATACCCAACTTTTTCTTTCCACCCTGAACCAGCCCAGTGATGCACTCGACGTGATGTCCCGTTGCCTGGAGGCGGTCTGGGTTTGGATGGGGAGAAACAGGCTTTGTCTCAATCCTGCCAAGACTGAGTGGCTGTGCATACCGGCATCTCAGGTTAGCCAGGCTGTTCCATCATTAATGATGGGGGGGTGAGGTGTTACCCCCCCATTGATAGGGCTCACAACTTGGGTGTCCTCTTGGATTCACAGCTCAGCTTTGAAGATCATATAGGAGCCGTGACCAGGGGGGCTTTTGCCCAGGTTCGCCTGGTGCGCCAGTTGCATCCCTATCTGGACCAAGATGCCCTATGCACAGTCACCCATGCGCTCGTGACCTCCCGGCTAGACTACTGCAATGCTCTCTACATGGGGCTGCCCTTGACGACCACTCGGAGGCTTCAACTGGTGCAGAATGCAGCCGCGCGAGTTGTGATGGGAATTTCCTGATACTCCCATGTAACACCTCTTCTCCGTGAGCTGCATTGGCTTCCAGTTGCCCTCCAGGTGAGATTCAAGGTCCTGGTAATGACCTATAAAGCCCTAAATGGCTTGGGTCTGGATTATCTAAGGGAACACCTGCTGCCGGCATCAACTTCCCATCGTCCTGTGTGCTCCCACAGGGAGGGCCTTCTCAGGATACTGCCGGTTAAGGAATGCCAGCGGGTTATTCCCAGGGGAAGAGCGTTCTCTGTGGGCGCGCCGGCCCTATGGAACCAACTTCCCACGGAACTTAGGACTGCCCCCGACCTTCACTCATTTCGCCAGGACCTGAAAACTTGGCTCTTCGAGCTGTCTGGCCCACACTGAGGGGTTTTAATTTTAATTGGGTTTTAGCTTTAAATTTCGGGGATTTGAATTAATTGTTTTAACTGATTTCAATTTTTGTATGTTATGTTTTTAATCTTCCCTGTAAACTGCCCTGAGTCCTACGGGAATAGGGCGGTATATAAATTTAATAAAATAAATAAATAAATAATCATTTACACATTTGCATCTCCTGTATGTGTGTTACTGTGTACATTTGTATACATTATAATGTGAAAAATCCCATATTATCAAATCATGCACTAAGTTTTGAAACCAGAGTTGATAATAGGCAGAATAGGATACTATTAGCACTAGCTGGACATGGTCAAACAAGAGATGACAAGACTAAACATTGACATCTTAGGTATCAGCGAACTAAAATGGACAGGAATGGGTGAATTTAATTCAGATGACCATCAGGTATACTACTGCGGGCAAGAATCCCTCAGAAGAAATGGAGTAGCCTTCATAGTCAATAAAAGAGTAGGAAAAGCAATACTGGGATACAATCCTCAAAATGACAGAATGATCTCAGTTCGAATCCAAGGCAAACCATTCAATATCACAGTAGTCCAAGTCTATGCCCCAACCACCAGTGCTGAAGAGGATGAAATTGACCAGTTCTATGAAGCTCTACAGCACCTTATAGAACTAACACCAAAAAATGATGTCCTTATCATCATGGGGGATTGGAATGCTAAAGTAGGAAGCCAAAAGATAACCGGAATAACAGGCAAGTTTGGCCTTGGAGTACAAAATGAAGCAGGGCACAGGCTGATAGAATTTTGTCAAGAGAATACGATGGTCATAGCAAACACTCTTTTCCAACAACCCAAGAGACGGCTCTACACATGGACATCACCAGACGGTCAACACAGAAATCAGATTGACTATATGCTCTGCAGCCAAAGATTGAGAAGCTCTATACAGTCAGTAAAAAGAAAACCAGGAGCTGACTATGGCTCAGACCATGAGCTTCTTGTTGCAAAGTTTAGGCTTAAATTAAAGAAAGTAGGGAAAAGCACTAGGCCACTCAGGTATGAATTAAATCATATCCCTGTTGAATATACAGTAGAGGTGACAAATAGATTTAAGGAATTAGATCTGATAGACAGAGTGCCTGAAGAACTATGGACAGAGGTTCGCAACATTGTACAACAGGTAGCAACCAAAATCATCCCAAAGAAAAAGAAATGCAAGAAAGCAAAATGGCTGTCTGAGGAAGCTTTGCAAATAGCTGAGGAAAGGAGGGAAGCGAAAGGCAAGGGAGAAAAAGAAAGATATGCCCAATTAAATGCAGAATTCCAAAGAATAGCTAGAAGAGATAAGAATGCCTTCTTAAATGAACAATGCAAAGAAATAGAAGAAAACAATAGAATAGGGAGGACCAGAGATCTTTTCAAGAAAATTGGAGAGATGAAAGGAACATTTCATGCAAAAATGGGCATGATAAAGAACCAAAATGGCAGGGACCTAACAGAGGCAGAAGAGATTAAGAAGAGGTGGCAAAATTACACAGAAGAACTATACAAGAATGAGCTTAACGTCCCTGATAATCACAATGAGGTGGTCACTGACCTCGAGCCAGACATCCTAGAATGTGAAGTGAAGTGGGCCTTAGAAAAGCTGAGCAACAACAAAGCTAGTGGAGGTGACAGTATTCCAGCTGAGCTATTCAAAATCTTAAAAGACGATGCAGTAAAAGTGCTACTCAATTTGCCAGCAAATTTGGAAAACTCAACAGTGGCCACAGGATTGGAAAAGATCAGTTTACATTCCAATTCCAAAGAAAGGCAGTGCCAAAGAATGTTCAAACTATTGCACCATTGCACTCATTTCACATGCTAGTAAAGTTATGCTTAAAATTCTACAAGCTAGACTCCAGCAGTATGTGGATCGAGAACTACCAGAAGTACAGGCAGGATTTCGAAGAGGCAGAGAAACTAGAGATCAAATTGCTAGCATACGCTGGATCATGGAGAAAGCTAGAGAGTTCCAGAAAAACATCTACTTCTGCTTCATTGACTATGCTAAAGCCTTTGATTGGGCATACCAGACCATCTTATTTGTCTCTTGAGAAGCCTATATGCGGACCAAGAAGCAACAGTGAGAACTGGACACGGAACTACTGATTGGTTCAAAATTGGGAAAGGAGTCCGGCAAGGCTGTATACTGTCGCCTTGCCTATTTAACTTATATGCAGAGCACATCATGAGAAAGGCAGGGCTAGATGAATCAAAAGTTGGAATTAAGATTGCCGGAAGAAACATCAACAAGAAGATATGCAGATGATACCACTCTAATGGCAGAAAGTGAAGAGGAACTAAAGAGCCTCTTGTTGCGAGTGAAGAAGGAGAGTGCAAAACTTGGGTTGAAACTAAACATTAAGAAAACCAAGATCATGGCATCTGGCCCTCTCAATTCCTGGCAAATAGATGGGGAAGAAATGGAGGTAGTGACAGATTTTATTTTCCTGGGCTCCAAGATCACTGCAGATGGGGACTGTAGCCAAGAAATTAAAAGACGCCTGCTCCTCTGGAGGAAAGCAATGGCAAATCTAGACAGCACACTAAAAAGCAGAGACATCACCCTGTCAACAAAAGTGCGTATAGTCGGGGGGGCGGAGCCAGCTGTCAGAGCGGGCGGCTGTGTGAACGGAGTTCTCTCCATGCACAACCTCTCACCCAGCGTTCGCGGGGGCTTTTCGGAGCTTCAGGAGGTCCTGTAGGGACATCCGAAGTTGCAGGCAGCCCGGAGAACCTTCATGAGCGGCGGTTCGTGTTGGAGATCCGGAGAAAGTCTGATGCGAGCGAACCGGGGAGAAGGAGGCCAGTAATGGCCGACATGAAGATCTGACAGAGGGACGGAGCTAGCATGTATTCAGCGGGACAACGGTAGAGCGGAGCTGACGGAGAGTATATCCGAATACTTAACAGGAAGATCTTGAGAAAGAGGTACTGGTTTGAAGTGGGTGCCTCACGGAGAGGGAATAAGCGGCGATAGAAGTCTCGAGGGAGGCGTTTGGCAAAAACAGCAAGAAAAAGAAATTCGAAGACTATATGACTGCATTCTAGCTGGAGACAAATTACAACAGGTCAAAGTCTGATCTTGGAGCTTTGGAGACTGAACTCTTGATTGTCGGGCGTGGAAAGTGATCAGCTTGGTTTATCCTGGTTTATCCTGGTAAATTTTGAACTTTTGAAATTTTGAAATTTTACTCTACTTGTCACAGGCGGCCATTTGACATAGCAATTTAGCAATTGGAGGTTTGTTTAGTGGGACACCTACTGGTCTTTGACAGTAGAGGAAGACGGAAAAGGTGTTAACCTCTGCACCGGAAACGGGTTAAAAAAAAAAAAGAACGTGACTTTGAATATATCCAGACATATATATTATAGAATCCTATTATACAAATTGCTTAGTTGGTAATAAGTATCTGGTTGTAACTGTTATATATACTTTTTGTCATAGAGTTAAAAGGTTTATATAAGATTCAGGGTATTACATACTGATAAAACGCGTGTTACAACCGGGAAAACATGACAAGTATTTCGGGAGCAACTAAGCCTAGCGCTGGCAAAAAGGCGGCAACACAGGGACAAGGGATGGCCTCAAGTCCCTCCAATCAGAAATCTATAGAGGATATGCTGCAAAGGGAAAGATCTAACTCAAATTCTTTTAAAGATCTGCATGCCCTTTTGCAAAACCTACACGAGGTAATGGCCAAAAATCATGAGGAGATGAAGAGAGAAATAGGACAAATAAGAAACGACACTGGTGAATTAAAGGGGAAAATCCAAGCGATAGATGATAAATTTGAAGGGATTCAACAACAATTAGTCAAAAATGAACAAAGACTTCAAGATATGGAAGCTAGAATGGAAAAAGAGGAAAAGAGAGTAGATGATTTAAATGAAACACTTCTTCAGGCTAATAAGGAGTTAGAGACAACAGTCATTTTTCTGGAAGCAGAAAAGGCTGCTCATTATTTACGCTTCCAAAATGTTCAAGAAAAAAGAGGGGAAGATTTGTTGGTCATGATGGCAGAACTGATGGCAAAGGCACTCGGTGTAGGGAAGGAGGAAATGCTGGCGGAAATTGATGAAACATACAGGGTTCAAACTAATTATGCGAGAAGGCACAACCTCCCAAAAGAAGTACATGTAAGGCTAGTTAAAAAATCAATTCGGGATGAGCTTCTGCATAGATCTAGAGAGAAACCATTAGAATTTCGGGGCCAACCAATTACCATCCTTAAACAGATACCTAAAAGGATGAGGGATCTGAGACGTGGCTATCAATTCTTAACATCTAAATTAATTAGGGAAAATGTAAACTTTAGATGGCTAACTCCAGAGGGTATTCTAGTCACGTGGCAGGATAGAAGGCACAGACTGGACACGATAGAGAAGGCAGAAGATTTTTACAAACTCCACTTCCATAGCCAAGAGGAAGCAGATTTAGAAGATCAAGATGGAAGGGAGGTAAGAGAAAGAGACACAATACGAGTAGCAATGGATGGGAAGGTCTTAGCAACAGAGGATAGAAGGAACAAATCTGGAGAGTTAACAGAGAAACATGGAGCCAGAGACAAGGAAGAGAGAGAGCCCCGAATCACGAGATCTACAAAAACCAGAAACAAGTAAGATGAAGGGAGGTGAGTGTAGTATTATGTCTGTGAATATTAATGGACTGAATTCGCCAGTGAAAAGGCGGAAATTTTTTAATAGGCTTATTCACCAACAACTGGATATCGTTGCAATACAAGAAGTCCATATAAAGGAACAACAAAAATATTTGTTAGTACAACCAAGAATAGGGAATCTATTCGTTTCCTTAGACCGACACAAGAAAAAGAGAGGAGTGGCATTATATGTAAACCCAAAATTGATAGCAAAACAAATCTATAATGATAAAGAGGGTAGAATATTGATAGTCGAGGTTGTAATAAATCATAGGAAGGTCATGATGGTAGAGATATATGCTCCAAATTATAACCAAGAACAATTTTTTAAAACACTTCACAATAAGATATGCAGCATTGATTATGAGGAGATCTGCTTAATAGGAGATTTTAATGCTATCCTAGATATAAATTTGGATTATACTGTATGGGCAAGACACTTAGGAAAAAGAAGAGAAGAACTCTACCGAGATCTTTTCTCAACTTGGCTAATGACCTAAATATCCAAGATGTCTGGAGGGAAAGAAATCGTAAGGCTAGACAATATACATACTACTCCAATAGACATAACTCATGGTCTAGAATAGACATGGTATGGATGACGAAAGAAATTAGTTCTGAAATAGATGAGGTGCATATAGCGACAGGTACTTGGGCAGATCACAATCCTATTAAACTTAGCTGGAAAGGCTCCAAAAAAATACCCAGATGGACGCTACAAAGAGCAATCGTAAAAGAAGACGAATTTAAATCTAAGATGGAGAGGGAACTAAGTTTTTTCTTTAAGGAAAATAAAGCTATAGACACCTCAGTACAAAACAATTGGGATACAGCTAAGGCAATGATGAGAGGGGTAGCGAGGGCATATATGGTATACAAAAACAAGGGGAAAAGACAACAACGGGAAAGATTAGAAGGGGAATATAGGAGTTTAGAAGTTATACTCCAACAAGATCCACAAAAAGAGAATATCAAACAATCTATGGACTTGATTAAACACAAGCTTAATATTTTAGACAAAGAGAAATTAGCACAACAACTGAGAAACACGAAACAAATTTTTTTTGAAAATGCAAATAAACCGGGCCGTTGGCTCGCATATAAATTGGGTAAACAAAAGGGGAAAAACTGGATTCGCGAATTACGAGATGAGGAAGGGAGAATATTCCACCAGGAGGAGAAAAAAAAAATCATAGCCCAGGAATTTTACGAGCGTTTATACAAAGAAGATAGCCAGGCAAGTATGGAGAAAATGGAGGAATATTTACAAAAAGCCAAACTACCCAAGGTCACAGAAGATACTAGAAATATGCTAAACGAGGAAATTCGGATATCTGAGGTGATAAAAGCTATCAATGCACAAAAGAACAATAAAGCATCGGGCCCTGACGGTCTCCCGTCAGAAATCTATAAAGAACTACAAAATATCTTAGCACAACCCCTAGTGGAGGTATTTAACGCAGTGTTAGAAGGCGCAAGAACGCCCAAATCCTGGTCGGAGGCAAACATAGCCCTTATCCCGAAAGATAATACGGACCATACATTAATCCAAAATTATAGACCCATATCACTTCTTAATTCGGACTACAAGATATTTACATCAATTATAGCGGAACGATTGAAACGATTTCTGAACGACTTCATACACGCAGACCAGAATGGCTTTCTCACTAAGAGACACACTAAGCACAACATTAGAATAATATTAGATACGTTGGAGTACTATGAATTACATAGTGGACAACAGATGGCATTACTCTTTTTAGACGCCCAAAAGGCATTTGACAATGTTAAATGGTCTTTTTTGCACCAACAACTTAGCTTCATGAATATGGGTGAAAAATTTATAAATATAATTAGGGCAATTTATGACAACCAGGAAGCAAAAATAATTATTAATGGGGAAGTATCTAGGAAGTTTCAAATTCAAAAGGGAACACGGCAAGGCTGCCCCTTATCACCATTGCTGTTTATATTGACACTTGAAGTATTAACGAGGATTATAAGAAACGACGCAAAGATAAAAGGATTAACCATTAAAAAGGAAACCTTTAAACTTCAAGCTTTTGTGGACGATCTGGTTTTTATTATGGAGGACCCATGTCAGACGGGACCAAATTTATTGGAAGAACTATCTAAATATGGTGAGGTTGCTGGACTGCGAATAAACAGAAATAAGACCAAGATGATTGTCAAAAATATGACTAATAAACAAAAAGAAAATCTGGCCGGAATCATGGATATAGAAATAGTCAAGAAAATAAAATATCTAGGGATTAATATTACGGCTAGATGCACCTCACTCAAAAAAGATAATTATGATAATGTAGTGAATCAAATAAAATAAAACTCTCATTATTGGGAAGAATCGCTGTCATTAAGATGAATATTCTGCCTAAAATCCTGTTTCTGTTTCAGAATATCCCAATACAACTCGATTCTAAGTTTTTCCAAAATTTGAATAAATTATCATTAAATTTCGTTTGGCAGGGGAAAAAACCAAGAATTAAATTGAAATATTTACAGGACACGAAGGAAAATGGGGGTTTTGGATTGCCAGACTGGGAATTATATCACCATACCGCGGCTCTGAGTTGGATTAGAGAATGGGTAATTTTGAGAAATAGAAGACTATTAACTTTAGAGGGTCACGACTTGCAATATGGCTGGCATGCTTTCCTATGGACGGAAAAACAAGGTCTCTTCTCACATTTTCAAAAACATCGGATCAGGCAAGCGTTACTTAATACCTGGAAAAAAATTAGATCTCACAATTACACCAAAGTACCGGTCTGGCTATCCACCCTTGAAGCGATTGTCTACCCAAATCTATTTGATTTGGGTAACATAATTTCATACAAGGATATTCTGAATGAAGAGGGGGAATTGAAACTTAGGAATGAACTAGAATTACAAGGTATAAAACTCGATTGGTGGGCCTACTTACAAATCCAATCAAGATTTAGGAAGGATAAAAAAGAATGGGGGATATATACCTCTGAAACAGCATTGGACAAAATACTATTGGGCCCAGACTCCAAACAAATAAAGAATTTATATAAATTGCTTTTGGGATATAAGCTGTTTGAAGAGCAAGTGAAGGATCCCATGTTGATTTGGGCTAACAATTTAGGACATAACATTGATTTAGGTACTTGGCAAACTGGGACAGAAATAAAAGGATAACACTGGCCTCATCGTATAAAGAAAACTTATTTAAAATGTTTTATCGATGGCATCTTCCCCCAGCCCGTCTAGCAAAAATGTATACAACAGCATCTCCCAAATGTTGGAAGTGCTCTGAAGAGATAGGCACATACTTCCATACGTGGTGGTCTTGCAGTAAAACACAAAAATTTTGGAGAATGATTTGGACTTGGCTGAAAGAAATATTAAAACAAGATATTGAGTTTAGTCCAGAATTTTTCTTGTTGGGAATTACGAAAGAGAAGTATCCTAAAGATGTGCTATACTTAACGATCCATATTATCACAGCAGCTAGAATGTCGTTTGCGCAAAAATGGAAAAAGAATGAGATCCCAGGAGAAAAAGAGGTTATTAGGAAAATTTGGGATTGCGCAGAAATGGACAAACTAACTTTGGAACTAAAGAATAAAGATCAATCAGACTATTATAGAATTTGGAACAAATTGTATCTTTGGAGGGATAAAAAGAAAGGTCTCTAATAGGTTTTACAGGCTAGCTCATTGTCTTAAATATTCTGTTATTTTACTGATTTGTAACTCAAAGTGTATTTAAGTGTATCTTTGATGTACATATATACATGTATATATATATATTTGAACATTGTAGACAAGAAGGTTTGTCAGCCCGCTGGTACTGTGTCCAATGTTTTTAAACAATAAACTTAATAAAAAAATTTTTTAAAAAAAGTGCGTATAGTCAAGGCTATGGTCTTCCCAGTTGCAATGTATGGCAGTGAAAGTTGGACCATAAGAAAGGCTGAGAGCCAAAGAATTGAAGCCTTTGAACTATGGTGCTGGAGAAGACTCCTGTGAGTCCCTTGGACTGCAAGGCGATCAAACCGGTCAGTCCTAGAGGAGATCAACCCTGACTGCTCTTTAGAAGGCCAGATCCTGAAGCTAAAACTCAAATACTTTGGCCACCTAATGAGAAGGAAGGACTCACTGGAGAAGAGCCTAATGCTGGGAAAGATTGAGGGCAATAGAAGAAGGGGACGACAGAGAATGAGGTGGCTGGATGGAGTCACTGAAGCAGTAGGCGTGAGCTTAAATGGACTCCAGAAGATGGTAGAGGACAGGAAGGCCTGGAGGAACGTTGTCCATAGGGTCGCGATGGGTCGGACACGACTTCGCAACTAACAACAACAACAAGCACTATTATGGATCATGTTCTTGTGTAAGATTTTTTTTATCCTAGCTCATAAGATCTTAGCTATAACTTTCTCTGAATGTAGAACAGTTTCTCTTGTCGTTTTCAGACTTCAGTAAACATAACTAAGAATTTACTTCTGAGCGCAGAGAATTTGGAGCATCTCCTGAGAACAAAAGTGACAAAACTTGGAATAGCAAATGAGATACTTTCTATCTTACAGGATTGTTTTGCATTCATTACTTAAAATATCTTCTGGCAAACAAAAGAGGCTTAGCCAGGCTACAGCAATGTTTTAGTGTAGTAACTTAATGTGATAAGCTTGTCTAAATAAATCAAAATGACTGCTGCTTTGCTCTGAAATGTTGATGTCGCAGCTGATGAAACGGTTGTCATGTATATAGAGAGCAAGGTCAAATCTTGCAGTAGGTAGAAAGTGAATTGGTAGCACAGGTAACCAAAGATGCTGCACATTATTATTTTTCTTCATTATGGCTCAATTTTTTGTTTTATATTTTATTTTATTTTATTTTATTTTATTTTATTTTATTTTATTGCATTGGAGATAGTATAAGCTAAGAAGCAAGACTTCATTCAATCACTGAATGGAATGAAGTTTGGATGACACACATAAGCAAAATAATATGCTATCTTTTTAAAGAAACTTAATTGCAGGAATTTTCTATATGTTCGAGTTTTGTACATATTACTTTTAATCACAAAAAAGTGAGAAAATCTGTATTGCTGACTTTTCAGATAAATTTGAAGAGAGATGCCAGATGTTTCACTGTGAGAAATAAACAGGGAGAATTAGCAATCCTAATACAGGAAACAAATAGGATGTGGTAGGCATTACTGAAACCTGGGAGGAATGATACCCATGATTGCCACATAGTATCAGAAACCTACAATTTATTCAAAAGGAACAATTTATTCAAGAAAAAGGGTGAGGGTGTTGTATTATGTGCAAAAGGAAAAATAAACCTAAATAGAAATTCAGGAGCCACAGCACAGAAATCCTGTTGAAAGTATAAATGGCAGAAGATATACATAAGACCTTTCTGTATCAGGTGACCAACAGCAAGAAAGGGAAATTTTGATTCCCCTGACATCTACTAGAAATGTAACTGCTAACATTCAGAAGTCCAAAAAAATTCTGATCTCTTTCACTTGTAGCTTTATTTTTCAGAAGGTGAAAGAAAGAACAAAGGGATCTGATACTGTAGTTATAATCCTAATTAACAATCAGGAACTAGCTGAAGATGATTAGCACTTTCAGGGAAACAGATTATGTTACCCTTGGATTTGTAATAACTAGAGAAGGAAAAATTGTGAAGAGTAAATTTGCATCCTGGACTTCGGAACAGTGGATTTTGATGAGGGAAGATAAGTCAGATGTAATGGTTTGAAATGCTTTAAA
Organism: Vipera berus; assembly: GCF_964194415.1. Classification (NCBI taxonomy): domain Eukaryota; kingdom Metazoa; phylum Chordata; class Lepidosauria; order Squamata; family Viperidae; genus Vipera; species Vipera berus. The sequence goes on along the minus strand of NC_138202.1, from coordinate 188,637,472 downwards.
GAGAAAATATTCAAAAAGGATGGAGAATTATATGAAACAGGATACTTAAGGCACAGACATACAAAATCTGCAGAAGAAGGACAAATAGGGGGGAAAAAATCTAAAACGAACAGTATAGATTCCTAGAAAACTCTTTAAAATGTTGAGGAGAAAAAGGGACATGGATACTACTACTACATTCATGTCAGGAGCACTAAAGCACTTTCAGGTTGAAAGGATTGAATGGTGACATCACCATTGCCAGGAGGATTTATTTTATTTTTATTTTAATTCCATTTATATCCCGCCCTTCTCCGAAGACTCAGGGCGGATTACAAGCTTAGCAGTAGCCTTCATTCTATGTATATGCCTGCTTATTAGGGCTTTCACACACACCCCAAGCAGCATTATTACAAAGTCAGCTTAATTGCCCCCAACAATCTGGGTCCTCATTTTACCTACCTCGGAAGGATGGAAGGCTGAGTCAACCATACCCAGTTGGGGGCACCTTTCATGTCCCTGTTAAGTTTCCACCAAAGTGGGACCCATGTATCTACTCATAGTTGTCTGCTTTTAAACTGCTGGGTTGGCAGGAGTGTGATGGGCGCTCACCCCATTCTGTGGCAGCAACCAGGTCTCAAACACAAGCCTGCCAATTGTCAGCCCTGTGTCCTAACCTTGAGAGCCACTGCACTCCTCCTTACAAAAAAATGGGAACTTCAGTGAATAGAATAAGGTGCAACTTGCAAGAAATCCTAAAATGATAACAAAGGACTATTTAGTTGTGTTACAAATAAAAGGAAGACTAAGAGGATATAGGTCCATTGGAAAAAGAAGGTTAAATAGTTATAATTATGCAGAGAAGACATACTTCTTAATTAAAGGTAAAGGTAAAGGTTCCCCCGCACATGCGTGCTAGTCGTTTCCGACTCTAGGGGCCGGTGCTCATCTCCGTTTCATAGCCGAAGAGCCAGCGCTTGTCCGAGGACGTCTCCGTGGTCATGTGGCCGGCATGACTAGACGCCAAAGGCGCACGGAACACTGTTACCTTCCCACCGTAGTCGTCCCTATTTGTCTACTTGCATTTTTACGTGCTTTCGAACTGCTAGGTGGGCAGAAGCTGGGACGAGTAACAGGCACTCACTCTGTTACGCGGCACTCGGGATTCGACCCGCCAAACTGCCGACCTTCCGATCGACAAGTTCAGCGTCCTAACCCACTGAGCCACCGCGTCCCTATTACTTCTTAATTACTACATTGCATATCTTTTCTTACTCTATCTCATTTTTCATTGGTTAATTTTCTTAATAGATTAGATATCATATGCCTGTCAACGATGCAAACATTGGATGTTTTTGCTCTGACAATATAAGAGGCAGTCTTTTCCTTTAAATTGTTTTGCTTTGACCTAAATGAAGCTGGGGGGAGGAGAATGCTACCCTGGTTATTTTTAATAAGATAAGGAATGGCGTGCTATAGAACGGAAGCAAAGCTTTGCATGTTAAACTATTTGGAGAATGTGATTTATGATGTTTAAATTAAGGGAGGGAATTGTGACATGACAATTAAGTAGATACTTAACTGGCTTGAAAATTATATATAAAAATTGTTAATTGGTGATTTAACATCAAAGAATCATTGACTGAGGTGGGTGTCCATAAATATTGAACAAGTAAGTAAGTAAGTGAATAAATAAAAATAAAGAGGGGTATGAAGTGAGGTAGCATAAGGATCAGTCTTGGGTCTTTTACTCTTAAATAATTCCAGAGATGATTTGGATGGAGAAATAGAGGGCATGCTTATGAAAAGCATTTACAAATGATATAAAATTGTGTCAGACAGCCAATATTCTGGAATACAGAAACAATATTCAAAACACTCTTGGTGGATTGGAAAAATGGGCTGAAAGTAACACACCGAAATTCCATAGAAACAAGGTTCTTCATTTAGGAAACAACAAATGAACTGGTATAAGAAAGTTGATAATAATACTTGCAAAAAAAGAAAGAATAAGATTGACAAAGTGATTAAATTAGTGGCTTAGGGAAATGTTGTGGGCATAATATACTTGGACTTTACTAAGGCATTTCACAAAGAAGACCACAGACTACTTCTTGATAAGATAGAGCAATGTGGGATAGATGGTACCACAACCAGATAGATTTGCAGTTGGCTGACCAGCTGAACCCAGCATGTAGTCCTCAATGAAACTACATCTACTTGCAGGGAAGCATGCAGTAGGGTATCTCAAAATTCTGGCTTGGGACCAGTACTCTTCAACATCTTCATAAATGATCTAGATGACAGGATAGAAGGGGAACTCATGAAATTTGCAAATGAATCTGAGCTGTGAGGAATTGCTAATGCTTTGGACAATATACTCAAGATTCAGAAGAATCTTGACAAACATGAGCATTGGACCCTATCCAACAAGATGAAATTCAATGATAAGAAAAGTAAGATTTGGCACTTGGTAGGAAAAATGAAGTGCACAGGTACAGAATAGGTGATACCTGGCTCAACAATAGTAACTATGAGAGGGATCTAGCTGTCCTAGTGGACCACCACTTAATATGAGCCAGCAGTGTGTGGCAGCTTGCAAAAAGGCTAAGATGATTAAGAGTCTGGTTATGATGAATGGTTGAGGGAGTAAGATATGTCTAGCCTATCAAAGAAAAGGATTAGGGGGTGACATGATAGCTGTCTTCCAGCACTTGAGGGGCTGTCACAGGGAAGAGGGGACTGACTTACTCTCCAAAGGACCAGAGGCCAGGATAAGAAGCAAGGGTGGAAACTTGTTAAAGAGAGATCCAACCTAGGAGTAAGGAGGAATTTGCTGACAGTAAGAACAATTCATCATTGGCATCAATGCTTGCCTCCTTGAGATGTGGGTGTTCTGTCACTGGAGGTTTTCAAGACTATACTTGACAATCATTTGACTGGATTGGTATAGGGTCCCCTGCCTTGAGCAGGGGGTTAAAAGACTCTGAAGTCCCTTCCAGCCCTATGATTCTATGAAGAAAGAAAGAAAGAAAGAAAGAAAGAAAGAAAGAAAGAAAGAAAGAAAGAAAGAAAGAAAGAAAGAAAGAAAGAAAGGAAGGAAGGAAGGAAGGAAGGAAGGAAGGAAGGAAGGAAGGAAGGAAGGAAGGAAGGAAGGAAGGAAGGAAGGAAGATAAGTTTGAAACAGTATTTGATCGCAAACTGAATGGCATCCAAGAAAGGAAACACAATGATAGGTTTCATTAAAAGTAATACAAGTCCCAAAACTTGAAACACAATTGTTACATTGTATTTCATACTCAACTTTCTACAGTTCTGGGCCTTGCACTCAAAGATGTGTTCAAAAAAGTGGAAAACATTAAGAAAAGTTAACAATGTTGTAAGCTGCTCAGAATCACAATTATATGGGTAGCCATATAAATTTGTCTAATAAATAATATTATCAGGATATTAAGAAACATTAATCCCAATCCAAAAGAGATGGATGTGTTAGTTTTGAAAAAAAGGTGATGGATGTGGAATATAATAGTTTTCTTCAGATAACTGAAAGGACGTCACATAAAAGATCGTGCACTGTTTTCTCCAAGCTTGCTTATTTTCTTGCATACATTTCATTAACCAAACTAGGTAACATCATTAATGCTAGTAAGGAAGGAGTGCTGTTCACTGTCAGTTTATATTCTAGTGGCTTGCCCTGTCAGTGTTGGTGGGGGTGGTCTTAGAGATTCTTTGATTGTGCTGTTTGCTGTTGGCTTCTTTGGCAGTTTCTTGATTGGGATATTGTTTACTTGATTGTTGGTCTGATGTTAACCTAAGAGTTAATCTATGCTGATATGGATGCTGATTGCTGGTGGAGAGGTGCTTGGGTCTTTTTGTTCCAAGAATAGAATAGAATAGAATAGAATAGAATAGAATAGAATAGAATAGAATAGAATAGAATAGAATAGAATAGAATAGAATAGAATAGAATAGAATAGAATAGAATAGAATAGAATAGAATAGAATAGAATAGAATAGAATAGAATAGAATAGAGTTAGAAGGGACATTGGAGGTCTTCTAGTCCAGCCCCTTGATCAAGCAGAGAAACTATACCAGCTCAGACAATTGACTGTCCAGTCTCTTCTTTAAAATCTCCCACGATTTCTGAAGGCAAGCTGTTCCACTGGTTAATTGTCCTCACTGTCAGGAAGTTTCTCCTTAATTCCAGGTTGCTTGTCTCTTTGATCAGTTTCCAGCCATTGTTTCGTGTATTGCCCTCTGGTGCTTTGGAGAATAGTTTGATCCCTATTCTTTGTGGCAGCCCTCAAATACTGGAATACTACCCCTGTTTCTTCTTTTCTTTAGACTAGCCAAGTCCAAGTCCTGCAGCAGTTCTTCATATGTTTTAGTCTCCAGGCCTTTGATCATTTTAGTTGCTCTTTTTCCAAGGTCTCAACATCTTTTTTGCAGTATGGTGACCAAAATTGGTTGCATTATTCCAGGTGTGGTCTTACTAGGGTTTTATAAAGCAGTACTAATACATCACGTGACCTTGATTCTATGCCTCAGGATTGTATTACCTTTTTTTGCTGCTGCTGCACATTGCTGGCTCATAGTCAAGTGATCGTCTACTAGGACTCCAAGGTCCCTCTCACAGTTGCTGTTTTTAAGCCAGGTCTAGCCCAATCTGTACTTGTACCTTTGATTTTTCCTGCCTAAATGTAAAACTTTGCTTTTCTCCACATTGAAGCTCATTTTGTTGGATAGGGCCCATTGTTCAAGTTTGTCTAGATCTTTTTGGATCCTGAGTTTGTCTTCTGGGGTGTTGGCTACTCCTGACAGTTTGGTGTTCATCTGCAAATTTGATGAGTTCCCCTTCTATTCCCTCATCTAAGTCATTTATGAAGATATTGAGAGTACTGGCCCTAAGATGAAGACTTGTGGTACCCCACTTCTTACTTCACTCCCAGGAGCAGGCACTGGTGGTGGACTGCGGACCCTCAGCCCTGGACTGGGGCCAGGCTGCAGAGACACCCCTGGTTGTGGGCTAGCTGCTCCTCCAACTGTCAGTTGGTTTGATGGATGACTAGGACTCTGTTTTGGAGCTATTATATTGAGGCAGCTGGGAGAGAGCATCAGCCAAAAAGGGAGATAGTGCAATGTGAAATGAAATTGGTTGACATATTGAGCCCATCAGACTTGCTTTTGGAACAATATTCTGGATATTTTCAAAGTCTCCAGATTTTTGTGGTCTGTCCACCTCTCAAAGGGGTTTTTACTAACTTCTAGAAAGTGTCTGCAGGTAAAGAGAGCCCACTGCATAGTGTAAACATTTTCCCAGACCACCCATCTGTGCTCAGCATTGGACAGTTTTCTACAATGCATGGCTGCAAGGTGCCTAGGTTGTTTTTCTGGAGGAGGACAGCCCCAACTGCCACATCATTAGCATAGGCTTGAATTACAAATGGCTCATTTGGGTCTGGGTGTTTTAGTACAGACCTGGCTGTGAATACGTGTTTAAGTTTTTCAAAAGCCGCTTGGCATTCCATTATTCATTTGAGGGGCTGGGTCAGCTTAGGTTTTCCCTCTTTGTCAGTTTTTAAGAGGTTAGTAATAGGGGGAGCTATTTGGATGAATGAGGGGATGATATGTGGGAATGGGCCCACATATTTAGGATTCAGTTTCATTGACTGTTGGGTGGATTGTAACATTTTGTGGAGAGGTAAACTCTATCACCCACTTTAAAATCTTTTGGCTTCACACATTTTTGTTGGCTTGTTTCTGATATGTCTGATGTGCATCTTCTAGTGCCTTACTGGCTACTGACCAAGTGTTCTGGAGTTGTGCTATCCACTCTGCTAGGTAGGGTACTTGAGGTTTTTCTTGTGGAAATTCTAGCATAGCTACAAAATCCTGACTGGAGGCTACCTTAAGTTGGGTGAACTGTGCACAGAATTGTTATAGGCTACCTTTGCAAAAAGGTAGCTCAATTATCCTGTTGGTAATTAATGTTGCACCAAATTGGCTCTCTCACATGTCCCATTAGTGTGAGGGTCATGTGAGGAGCTTAAGCCCTGGGCTGTTCCTAACAGCTTCAAAAATCCTACCAAAAGTTTGGTGTGAGTTGCACTCCTCTATCTGAAATAATGTATTCAGGGGCACCATGCAACCTATACACATGTTGCACAAAAAGTTTCGCTAACAGTTTTGTGGATGGAATCTTGGGGCAGGGGACAAAGTGCACCTGTTTTTTAAAAAAAGATCAGTAACAACCCAAATAACAGTATTCCCCCACTTTCAGGTAATTCCACAATAAAGCCCATAGATATTTCTTTTCACAATGCCCGGGGGCTGGCCACAGTGTGCAAAAGTCCTGTAGGGTTCCCGGTAGTCTCTCTGCTGCTGTGACCAACTGGACAGCTGGCCACATAACTTTCAATGTCTTTTTTCAAAGAGGGCCACCAAAACTGTCTCTTAACTCTCTTAACCAAGTGCAGTGTTTTACAAATCCAAAATGTGCTGCTGACTTAGAATCATGAGCACCTTTTAAAACAATACTCGAGATTCATGGCATGTATAATTTGGCTCCAACCCAAGCCAATCCATCGCGCATGGTGCAGTCATTCTTATAAGTAGCAAGCCATTCGTTAAGTTGAGCGCTTCCTTAAGCTTCTCACACAGTTGATTTGGAATCTCAAGCTCCCTCTTTGTTTGAATTCTAGTGGTTACTGGGGCTGTTAGCTGTTTTGAGTGAATGACCAGCCAGACCACCTCAGTCTTAATAGTATTGTATTGGGGCAACCTGGACAGAGCATCTGACATAAAGTTTTTTCTTGTGGAAGATTGCATAGACTAAAATTGAACTGATTAAAGTATTGAGCCAATGAACTTGTTTAGGGGATAACCTGCATGGGGTTTTCAGGGCTTCCAAATTCTTGTGGTCAGTCCATACTCTCAATGGGATTTTTGCTCCTTCTAGGAAGTGCCTCCAGGTAAGTAGAGCCTACCTATGGCTCCTTGTCCCATACCAACCACCTTTGTTCAGTCTCAATAATATTTTTAGAGGTGCATGTGCATGATTGTAATGACCCCTAGGCATTCTTTTGCAATAACACAGCCCACATGGCTACATTGCTCGCATCTACCTAAATCACAGCTGGGTGAGGGTGCTTCAATATGGGCTCTGCCGTGAACAGCTGTTTGAGTTTTTCAAATGCCTCTTGGCACACCATAGTCCACTTAAGTGGCTGACTCGGCTTCGGCTTGTCCTCCCCTTTAGTTTTTAAGAGGTTAGTAATCAGCAATGCGATCTTTGCAAATGAGGGGATGAAGTGCCGGTAGAAATTGGCAAAGCCCAGAAAGCTCTGCAATTACTTCCTAGGGTGGGGAGGGGGCCACTCTAGTACTGTCTTCACCTTTTATGGTTCCATTTCCACTCCTTAATTTGATATGTGGTAGTCCAGGTAATTGATTTTATCTTGGTGAAATTCACATTTAGAAAGTTTTGCATATGGTTCAGCAGCTTGAAGCCTTTTTAGGACCTCCCACACCAATTTCACATGCTCCTCCATAGTTTCAGTATATATTAATATATCATGCACCAATACACCCTTGTAGAAATTATCATGTAGGTGTCAATGAGGTGTCATTGATCAATCACATGAACACTGCTTGGGGTCCTTGCAACCAAAAGGGAGAAACCACAGTTGGAAACATCCCAGAGGGCAGTTAAATGCAGTTTTCCATTTGTCACCCTCCTTGATCCGAACCCAGTAGTAAGCCTTCCATAAATCTAACAGTGAAGATTTTGCCTTTGGCTAAATGAGCCAACATGTCCTTCATCAAGGGTAGTGGGTACACATTTTCCATGCATGCTGCATTTAACCTTCTATAATCAACACATAGACAAAGACTTCCATCTTTTCCTGGAATAAAACTGGGGCTGCAACTCACAGCATTGCCGGCTGAATAAATCCATGTTTCAGATTTTGTCTATGAAAGCGCAAAGCTCCTCTAGCTCATGTGGAGTTATTGAGTAAAGTTTAAGTTTCGGGAGTTTAGCTCCCAGAAGGATTTCAATACTACAGTCTGTGGGACAGTGAGGTGGAAGAGAGTTGGGCCCTTTCTCACTAAACACATCCTGTATATCCCAATACTCTTTTAGGATTCTGAGTTCACCTTTTGGTTATGCCTGTGACACTGCCCCCAACTCTCTTTGTCCTTTGGCTTTCCTGCCCCTGGGCTTCAGAATCTTTCCCCCTCTCTCAGCCACTCTTTGACATTCTGTTTCACATTGCAACCTGCCAGCCTGACACTGACAAGGGGGGGAGGAGATTGGAATGTGGGGGTTGGGAACCAAGCTGCAGAGTGAAATGCACCAATCCAGCCCAAGGTCAACCAAAAGAATGTTGAAATTGAGAAGATGTGAACTGAGGGTCTGTTGCCTAAACAACCTGGATACTGCTAATTGGACATTAACTGATAACAGGGGGATGGCCAGGGAGAAAGGAAAAATTAATTGTATCTTTTTTGTGCCAAACCAGCAGATTCCACTTCACTACTTCTGCAACCACTTTAGCTTTCATTAAAGTATATTTTTGGTAAATCGATAGATCATGAGTCTTTTTTTGCTAACTAAACTAATTGGGATGGATGACATTAAGCAGAATCTGCAGTAGAAGCCTGTTTGGAGAACAACTTCTATCATGGAGGTTGTGCAAACGATGTCTGCTCTCAGGAATGAACTTGCACTGCTAGCAGCCCTGAGGGAATGATCAAGTCTTGGAGCTCATCAGAGCCTTCCTCAGATGGCTCACCAAGCCCCTCCTCCTCCTCCTCCTCCTCCTCCTCCTCCTCCTCCTCCTCCTCCAGGACTCAGCAGCTGGGATCACAGGCTGGCACAGAATCACAACAGTTCCATCTATTGGAACCATGACAGCTAGCACCTCCCTTGCCAAGGCTCCTGCTACCATAATATCTTAGAATTCACAGAACAAAATATCTTGCTTCTGGACTTCATTACTAAATTTATGCTACCTGTCCATCCTCTGATTCAAAACAATGCAAGCATTAAAAAATGCTCCTCCTATTGCTAGTTATCCTGTTTATCCTGTATGTATTCTGAATCACTGCCAATTGTTATTGTGGATGTGCCTTTTTTTTCAGCAAAGGAACTGGGCCTTGCTACCATCCCTTTGGTGAAT